>NC_067477.1:38726345-39026345 GCF_947179515.1 Apodemus sylvaticus
TGGCTCAAAGGTACTTTGTGTTGCTCCCTGATTTAGTTCCCAGTACTACACATGGGAGTTTACAACCAACCTGGAATCTAGTTCTGCTCTCACTGGGCACCACACATGACTGTGGTATATATATATATCTATGCGCGCGCACGCACACAGACACACACACACACACACACAGAGGCGCTTATAAATAAAAGAATTTTGTTTGTTTGTTTGTTTTCTCTGTCCTGGAACTCCCTCTGTAGACCAGACTGGCCACCAACTTGGAGATCTTCTTTGCCTGCCTCAACCTGGGATTAAAGTGCTAGGATTAAAGGCATGTGCCACCATGTTTGGCTTGAGAGTCATTTTATTTTTGTTTTTTTCGAGAGAGGGTTTCTCTGTGTAGCCCTGGCTGTCCTGGAACTCACTCTGTAGACCAGGCTGGTCTCGAACTCAGAAATCCGCCTGCCTCTGCCTCCCAAGGGCTGGGATCAAAAGTATGTGCCACCACCGCCCGGCTTATTTTATTTTTTAGACTATTTTTATAATTTTTAATCATGTGCATTTGTAGCCGGACAGTGGTGGCACATGTCTTTAATCCCAACACTTGGGAGGCAGACGCAGGAGGATTTCTGAGTTTGAGGCCAGCCTGGTCTACAGAGCGAGTTCCAGGACAGGCAGGGCTATACAGAGAAACCTTGTCTGGAAAAAATTAAAAAAAAAAAGATTAATTCTGTTACAACATAATATATGCATGTTTCAGCTCTTAGTCCTACTGCCTATGCAACTCATTAAAGGTACAAGACTTAATCCTAGTCCCTTTTTATTTTTAAAGATTTATTTACTTATTATTATATGTGAGTACACTGTAGCTGTCTTCAAACACTCCAGAAGAGGGAGTCAGATCTCATTATAGATGGTTGTGAGCCACCATGTGGTCTCTGGGATTTGAACTCAGGCCCTTCAGAAGAGCAGTCAGTGCTCTTAACTGCTGAGCCATCTCGCCAGCACCAATCCCAGTCCTTTTAATAATTGCTATTACAAGCTGTTTAGGATAACTAAGCAATACAAGTTATTAGCCAGTCAATCAAACTCTAGTCTGGATTATCACAGAAATATACATCCTGGGTTCAACAGATAATAGGTAGCTGGAGACAAGCAATGTCTGTTTGTTCAGTTATGCTATGAATAGATAGATGGTCTTCAAACCCTCAGAGACTCACAGAATATGGCATTTAAAGATCTTTTCTATTTTTTTTTTCCGAGACAGGGTTTCTCTGTGTAGCCCTGGCTGTCCTAGAACTCACTCTGTAGACCAGGCTGGCCTCGAACTCAGAAATCCGCCTGCCTCTGCCTCCCGAGTGCTGGGATTACAGGCGTGCGCCACCACCGCCCGGCGAGATCTTTTCTATTAATTTAAGTCTTTTTTGACATTGAGACACGGCAGCTGCTGGCTGCAGCCCCATTCAGCTTGGAAGAAGAACATCAAAAGGCCTCCTTATGAAGTTGCTTCAATTGTGGCAACCTAGCCACAGGGCAAAAAAAAAAAAAGCTCTAACTTTATCTGCAGTCAGTATTCCATCCAGAAAGGACAAATGGATGCAGGAAAGCTGATTGCCAACCTCTGCCAAGATGGAATAAGTAAATCCTTCATAATTGCTGCTTCAGAAAAGGTCTGTCAGATATTCTGAGCCAGAAGGCTGAAGATAGATGTTCCAACCCTATAGAGAATTTTGGGGACTGTCCTGATGGTCAGCTGTCTCTGTTATTTTATATTTTTGTAAGCTGCATCCTTGTGCATCCTGCATACAAGTAATATTTATTTCCTTCTCAGGCCTCTGATGGGGTTGATGACTAAATAGGTATAGTCTTACTATAAACTTAAGTTGTTTAGGATTTAAAAGGATATTCTAAGTCTGAGAAGGTAATTTTAGAAATGTAATACAAGTTAGGATAGAAATTGATCTAAATACAGAACTCTGAACTCACAAGGATAGGATAGATTATAGAATATTTTTTCCTGAGTTGCCAAGTACTGAACAGACTGGATTATGTGAATGTAACTTTTACTTAATAATTTTCATAATAATTTCATAATTGTTCCTAGGGTATGTTTATTATTATAAGAGAAAAAGTCTTTTTTTGTTTGTTTGTTTTTCATTTTTTCAAGACAGGGTTTCTCTGTATAGTCCTGGCTGTCCTGGAACTCACTCTGTAGACCAGGCTGAAGGCCTTTTTTAGTTAGACAAAAAAGGGGAATTGTTAAGGGTTGGTTTATTGCCATCTATTGTTTCTCTGTGTTACCCTGGCTGTCCGGGAACTCACTCTGTAGACCAGGCTGGCCTGGAACTCAGAAATCCACCTGCCTCTGCCTCCCAGAGTGCTGGGATTACAGGCGTGTGTCACTGGCCAAATTCTACTTTTTTAGAAGATTTATTTATTTATTGTATGCGATTACACTGGTCTTCAGACACACCAGAAGAAGGCATCAAATCTCATTACTGATGGTTGTGAGCCTCCAAGTGGTTTCTGGGATTTGAACTCAGAACCTTCAGAAGAGCAAGTCAGTTCTCTTACCCACTAAGCCATCTCTCCAGTATAGAATGCTAAATTCTATACTGAAAGGTCAAAGCCTAGAACTTCCCTTCCCATTTACAAGCTTTTATTGTACAAACCTTGTTCCTTAATATAAAACTATTAGTTAACTAAAATTGGCTATGTCCAATTACTGGAGGGATTAGAGGTATGTGTTTTAGGAGTGACCTGATTGGAGGAGGAGGGAAAAAGAGGAAGGAGGAAGAAGGAGCTGCCAGGACCGGGGAGGAACCATGATCACATGACCAGGAAGTATCTGGGGCCTGTGCCCAAAGAATTCCAATCTGGATAACAGATAAGATAACACAGAGTTGTATCTCGGGCTGGAGAGCACTCCTGGCTCTTGCTGAGGGCCTGACTTCCCAGGACTAACATGAAGCCTCACAACTGTCCTTAAGCACATTTCCAGGGAATCCCATGCCCTTGGACATCTGTGGGCTCATGCATGCTGGTGTACTGCCCATGCATACACCCAGGCACACATGCATACACAGAAAATGAACAAAAACAACTTTCTTCTTCTACACCATAGTTGTCCTCCCTGGAGGGATCTATTTTCCACAGTTTTAGGAATTTATTTATTTGGGTTTTTTTTTTTTTCGAGACAGGGTTTCTCTGTGTAGCCCTGGCTGTCCTAGAACTCACTCTGTAGACCAGGCTGGCCTCAAACTCAGAAATCCGCCTGCTTCTGCCTCCCTAGTGCTGGGATTAAAGGTGTGTGCCACCAACGCCCAGCTGAGGAATTTTTCTTAAGGTTACCATTTACAGTGGGATTGGGGGTTGGGTACCTAAGTTAAAACCTCTAAATTCACATAAAATCCTTACTATAAGGGTTTCTCTTAGTTGTCAACTTGACCAGTTCAGTACCTGTGAGGGAAGGTTGACATTATGCCTTCCCCTTCTGCCCCCCTCTGCTCTGAAACAGTTTCACAGTGTGCCTCTGGCTAACCTGAAACTCCATCAAAAGCCTAGGCTGGCCTTGAACTCACAGAGATCTGCCCACTTCTGCCTCTTGAGTGCTAGGACTGAAGGTGTGCAGTTCACAACTGGGCTGCGAGGAGGCTTCTTGACAGTTTAACTGGAAGTGGGACACTCACCCTGAGCATGGCAGCAGTGTCCAGGGGCAGCCCAGATAACAACTGGGTCTGGCAACCCCTGCCCTCTCCCTGCTCATCTTCCTCATGCTGGCAACTTCATCCCCGCCATTGGCACTCTGCTCTCTTTCCACTGCTGCTGCCATTCTTTGCCAAAAGATCTCAGTTTCTTTAGCCTTCCAATACTCATTGAAGACCAATGGCTTTTCTAGAAATCCTGCCGGCCTTCAATGCCAGACTAGGACTACTGAGGTATCTGGGCTCATGGACTGAGCAAGCTCCTGTGCTTCCAGCCTCTCCAATGTAAAAGCAGTCACTGTTGTACTACCTAGAGTATATTGTGTAAGTCAGTCATCAGAGCTTAACTTGAGAAAATGCCTCTCTAAGATCTGGCAATAAGGCATTTTTCTTAGTGATTGATGGGGAGGGTCCAACCTATTGTGGGTGGTGCCACCCCTGGGCTGGTGGCCCTGGATTCTATAAGAAAGCAGACTGAGCAAGCCATGGGGGAACAAGCCAGTGAGCAGCACCCCTCCGAGGCATTTTGCATTCCCCGGGTTCCTGCCCTGTTTGAGTCCTTGTTCTGGCTTCTTTTAGTGACAGACCACTATGTAGAAGTGTAAGCCAAATAAACCCTTTCCTTCCAAACTTGATTTTTGATCAAAGTCTTTCATCACAGCAAAAGAAACCCTAAGACACCAATTTAATAAGTCTCATTTTAATAAATATGAATTCTACTGGTGCTATTCATATACCAGGCATGGTAGCACACTTTTGTAACCCAAGTGCTGGACAACAGAAATAGGAGGATTTTGGGGGCTCACTGGCCAGAAGGTCTAGCCAGCTTGGTAATATCCGGCCTAAGTGAGATCTCAAATAAACAAACACACCAAACCAACCAACCTGCCAACCATCCATCCATCCATCCATCCATCCATCCAACCAAACAACCAACCATCCAACCAACCAACCAACCAATCAGCCAGCCAGCCAGCCCCAACCAACCAGCCAGCCAGCCAACCAATCAATCAGCCAACCAAACAACCAAAACCAACAAAACAAGGTGGCTGGCTCTTGAGAAATAATGCCTAAGACTGACCTCGGCCTAAGCGTGCACCTGACTCATGTGCACATGCACCTGCACCCATACACACACAATAATGAAATAAAACTTAAAATGCTAAATGTTGGTTCCTATCATATATTAACCCCATTTTTTGGTGGTGCTGGGGCTCAAACCCAGGGCCTTGTGTATACAATCTCTTTTGAGCTACACACATAGACCAATGTATTTATTTTATAAGCAAAGTTATGAAATAATCTGGCAAAGCTACCCACAGACACAGAGGCAGTCCTAAGGATAAAACTTTTGTCATGCCAACCAACCTCAGGCTTGTTTAAAACTTGTTAGCTTAACTTTTATAAAATCCCTTCTTCTACATACACCATCTTATTTCTAGGAAATATTTACTTTTTTTTTTTTTTTCAAACAGGGTTTCCCTGTGTATCTCTGGCTGACCTCGAACTCAGAAATCTACCTGCCTCAGCCTCCCAAGTGCTGGGATCAAAGGTGTGTGCCATGACCACCCAGCACATTTTTTTTGTTTGTTTGTTTGTTTTTTTCGAGACAGGGTTTCCCTGTGTAGTCCTGGCTGTCCTGGAACTCACTCTGTAGACCAGGCTGTCCTTGAACTCAGAAATCCGCCTGCCTCTGCCTCCCAAGTGCTGGGATTACAGGCCTGTGCCACCACACCCGGCCACATTTACTTTTTAATGAGATGTAGATAGGGTAGTTCTTACACTCCTGGTTTGTGATATGGTTCAGGTAAAAAAAAAAAAAAAAAAAAAAAAAAAAAAAGCTCATTTAGGTTTTCCACTGTTGGTTCTGTGTCATGAAGAAATAATTTTCAGTAATATAACCCATGTATGTAGCTCATTCACTATTTTGTAGATTTGGCTTAACTATTGATCTAATTATGTCCTTTGGATCAGAAGCAAATGAGTGTCCTACTGGAATCAGAGGATGAGGTCTTATCCAGTGTTGTCAATAATTTGCTGTGTACCTTGGCAAGTAACTTAAACTTAGTTTTCTCTCTCCAGTTAACCATTATCAAGATAAAAATCATATGTTAAGATTGGCAGAACCTCAGGGCATTGGTGTCACACGCCTTTAATCCCAGCACTTGGGAGGCAGAGGCAGGCGGATTTCTGAGTTCAAGGCCATCCTGGTCTACAAAGTGAGTTCCAGGACAGCCAGGGCTACACAGAGAAACCCTGTCTGGGGGGGCGGGGGGGGGGGAGGCGGGGAAAGAAGATTGGCAGAACTATCAGAAATTACACAGCAAAATTCCTTTATTTTATGGAGGGACTGAGTGAATTACCCTACTGACCTATGTAGTTAGTTTTCTTAGGCATTGCAGACTAGTATCTTTTCCATGAATTGTGTTTCCTCTCACTCTTGTTTCAAGAACAAAATGAGAAAAAAGTGAAAGCATAAAACAAATATAAAGCTATTATTAAAAAAAATCAGACAATAGTATTAACATCAGACACTGTAATCTTAAATTTTATTGGAATTTGTGCTTTAGCTATCTTGCACAATTTAAAAATTAGAAGTTATGAAGCCTCTATAGTGAAAAAGACAGAAAAGGAATAGTGCTGGAACAAAATTAACAGTTCGTTGAATAACTTTGAAGGGAAAACAAAACATACTTAAGCATATTACTATCCTCTCAATGTTTACTATTTTTCCACTTTGAGCATTTCTGAAGGAAAGAAGTACAATAGTAATGTGCCATGCCATTTCCTAGTTATATAGAACATCATATCTTTTGTTTAATTTACAATACTTCTTCCCAGGCCACTGCCCTAAACAAGTTGCTGCAACCTGCAAAAACCTTGGTCCAGGTCGAGACTCCAAGTCCCGAAATGCTTTCTGGCCTGTCTGCTCCGCCTATTCGCAAGGGCGATTCTTCCATCGGGAATTGTAGTCATGTGGAGCTGTATTTCTGGGCTGTAGGGCAGACGGATAATCCACCAGAAAACTACAACTCCCAAAAGGCTGCGAGCGCCCTTCCCGCTCCGCCGTCATCGAGCTCCGCCCCTGGCCGCTCCTCCTTAGCTGGGCTGCGCTGTTCATGCCTTCCTGTTGGTCGGAGCTGGGAGAAGTTCACTCTGATCAGCTGATTTCAACTGACAACAAGAGAGGAGGAAGCCTGGGAGGCAGCAGAGGAGGAGGGAGCGGAGATGGAGCTGAGGATGGATCCGCTGGGGCCCTAGAGCAACCCGGGTCCCGTCGGTAATCCGCGTCCCCCACACCACCTTGCCTTGGCCGAGCTGCTCCGGGTGGGCTCTGCGGGCCGCGGCGGAGAGGGCGGGGGCGCCTTGGCCCAGCCCCAGGCGAGCACTGGTCCCGGGGCTCCAGTCGCTCCTAGGAGGAAGGGGGACGGGTGCGGCTCGGGTGGGGGTGGGGTGGCATAAACAATGGATTCGGCTCCGGGATGTGCGGGTTTGTGTGAAATTTGGGGGGCCGCCTTTGTTCTTCGGCGCCGCTGCCGCCCCTTGGGTGGTGGTGGTGGTGGTGGTGGTGTCCAGGAGCAAGGTGGGGGTGAGGGACCCTGGATTGGAGAGAGGCGTCGAGGTGTGTGTGGGGTGGTCCGAGTGGGCATATTGTTTGCTTGGCCTGGTGGTGGTGGTGGTGGTGGTGGTGGTGGTGGTGGTGGTGGTGAGGGTCAGCTGTTCTTTTGAAGGTTAGTTTTCTGTTTTTCTCAGTAGTGACAAGTTTTGATTTTTGTTTCCCTTTTGGGAGCTGACTGGACACGTCTGAGGTTAAGGTGAAAATAAGGTCCCCGGGTTACTCTCTTGCCTTGTTTATCTGAAGATCAGATGGATAGATTGGTTACTGTAAGGGAGGAGTGAATTTCTGAAAGGAGGACTTTACACTAGTTGTGCTCTTGGAATAGAAGGCAAAGATAGGGAGTAATAGGAGTGTAATTACATTTAGTAGTGACCGCAAACCCCCTTTCCTGTCTCCCCAAGTTTTTGATTTGATTTGATTTGTTTTAAGTGTTTGAGTGACAAGAGAAATGAGTTGTTTTGACTCAACTACAGGGCCTGGCTGTGCTGTGCGCCGTAGTGCTGGAATTCTGCCTCCTGTTGCGCCCAGCTCTCTTCTTCCTCTGTAGAAAGAAGGGACAAAAGGAAGCACAGTCATCGTTTTATTGTTTTTGAACATGAACTTGCGACTATTGTTAATTTTAGAGTCCTTTGCTTGTCCCGAGCTGAAAGAGTCCATTTATAAGGATAATTTGCTTTGTGGAGGTCTTTGAGAGAGGTCTGCATTTATTGTTACAAAGTTTTTCTTAGCTCTTTACAGACCACCTTTTCCACTTCTCACATATAAGGAGCAGGTGCAGAGGGCTAGCCTCCTACAAACTGTTTAGTCATTTTTTGACTCAGAATTGAATAAAATGAGCAGAGCATTTTACCAACAGACCTGCAGAATCTTTTAGAAACTCTGGGCCCAGAAATGTTTTGTTGTTAGACATGTTTGTTTTGAGACAGGGTCTCTCTGTGTAGCCCTGGCGGGCCTGGAATTCACAGTGATCCACCTGCCTCTGCTTCCCTTGTGCAGGTGCCTCTAGGCTGGTTAGTTTAGTATCCAGGCTTCCGCCTTTTGAGTATCAGGATTTACAGGTGTACCACCATACCCAGCATGGCAATTGTTTTCAAAAGGGAGATCCTTAGCCATGATTTTGAGATGACATTTCTAGTCCTGGAATAAGCCACTGTAGGTTTTAGAAGCATGACTGAGGCCTCTCTCTGGTTTTGGCCTAGCATTTAGGTGCTCTTTTTTTTTTGTTTGTTTGTTTGCTCAGTTTAAGATACACTTCTGTTTTTTTCCCCCAGATGAGTAAAATCTTCTTTCTCTGTTCTAGGTAGTCCTTGAAACATTGGCTTGAGGTCCAAGTAAATCGAACAGCCCCTCACCCTGCTCTGTCATCACTCTGACTTTATAGCTGAGGCCCAACCGATGAGCTGACCTTTGTGAACCCAGCAGCCCCCCTCTCAGCGTGTGGCAGAGACTGTCAAGTTCACTTCCACCACAGCGTTCTTTGCACTCTGCAGAGGATGAGACCATCAAACTCGGTGAACACTGCTGCTGGTACGAGAGACTTGGAGGCAGATAATTAAAAATTTGAACATTGGTGAATGTGTAAAAATTCTTAGCCAGACAGGTTTTCCTTTTTAAAGGGTTCAGAACCCTCAAAGCATTTGTCTTCCTTCATTCCTGGGAAAGTACAGTAGTGACTGTTGTAGGGTGGGTGGTTTCCAGACGAGTCTAAGTTATGAGTGCCCAGACTTCCCTCACAGAGAAGGGCCTAAATCCGGGGCTCATGTGCCAGGAGAGTTATGCTTGCAGCGGGACTGATGAAGCCGTTTTCGAATGTGATGAGTGTTGTAGCTTGCAGTGTCTCCGCTGTGAGGAGGAACTCCACCGACAGGAGCGCCTTCGAAACCATGAGCGGATAAGACTCAAAGCCGGCCATGTCCCTTACTGTGACCCCTGCAAGGGCCCCAATGGGCATTCGCCAGGTGTGAGGCAGAGGGCAGCCGTGAGGTGCCAGACCTGCAAAATCAATCTCTGCCTGGAATGCCAGAAGAGGACTCATTCAGGGGGTAACAAGAGAAGACACCCCATTACCGTGTACCATGTCAGTAAGGTCCAGGAGTCCCTGGAAGGGGAAGAGATGGATGAGGAGACTAAGAGGAAGAAGATGACAGAGAGGGTTGTGAGCTTCCTCCTGGTAGATGAAAACGAAGAGATCCAGGTAAGTCACCAGCCATTGGGGACTCCTGTCTGTATTCCATCTGTTGCTGGGAACTTGCTCTCCAGATCAGTCAGGAAGGAGGCAGTGCTCCTAGAGGTGGTAGGAGCCGGGTCCTCAGAAGCCTTAAGCTCTCTGGAGTCAAATTTATTTAGGTAGGTTGTTGTCAGTTTTGTTTTGAGAAGTTTCACTCTGTAGCACAGTTGGCCTGGAATTCGCCACAGTCCTCGGGCCTGAGCTTTCCAAGTGCTGGGATTGTAGATGTGAGCCTTTATACCTGGCTTACCTTTTGTATTTTTTCAGACAGGGTTTTGCTGGGTAGTTCAGGCTGGCCTTGAACTGGTGATGCTCCTACCTCAGCCTCTTCAGGTGCTGGACTGAAGAGTTAAGATTTAGTTATTTAACAGCTAGAAAATCTTCAGCCAAATTCATTTTCCTTTCCTCTAAACCTTAGTTTTCTCATCTATACAATGGGAACAGTGGTTGTGAGAATGAAATGAGCCTCTGCAGGGTGTGGCCTGCCAGTACTGTCATTAGTGGTAGAAAAAACTGCTTAAAACAGCTTAAAACATGGAGGAGAATATGTAGAAAACTGTGAATAATGTTACAGATATGGGACTGTGTATCCTTAGCATTGAAGGGAAAAAAAAATCTTTTACAAAGACAGTATTCTTTCAGATGGCCTCTTTTGGTTCAGTTATGCAAGTTTCTTAGTTCATTATCTGTTGCTATAGCAAAATACCTGAGTCTGGGTAACTTATGAGGAATAAAGTTCATTTTGCTCATAGGTCTAGAGGCTGGAAAGTCTGGGAGGATCTGGGTATTGTGTGGGAGGGCAGTAAGCCACCCCTCCCATCACAGGGCTCCACTTTGATGACCTTTACCCCATTATTTCCCATAGGGTCCACTTCCAGAACTTCAGTGTCCGGATATGAGGATCAAGTGTGGGTGGGGCCAGACTGCTCAGTGTTGCAACTTCAATTTTCTAGTATTCCTATTAGGAGGCCCACAAATGCCTGTAATTCTAGTTAGGGATGCAACAGTCTGTTTTGTTCTCCATGTGCACAATACTCCACATAAACATGTATTATTAAAGAAATAGTTCTTAAGTGACTTGTGATCAGTAGTAGCCAGGGAGGGCTTCCAGAGTGACTTTGGTTTGTCCCACTTGGGGAGAAAGGTATGTCCCTTAAGCTGGGAGGGAGATGGTGGTCTGTGACCATCAGGAATGACTGTGGAAAGGGTAATTTTTTTTTAAAGATTTATTTTATGTATGTGAGTACACTGTAGCTATCTTCAGACACACCAGAAGAGGGCATTGGCTCCCATTATAGATGGTTGTGAGCCACCATGTGGTTGCTGGGAATTGAATTCAGTACCTCTGGCTGAGTTATCTCTCCAGTCTGGATTTTGTTTTTTGTTTTTGTTGTTTTGTTTTTTGTTGTTGTTTTTTTGTTTTTTGAGACATGGTCTCTCTTTGTAGCCCTGGCTGTCCCAGATCCACCTGCTTCTGCCTCCCAAGTGCTGGATTAAAGGCCCGTGCTCCCACTCCCTGCTAGGGTAATGTAGTGTTAGCTTTTTTTGTTTTTGTTTTTGTTTTTAAAGTTGGCTTTAAAAAAAAAACTTGCATGTATGTCTCAGGGGAGACATGTGACAGGGGACAGTTTGTAAGAGCTGATTCTCTCCTTGCACCATGTGGTTCCCAGGGATTGAACTCAGTGTCGACAAGCTCCTTACTGGGTGCGCCATCTTGAGGCAGGTCCTTTAGTTGGCTGTCAAGGGGAGACTGACTGTCAGTGTTGAACTCACATTGTAGCTCAGCGCTCGTCGACTGTGCAGCCACAGTACGCTACTTCAGCCTCACACTAGCCCCTTGTGTTTCAAATAGAACTGTGGAGAGAGCAGGAGTGGGAATGACTTATCATACGGGGCCTGGAGCCTCATGGCCTGGACTGGTTTGTTGCCAGTCCCCTTGTGGTATTGGTGGCCCCGTGACTTAGTATTTGGTGATGACTCAGTCTCTAGAGGGAGGAACTCTGATGTAAGTCACCAACAGAGAGATTTCCCAGTTATCCCCTCAGTGTTTTTACCTCTCCCCTTTTCCTATGTGGGTAAGCCGGTGGACATGAATTACGTCATGACTGCTATTCGCTCCCACTGTTGCTGCATTCTTACTAGCACAGACTTCCCTTTATTGGTTTGAGAGGAGCTAATAGAGTTATGGAAGACTGACCCAGATCCCATTCTGCCTCCTTTGTCAGCAGCAATGGCTTCATTATGGATTATGCTCTAATTGGGCAACTCTGTGGACTAAATATTTTATAAATGGAGCAGCTGGATCTGGATAGTTCTTGTTTGTTCTGGTATACTGCCAGCCTCTGAAAGTCACAGTTCATGGTATGTAAAGCGAGAAGAAGATTTTGATGAGCCAGTAGTTTTCATGAATATGGTGTAGACAAGACACTTTTTAAAAATAAGCATTTACTTAAGGTACATGCTCATTTTAAGTTAATATTTACCCCAATCTCTGGTGTGTGTGTGTGTGTGTTTGTTTGCAGTCTGAAGCTAGATGTTAAGTTACTCAGGAAGACAAAGTCACTCACTGAACATAGAGCTTACTGTTTAAGCTAGACTGTGGCCTGAAAGCCCTTGGAATCCTCCTGCCTCTGCTCCTGCCTTTACTGTACCCCCAGCACTAGGGTTCCTGGCACCTGCCACCACACCTGTGCCATCTTCATCTCCTTCTCCTCTTTGTCCTTTCTTCTTCCTGGAGACTCTTAAAGACATTGTCTAGTGTAGCCCATGCTAGCCTCAAACTCTTTGCAATAAAGAATAGCCTTGAATTTTCTTTTGAGGCAGGGTCTCACAGGCTTTGGATATCCTACAATTCACCATGTAGACAGACCAGGCTGACTTTGAACTTAGAGATCAGTTTACCTCTGTTTCTAAAGGTGTGTGCTAGTACACCTGGCTTGCCCTTGAATTATGATCTCTTTTGACTGACTTCTTACTGTTGGGATTACAGGTTGTACCACAAAGCCTGGTTTATGAGGTGCTAGGGACTGAACCTAAGGCTTGCTTCACTTGACCCACAAACCTACATTCCCAGTTCAGTCAGGCAGTCCGCCCATCTGTTTACCTCTGTTTTATTCTCCTAAAATATTTTTCCCCAAATAGGGTAGAAGAAAAATCTCAGTATTATCACTTTCTTTTTTTTTTTCTTTTTTGGTTTTGGTTTTGGTTTTTTCAAGGCAGGGTTTCTCTGAATAGCCCTGGCTGTCCTGGAACTCACTCTGTAGACCTGGCTGGCCTCGAACTCAGAAATCCGCCTGCCTCTGCCTCCCAAGTGCTGGGATTACAGGCATGCACCACCGCTGCCTGGCAGTATTATCACTTTCAGATCACTTTTTTATGGGGCGGGAGAGTTGGCTTGGAGGTTAAGAACACTGCTGTTCTTCCAAAGGACCTCGGTTTAATTCTCAGCAACCACATGGCAACTTCCAGCCATCTGTAACTCCAGTTCTAGGAGATCTGTCACTCTCACACAGATATATGTGCAGGCAGAACTAAATTATTTTTTAAAAAGAAAATATCCTTTTATTATCTATCTATCTATCTATCTATCCTAAACCATTGTAGTTATTTAGGGATACTTACAGGCGTATAGGCAGTTTATCAGTAGCTACACCACTAAAGAAATATCTTCCCTTCCCTAGCAACTATTTGTTAAATGCCTGGAGATCCTGAGGAATTTTTTTTTTTTAAAATGAAAAAGTTACTCCTCCCCCCCCCCCACCCCCACACACAGGGTTTCTCTGTGTAGCCCTGGCTGTCCTAGAATTCACTCTGTAGACCTGGCTGGCCTTGAACTCAGAAATCCGCTGGCCTCTGCCTCCCAAGTGCTGGGATTAAAGGTGTGTGCCACCAACGCCTGGCTGAAAAAGTTACTTTTATTTATGTGTCTGATATTGTCTGAGTTCATGTGTGTCAGATGCGTGCAGGTATCAGAGAAGGCTGGAAGACAGTGTTGGAAGATGTGGCAGTTGTGAGCCATCTCAAGTGGTGGCTGGGAATCAATCACTAGTGCAGGAGTGCTACACCCTCTCAACCTCTGAGCTACCTCTCCACACCCTCTTAGGGTTTGTGGCAGGGTCTCTCTGTGGACCTCAGACTAACTTTGAACTTGTAACCTTGTCCTAGCCTTCTCAGTGCAGAGACTTGTCATGCCTGCCTTGTAGTTGTACGTATGGTCCATCTTTCTTTTTCTTCTTGAGACAGTTTCTCTGTAACTCTGGTTGTCCTAGAACTTGCTTTGTAGAACTCAGAAATCCTCCTGCCTCTGTCTCCTGAGTACTGGGATAAAAGATGTTCGCCACCATGCCAAGATGGTCCATGTTTCTTAACAAGAGATTAGAAAGATAGAAAGAAACCTAATGGGATAGACCTAGCTCTACAGAGACACCTGCCCTTTATCTGTTTTTGGTTTTGTTTGAGTGTGATATGTGCAGCTGAGTTGCTCAAGGCTCCTGTTTTTCCTTTTTTTTGTTTTTTGTTTTTTGTTTTTTTTTTTTTTTTTTTTTGACACAGAGTTTCTCTGTGTAGCCTTGGCTTTCCTAGAATTCACTCTGTAGACCTGGCTGGCCTTGAACTCAGAAATCCGCCTGCCTCTGCCTCCTAAGTGCAGGAATTAAAGGCGTGCACCACTGCCCGCCCAGCACCCTGCTTCTCCTTCAGTCATAAATGTTGACCACTTCCCAGGAAATAGCAGTTTATCAATCACAGCAACATTAGTTGGGAATAGTGGACTGGAACAGAATTTGTTCATTTTAGGTGAATATTTTTTCTAATAGAGTTATAAGTAAAAACTTAGATAATGAAATTATCTAGTCTGGATTTTTTTTTCCTCCTCCCCAACCCCCCAGACAGGGTTTTGGTTTTGGTTTTTTCAAGACAGGGTTTCTCTGAATAGCCCTGGCTGTCTGGAACTCACTCTGTAGACCATGCTGGCCTCGAACTCAGAAATCCACCTGCCTCTGCCTCCCAAGTGCTGGGATTAAAGGCGTGCACCACCACCACCTTCCAGGTTATCATCTAATTTCAGAGATCAAAAGTCTTAAAAGTGAGGCTGGAGAGATGGCTCAGTGGTAAGAGCACTGATTGCTCTTCCAGAGGTCTTGAGTTCAATTCCCAGCAACCATATGTTGGTTCACAACCATCTGTAATAGTATCTGATGCTCTCATCTGATATGTCTGAAGAGAGCAACATTATACTCATATTCATAAAATAAATAAATCTTAAAAAAAAAGTCTTAAAAATGGGTTGATAGGCTATGCTCTTTGTAGACGCTGAGAGGAGAGTCTGTTTCTCCTGGCTTTGTCTAGCTGTAAGAGTTGATGTGCATTCTTTGGCTTGGGGCCCTGTCCTTGAACTTCTGCCCTGAACGTTTCCACTCCCAGCTGTTTCTTTGCTTTATTTTCGTGTCCTTTCTGCTCTTTGTCCTTCTTGCTGCCTCTTTGTATGGGTCCTGGTCCTACCAAGACAATCCAGCATACTGTTTCCATTTTAAGCCCTTAACTAAGTCATCCTCAGAGTCCTGTTTGTCATGTCAACTGGCGCTTCGTAGGTTCTTGGGATCAGGTCACTTGTGGGGTGTGACAGTCTCCAGCCTGCTACTCTTGGGGAGAAGATTGAGTTTCACAGATGAGAACCCCAAAGGTTGATCTGATACAGAATCTCCACAGTGCAGTGGATCTACCAGATAAAGGCTTGCTGCCCAACTGGGTTCCAGAGGGTCGACGCTGCTGATAGGGCAAAGAATTAACCAAACACCCTGCTTGCTTCTGGCCTCCCAGAAGCAACCCTGCCAGGGAAGCCCATCCTCTCTGGGATTTTGCCCACTGTGTTTTCTAGGTCTCAGTGGACTGAGAAGAGAACAGGATAGACCTATTGTTCAGTTGGTAATGAAGGACTTATACTAACAGGTTGTTCATAATGTCCAGAAGTCAGAGCAGCATCCTTAGCAAAAGTCTCTTAAGTTTAGGACAATAAGCTTCCTAGCAACTAGGGTTTTATTATTATTACTATTTATTATTATTATTGTTGTTGTTGTTATTATTATTATTATAGTACACTGTAGCTGTCTTTAGACACACCAGAGAGGGTGTCAGATCTCATTACAGATGGTTGTGAGCCACCCTGTGTTTGCTGGGACTTGAACTCAGGACCTTTAGTAGAGTAGTAAGTGCTTTTACCTGCTGAGCCATATCTCCAGCCCTCAGCTACTTAGATAATGAAATTATCTAGTCTGGGGTTCCCCCCACCCCCCACAAGGTTTCTCTGTGTAGCCCTGGCTGTCCCTGAACTCACTCTGTAGACTAGACTGGCCTTGAACTCAGAAATCTGCCTGCCTCTGCCTCCCAAGTCCTGGGATTAAAGGCGTGCGCCACCACTGCCCAGCATGACTAGGGTTCTTACAGGAGAGAGAGGGTGCTGTTTTTAGGGTCTTCAGGAAGTCTGACATCTTGTTAATATGTTTAGTAATTGGAAAAGACGAGAAGCAAAAAGTCATTCTTCATTCATCCTTTTTTTTTCTTCCAACATTCAGGCCAGTGACCTTATTTTCTAAGACTCATGTGTTTTTATTTTATGTTTATGAGTATGTTGTTTGCATGTGCGTCTATGGTACCATGGGCACGTCTGGTGCCCACAGGGTTAGAGAGAGTTGCGAGCTGTAAGCTGCCATGTGGGTGCTGGCGACCAGACCTAGCTCCTCTGAAAGAGCAACAGATGCTCTTAACCCGGAGCCATTTCTCCAGCCTCTATTCTCTTTTTAAAAAGATTCTGTAAAGGCTTTTCCTCACCCTAGTGCATTCACCTCTTTGATCAGTTTTATAAAGTCTCCATGAGTGGCCTCTCTAGGAGAGGCATACTACTTAGAACTATGTTTTATCTTCCTGTTGACTGACCACTGACTGAGACTCCGGCTGGCCCAGGGACTCCGTCTCCTGAGCTGACTAGAGGAGGCTAACAGTGTCTGGGTGGCCAGGCCATAGACTTCTCAGTGACAGGGAACCCAGGCTGAGAGGTCTGCCTTCCCCTCAGCCTGGTAGTTGGCTACCTCCCTGAGACCTGTCCTTTAAGAAGACCCGACACTTTGCTTGGCCACCTCCCTTGTTGGCATCCCAGAATAGTGCTGCTCAAAATGCTGGGACTTGGCTTTTTTTTTTTTTTAAATTGACCAAGAGAGACCTTATTTTAGCATGATTCAAAAATGGAAAAAGATGTTTTCTTACTGGATGTGCAGTCTTTATCCTGACAGGCTGGGTGGGTCTGCCACGGGTGTGTTTTTGTGACATGGTCCCTGGGCCTGTTTTACTCTGTCTTCTGGCTCCTGGTCTAGGTAGCTTCTAGGACCCTGTGTTTAGGTAGCCTTGTTCAAACTCCAAAGGACTCCATTCGGCCAGCAGGTCATGAGCAAAAGGAATCCTGCTTTTCTACATTGTTGAACTTTTCCATTCTTCTCTAACGGCCAGATGGATAGGGAATAAGAGCTGACTTTGGTGCAGCTCTTGGGGAGTTACCCTCTGACAGATTCTGGTCAGAATATACATACATTTTGCCATTAGCTTCTTAGGGCCATGGCAGGAAAATAAAACCCAACAACTCTCTGGCGCGGTCAAAATAATAATCAATAATTGCCCGAGTGGCAGGGCCTCCCCTAACCCTGCCCTTTATTCAGAGAAAGTAAAAGCTCCTCTGTGTAGTGATGGTGGTGGACTGGACACACTTAATGGGATTGCTGGGAAACACAGCATTGAGGATGTCTTGGACAGACAAGCATGAAAGAGCCCCTAATGTGTGCCTTTAGTTTCTGCTTGGGGTCTTGTGAGTGTTCTCAGCTTTGAATTCATTCTGTGGTCACTAACTCCCGGCTTTTAACCTGGGTGACGATTCTGTTTAGTACAGGGCTGTTTAAAATTTGACCCATATAAGCCATCAGATCACAGTGAGTCAGCTGTTTAAGAATTCATCCTATCTGTTCTGAGTTACCTCTACGATACCTTCACCCCAGCCCCAACCCCCCATCAATTTTGAAGTCCGTCTTTTTGAATTTGAAGGTGCCTGGGTTTTTGAGCCAGGATTAATGTAGAGGGCTAGGTTTCTTGCTGAGCTGACTTTCTGTGTTTTTCTGGGGCTGTGTCTGTTGGCTGTGTCTCTCTTGGTCTTTCCTGCAGGTTGTGTAGCTCTGGTGGCTGGCTGGACTGTGCTGGGGACCTGGCCTGCTTAGGAGGGGGCTCCTAGGAGACCATTTTTAGTGGATGTTTAAGTGCTAACTGACGGCTGATGAGAAATTAGAAGGAGCTAGTGGGGAGACGGTGATGAAGGGAAGGAAAGCTAAGCTATAAAAGTTTAGGCTGGCCTTGGACTCAGTTGGTAGCGAGGATCTTAGACCGCTTCTACCTTAGACCTGAGATAAGCCGGTAAGCATCTCCATGCCTGGAGTGTGCAGAGCTGGGGCTATACCAGGGCTTCATTAAACAGTCTGCAAGTGAGCTATATTCCCAACTCTCTTTTTTGCCTTTCTTTTTTAAAAACAAAACAATCCTTTAATCCCAGCACTTGGGAAGCAGAGGCAGGTGGATTTCTAAATTCGAGGCCAGCCTGGTCTACAGAGTGAGGTCCAGGACAGCCAGGGCTACACAGAGAAACCCTGTCTCAAACAAACAAAAAACCAAACAAAACCTTTAGTGAGAGTGTCTGTGTGTGTGTGTCTGTGTGCGCATGGCAGCAGGTATATGCTTAGGCAGAGGTCTGAGGATAACTGCAGAAGTTGATCTTCCTTTTTTTTTTTGGTTTTTCGAGACAGGATTTCTCTGTGTAGTTGTGGCTGTCCTGGAACTCACTCTGTAGACCAGGCTGGCCTCGAACTCAGAAATCCGCCGCCTAAGTGCTGGGATTAAAGGCGTGTGCCACCATGCCTGGGCTATTCTCTTTTTTATACTTGGATTCCAGGATTAAATGTAGGTCATCAGGCGTGGCAGTGTATGACTTTTCCACACCGAGCCATCTCACTGGCTGGTTGTCCCTTTTTTTTTTTCTAAGATAGATTTTACTGACTGACCTGGAACTTGAGGCGAGGTTGTCCTTGGACTCACAGAGATCCATGCCTCTGCCTCCTAAGTAGAAGGATCAAGAGAGTGTGCCACCATATCCGTCCATCAGTCATGAAGTTCCATTTGACTGATCTGTGGGTTAGTGTGGCTGTGGTTGGAATTTTAGGGTGGAGATGTACGCTAGCTATATATAAGAACCTGACCACGGGCTTGCCATCTTTGGAGGATGACTTGATTTTTCTGGTAACTCCTAGACTCCCCACCCCCTACCTATTCTTGACACTAGATCATTTCTGGTAGATTCTAGATACTGGGTGCTTTAAAAGAACTAACTTTGCTCCTTTCAGACACCCACATTTAAGTTAAGTAACAGCACAGCCCTGAGCAACTTAGAAGTTAAGGAATACTCTAGAAACTCCACTTCCTAGTTAAAGCTCTGCTCTCTGGTGACTGTCATCCACATGACTGCTGACCATTGCATATCCTTTCATAACCTTTCTTTCCAAGCTTTCAAAGGTATCACACCCGCCTTGTAGTGGAAGCAGTTACTGAGCTGTATGTCTTAGTAGTTGGGGTAACCCCTCTGTGCAAACCTTTCTCTCTTGAAGCACTGCGGATCAAACCCAGAGCTTTCTGCATGGCGGGCGATTACTCTGCCACTGAGCCCCATCCCTAGCCCACTCCCAATGCTCTCACAGGAAAACTCCTGTTTTCCAGGCGAGTGAGCCTGGGCGGAGTGATGGAGGCCCTCCTGCTCGGAATGCCCAGTTCTCTTGGTAATGAGTAGAGGTTATTTGAGGATCCATAGCTCTTTTTGTGTAGAGTCTCTGGTTCCGGTGACTGTGGGTTTAGGTTAGTAGGAGGCCACCGTTACCTCCATAAGCTCTGGATTCTTTCTCTGGCAGGCAGGCAGACAGCAAACAACTTTCCAACTTTCCTGCTTGCTTCTCTCCTTTCTTTTCTTTTCTTTTTTTTTTTTAAAGGATTTATTTACTTTATGTGTATGAGTACGGTGTAGCTGTCTTGAGACATCAGAAGAGGACATCAGATTCCATTACAGATGGTTGTCAGCCACCATGTGGTTGCTGGGAATTGAACTCAGGACCTCTGGAAGAGCAGTCAGTGCTCTTAACCACTGAGCCATCTCTCCAGCCCCCATCTTCTCTCCTTTCTTACCTTTCCTTCTATTCCTTCTTGTCATGAATTTAAGAAATGAAATCTCCCATTATTAGGGAAAACAGTTGGTATAACCCAATACAAATGGCTTTAAGGTTGTGTTTCATACTGGGTTTTTCTTGAATTTTTTTCTCTTCTCTTCCTATAGAAAACCAATTGTGTGTGTGCTATATATTTATCTGTTTCTGCATCGGTCTCATTGTGTAGCCCTGGCTGACCTGGAACTTGGTGTGTGTACTAAGCTGATCTTGAACTCAGAGTTCTGTCTGCCCCTGCCTCTTAAATGTTAGGATTGCAGGTCTGTGCCATCGTGCCTGCTCGTAACTTGGAGATGTGGCTCAGCTGGTAGAGTGCTTGCCTGCATGCTTGAAGTCTCCCTCTGCAGCACCGCATAAGCCTAATATGGTGTCGCATGCTTGTAAACCCAGAACTTAGCAGACAGAGGTAAGAGGGTGGAGTTCAAGGGCATTCCTGGTCACTTGTTGAGACCCTGTCTACAAAACAAAACACAACCAAGCACAAAATCCAACTTTACTGAGATGTGTAGTTTTATAAGTTGACACATGTGGGCTGGAGAGGTGGCTCAGTGGTTAAGAGCACCAACTGGTCTTTCAGAGGTCTTGAGTTCAATTTCCAGCAACCACATGGTGGCTCACAACCATCTGTAATGGGAGCTGATACCCTCTTCTGGTGTGTCTGGAGACAGCTACAGTGTACTCATATATATAAAGTAAATAAATCTTTTAAAAAAAAGCTGACAAATGTGTGTGTATGTATGTATGTATATATATATATATATACATACATACATATATATATATATATGACCACCATAGTCAAGACATGAAACATAGGGGCTGGGCGGCTGAGAGTGCTTAGTCTTGCTGAGGACCCCGGTTCGGTTCCCAGCACACCCATGGCTCACAAGGCTGCATAATTCCAGGTCCGGGGAATCTCCTAGAGCAGAGAACCAGGCACACGCGTAAGCTACAAGCATGCGTAAACGAATTTTCTTTAAACATTAAACCTTTCTACCAGCCAGGTGGTGATCTTTGATCCCAGCACTCAGGAGGCAGAGGTAGGTGGATCTCTGTGAGTTTGAGGCCACCTTGGTCTACAGATCAACTTCCAAGACAGGGCAGAGAAAACCTATCTTGAAAAACCAAAGGAGATAAAAAACCAAAACCAAACCAAACCAAAACCCAAACCATTTCCACCAATTTCAAAGGTCAAAGTCACTACTCTGCTTTTTGTCACTGTGGATTAGAAAGTAAATGTCCTAGAGTTTTATATAAAACACACACACACAATGTATGTATGTATAAGTAATAATAATATGTATAAATAATTAAAACTGCCTCGCCCGCCCGCCCCCCCCCCCCACCTGTCCTGGGTCACCATCCCCGCCACTAAGTTATCTAGGCGCAGGCCGCCCTCGGGATTATGGTCTTCCTGCCTCACTGTCCTGAGTATTTAAGCTTCTAGCTGTACACCCAGCTTACTGTGCTTTTGAGAATCATCCATATGTTTGTACAATTTATAAAGTAGTTAATTTTATTGCTGAGTTATATGAGTATATTATGCTATATTCATGTATTATATTATGATATGTACATATATATGTATATACATTTTTCTGGAGAGAGGGTCTTCAGCTCGTCCTCCTGTATCAGCCTCTTAGAGCACTAAAGTTTTAGGTGTGGCCCTGGCACTTAGCTTGTGCTGTGTATTTACTTTAGATGTTGTGCATCTTTGTATTAGAAGGGAAGTGTCATGAAAATGGCTGCATCAGTTAGTGTATGCTGCTGTGACAAAGCACCTGACAAAGACATGTTAAGGAGAGAAGGACTGCCGTGCTTGAAAACATGGCAGCAGGAGTGGGAGGCAGCTGACACATGTGTTTGGTGGCATGGCGGTCTTCAGGTCTCTGTCCGTCTTGTTCTTTCTGTGCTGTGCTGCCTGGATTTGATTTGATTTTTGTGAGTCCTAGGCATAAGACAGCTTTGGCTACCAAGCATTAAGGTAGGATAAACGAAGGACTGCCACCTGCTCTGCCCTCGATCAATACGAGAGCAATACACACACACACACACACACACACACACACACACACACACAGAGTCAGTCTGCCCCTCACTAGGGGGGTCTATTTTCCCTTTTTTCCACCCCCCCCCCAAGACAGGGTTTCTCTGTGTAGCTCTGGCTGTCCTGGAACTTACTCTGTAGACCAGGCTGGCCTCAACTCAGAAATCCACCTGCCTCTGCCTCCCAAGTGCTGGGAGTAAGGGTATTTTTTTTTTTTTAATTCACCTCACATCCCTCTTTTCCCTTTTATTCCAGTCCAGAGCTCAAGCCCACTGAATGGTGTCACCCATACTCAGTTAACCTCTAGAAACATCTTCGAGGATACATCTAGAGGGTGTTTCTGCTTGATGGTTCTAGATTGTTAGGTTGACAGTCAAAATAAGCATCACAGCATTAGAAATAGTGTAGTAAATCACTTTCCTCCATTCACCTCGCAGAGAGAAAATTGAGGCCGATATAAGTTAAATGATGTCGATATTTTTCTAGCATCAGTGATGGGCAGAGCCAGTTTAACCAAACCCCACCCGGTGATAGTACTCTCTCTCCTTTCCCCTAGAGAGAGCACGGTGTGTAGACATTCATTGCTCCAATACATACTGATTGCCTGTTGTGCTAGGCATGCTGTATTGAATGGCACAGACCAGGCCAGGCCCCTGCCGCTCAACAAGGAGTTCTTTGTAGTTGTGAGACTGAGAGCTGGGACTAGGAAGAGTGGGCTGTGGACGTGTTGTTAGCAGGAGGGTGGTAGAGCGAAGGGTGTGCGCAGGATGGGGATTGCAGCAGCTGTTTCTGGTGTGATATTTTCATTAATTCTTATTTGTTTGTTCATTTTCTATCTGTCCATCCATCTGTTTTGTGGCCTGTTTCTTTGTGTTCTAGTCTGTGGCTTTTCTTCTAAGGTCCTAGCTGTCACTAGTGCTTCTCTTAGTCTTGTTGTAGCTAGATGGAGTTTGTAAGATGGAGCTCCATGTCCCCTTTGGAGAGATCTCTGAGTTGGCATTTCCAGGCCTCAGGATTGGAAGTCTTTTTATTCAGATATAAAAGGAGAGGTGAACTTGGGAATTGGGTATGTCAAAGGAATTCATCATGGAGCTGACAAGAGCTATTTTGGAAGAATCTGTGTGGTTCATTTCTATGTGGCTATGGTCTAAGCTGCTAGGACAGCAGAGGAGCTGTGGGTAGTGTCTGTGAGGCAAGGGTCAGCGCTGCTGGAGTTATAAGACATGGGAGGGGAATTCCTGACCTTTACGGTCATGGGACACTTTGGGGACAGTGGAGTGGAAGAAAGTGATCTTTGTCCTTACCAAATGTACTCAGTATTTGTGAGGCCAAACTTATGACTCTAGTCACCTTACGAAAACATTTGATAGGGAACTGGCTATGCTTCTAAGGAGGAAGTCCATCTCACATGTGAACCCAGAGTTAAGTGTGCACTCCATTAGGATAGAGTGCATGTGCACCTTCTGACCTTCCTGTGATGTAGAAGCAGGGTTTCTAGAACTTTGTGATCTCCCGTATCTAGAACATCTGCTCATCCAAAGGAATGGAACTTTTGTTGAGTCTTCTTTAAGACTAGACTATTGATGTGTTTGACATAGTTTTAGTAAAGCCCTATTTGATTATTTTTATTTTATGTACCTTGGTGTTTTGTTTGCATGTATGTCTGTGTGAGAGCATCGGATCCCCTGGAACTGGAGTTAGTAGCAGTTTTGAACTGCTGTGTGTGTGCTGGGATTGAACCTGGGTCCTCTGAAAGAACAGCCAGTGCTCTTAACCTCTCATCCATCTCTGCATATTTTAAGGATACAAATAAAGACCTTTTTTTTTTTTTTTTAATTCAGTCAAGATACAAATTAGACTGTGAACATAAATCATTGCCTGATGTTCTTTTACTTTGGGAAAATTGGAGCCTCCAGGACCTCATACATGCTTTACCGCTGAGTTCCTGATGGTTTGTTTTGTTTTGTTTTGTTTTTTGGTTTTTTGGTTTTTTGGTTTCCTGGAACCCACTCTGTAGACTAGGCTGGCCTCGAACTCAGAAATCCGCCTGCCTCTGCTTCCCAAGTGCTGGCATTACAGGCGTGCACCACCACTGCCGGCTTTCCTGATGGTTTTTAAAAAGATGAAAACAAATTTATTTAGTTTTATGAGCATTGGTGTTTTGCCTGCATATCTATATATCTATATCTATAGCTATATATCTATCTGTGTGAGGGTGCCAGATTTTTTGGAAGTGGGGCTGGTGCTGGGAATTGAATCCCAGTCCTCTGGAAGTGCTTTTAACTGGTGAGCCATCTTTTCAGGCCAATTTTTAAAAATATTTGTATTAGTTTTTTATTTATGAGTACATGCCTGTGAGTGAATGGCATATGTGTGCAGGTGCCCATGGATGCTTGATGTCAGATTCCTTGGAGCTACAGTTACAGGAGGTTTTGAACTGCCTGACATGAGTATTGGAACTGGAACTCAGATTCTCTGGAAGAGCAGCAACTGCTCTTAACTGCTAGGCCAACTCTTCTGCCCTGTTCTTTTGAATATTATGGAGATGATTTTGGGTTTCTCAAGGGAAAAATTCCTTACTTTCCACCTCTTTTCTTCCTCTACAAGAAAATAAAATGTAGCACTGGGTCTGTACATGTTGGTTGGCCGTCATCAGGTTAGTGATGGGTCCAAGGTGAACTTAGTATATATGCTTGGACTATAGAAAAACTCTACTTGTATTTTAGGGTACTGGTCTCAGTTGTAATTAGAGAATCTCTTGGTTTCTTTGGCTCTCTTCCTCTAAACTCAGCCAAAGAAGATAAGAACGCAAAGAGAACTAGAAACCAACAAATACAAATCATTAAAACTCAGTGTTGAGAATAACTGCCTATGTAACTTAGTAATGAATCTCAGTGGAAAATTATAAAATAATCATTTGTTGGATGGGGTAGAACTAACTTCTCATAGGTTTCTATTGTGATGGAGTTGGGTAGCTTTGGATAGTGCTGTTTTTACTTGGGGATGGGGCTGTTTTATTCTTCTCAGGGCCGCTGGCACTGAGAAGAGCTTAGCCAACTTGAGAGGGATGTCTGATCATAGCTGGTCCAGATCTGAACTACTTTAGAGGCCAGGACTAGCAGAGCCTCCATGTTGAGCATCTTTAGAGTGCTTCCTGGTACCTTGTCTTGTCTTCTAGAGCCTGGCTGGGCTGCAGCTCCTCCCCCTCTCCTCAGCTCCTTGGCTCTTTCCATTGCTGCCTTTCTGTTCCCAGGGGTGCTGGGGAGGTCCCTGTGTGCATGCTTCCTGAAACCATTCTGAGGGCTGAGATGCAATCCTTTTTCTTTCTTCTTTTTCTTCTTTTTTTTTTCTTTTTGGTTTTTTGGATTTGGTTTTTTCGAGACAGGGTTTCTCTGTATAGCCCTGGCTGTCCTGGAACTCACTCTGTAGACCAGGCTGGCCTCGAACTCAGAAATCCACCTGCCTCTGCCTCCCAGAGTGCTGGGATTACTGGTGTGTGCCACCGCCGCCCAGCTGAGATGCAGTCTTTTGAGTCATTGCTGTTGCCCTCTTGGAGCAGAGGCTGGTGCTTTCCTCCCTTGAATGCTCTGATTTCCAAATAGAAATAGTAGGGATCTTTGAGAACTGTTCATTCATTTTACAAAATACTTGGAATGTTACACAAATTAAATTTTTTAGTAAGTCAGAAAGTGGGGGAGAGAAGTGGGTAAGATAGAGGTGCTATTGAGTTTCTTTCTGGAAGATTGATTTTTTAAAATTGTGTTGGTGTGTGTCTGTGTGGCTATGTGCATGTGAGTGTAGGTTATGGGCATTGGGGCCCGCAGAGCTGGGTTGCATTCCTGATTAGGTGCTGGGGAGGAAGAATAATAGTACATGCTCTTAACTGCCCCCTTGTTGGGTTCCTTTCAGCTTAATATTTATTAGGTGTCACTTTACTAAGAGTCAGCTGCAGCACCTGTATTAATAATGCTTTGTGGCTTGCCTGGAACCCAGAGATCTGCCTGCCTCTGTTTCCCAAGTGCTAGGATTAAAGCCATGTGCCACTACTGCCTGGCAGTACTGCACTTTTGTTTGATTTTTATTTTCTTATTTTCTTTCTTCTTTCTTTCTTTCTCTCTCTCTCTTTTTCTTTCTTTTTCTCTTTCTTTCTTTCTCTCTTTCTTTTTCTCTCTCTTTCCTTCTTTCTTTCTCTCTTTCTGAGACTTGGCAGCAAGTGCCTTTACCCACTGAGCCATCTTGCATGACTCCTTGACCCTCTTTGAGGCAGTCTAACTGTGTATCCCCTGGCTGGCCTAGAACTCATGGAGGTCCCCTTGCCTCTGCCTCCTAAGTGCTGGGATTCAAGTCATGTGCCACTACTTCTTGTTACTGCCTTATTTTGGTTAGTGGGAGAGGAAAGAAGTTATTTGAAGTTATTTGAAGTATTGAAGCGGTAGGAACTTTGATTTTAGGTGGGGCTGGTTTGGGTCTGGCCTCACTGCGGAGTTGCTGACAGGAGGCGGGGCCTAGTCACTCTTGCAGCACACTTGGATGTTTTCCCAGTGGGCTGATGCTAAGTAATAATGGCTTCTGTTCTCTCTCTGGGTGCTATGCACTGGGCTGTGCCCTTTGCTATTTATCTTAGACTGGACTTTATCTTAGGCCATGCCCTGAGTCCCTCCAGGGCTGGGCCACCAGTTCTTATCTAATGCCCTGGAGGCTTCCAGGTGGAGTAGCTCTTTCAAGGCTCTGCCCTTGCTCAGCTCTGGGTGGAGCCGAGCGCTGACTTGCCCAGGTCTCTAAGAGTCCAGGCTCCAGGAGGAGCAAAGGTGATGTTGCTCCTGCTTTTGTTTTGTTGTTTCAGGGCCAAGGGCTATTATTTCAGCCAGTCAGAATTGGGTGGGGAGACCAGGACAGCTCACCTCAGAAATGGGGGGAGCTGTGTAAGTAGACTGATGAGAGCGCTGGGGCCGTGGCCCTTCCAGAGCCTTCTTTCCTTCCTTACCAAAGGGAAGCTCTTGTTTCTTTTTGAGATGTGGTCTCACCAGGCAGTTGTGACTAACCCAGAGCTCCTCTGCAGCCCTGATCCTCCAGCCTCAGCCTCGAGCCCTGCCCCTTCCTCCATCTTTGCTTTTCCTAGTGTGAAAACCCATCCTGCTGCCACCTAAATGAGGGCAACTGAGCCCTTTCTGGCTCAGGAAAAGTTATCCATAGGTTGTTTAGTAGCGTTACCAGGGAGCAAAGTAATGTGGAAGACAGGAGGGCCAGGCCTGCCTTCCTGTTTGCCAAGCAGGTTTTCCTCATCTGTTCATTTAATTAGCCTCTGCACTCGCTAGCCAGTGGAGGTCAAAATGGTTATGTTCTTGCTTTACACGAGAGAAAAGCCACTAGCACCTGCTGACTGCTCGTAGACCACCGGATCCAGAAGATCCACCCAACAAAAGCGTATGTGTTTAGTATGTCTCAGGATACTAAATACCGATACTATTCCAGATTTAGTTTTATCCTATATACATATACACAGACATACAGAGGTGTGCGCGCTTGCGCGCGTTTACTTTGTTTTCTCTTATCTTGAGATAGATTTTACTCCTTAGCTTGTGCTGACCTTGAACTCAAGAGCCTCCTGCTGTCTTTGCCTTGTATTGAGATTACAGGGGTGTGTAAGCATTTAGCATGTTTATTTATTATGTACATCATTTGAGGAACATTTACTGTTAAGCTAGAAACAATTCTGCCCCTACAAGACTGTTGTAGATACCAGTTGCTGCTTGTGGGTTGATGAGGTAGATTTTCTGGGGAGACACTGAAGGCTTAGGCTTTCTTGCCTCAGGACTGTTTGAGCTGGCTGCCCTTCATAGCTGAAGTTTATGGGGTTTTTGTCTGTGTCTTGCTGGCCACCGTAGCAACTTGGAATCAGACTGGCTGAGTGACCCTGGTCCAAATGGACTGCTCTTTGTCACTTAATTTTTTTTGTTGGTTTGTTTTTTTGAGACAAGGATTCACTATATTGGAGCCCTGGCTGCCCTGGAACTCACCATGTAGACCAGGCTGGCCTCAGAGAGATTCACTTGTCCCTTTTCTCCCAGAACTGGGATAGAGGCCCATGCCACTGCACCTGGCCACTGAAGGAGTTCTTCAGTTTTGAGACAGTCTTGCTGTATAGCCCAGGTGTCTTCCTGCCTACACCTGTTCTATGCTGGGATTACAGATTTGAGGTACCATGCTAGTAGCTTTTGGATCTCTTGTATCTTAGAGCTATCAGGTAGTTCAAGTAGCCCGGTCCCAAGCTGATCAAATGCTGCTGCATTCAGCTCTGTGGAAGGTCTGGGTGGGGTGGGGCAGAAGAGGGATTCACATTGTAGCATTGTGTTCCTGCTGTGTCCTAAGTGCTGTGCTTTCCTCTGATGCTGAAAGAAATTGTAAAGGCTTGTTACTGCTGGAGCTAGAGGAGACCTGTGTGATAGAGGCTCCGCAGCCTGAGATGGTGATCCTGAGCTTTCTGGAGCTCTATTCTGGATCTTGAAAAAAAAAAAAAAAAACAACCCGCTGGGCTGTGGTGGCTCATGCCTTTAATCCCAGCACTCTGGGAGGCAGAGGCAGGCAGATTTCTGAGTTCAAGGTCAGCCTGGTCTACAGAGTGAGTTCCAGGACAGCCAGGGCTACACAGAGAAACCTTGTCTTGGAAAAAAAAAACAACAAAAAACCCAACATTTTATTTACAGAGAGAGGGAGAAGAAGGAGGGAGGGAGCGAGGGAAGGAGAGAGAGAGCGTGCATGCGTGTGTGCGCATGCATTTGTGAGTGCTGGCCCTTGAGAGCACTTATGAGGTGTCTGAGGAAGTGAGAAAATGCCTCTGGTACCCAGGATGGCAGCAAGTTAGCCATCACCCCTGTGTGTCCTTTCAGTTGTCATGGGGTTATGAATGTATGAAGTCAGAACAGTAAACTTTTAAAATATCACAGCTTTACTAAAATGGAACTCACACACCACAAACCACCCTTTATTGTGTTTAAAAGATGCCTTTTCAGTGTGAGGATCAGATATGGGGCCTTGTACATGGAAAAAGAGTCCTGCACTACTAAATGTGACCCTCAGTCTAGATTCTCTTTTAAAGGGTGCGGGTCACTGAAATCCCACACCTAGTCTGTTCCCAGCACCATGAAGGAAATAATGAACTAGATAATTGAGTGCATTTAGTATAATCAAAACCTGCATCCCGGAACACTGTGGTTCTAGAACATTTCCATCACCCCGAGCAGAGACTCCTTTAACAACAGCCTCTCCCTGTCCCCCCTCTTCTGGCCTCCTGGCAGTCACTGATCTCCTTTCTGCCTTAGGAGGTGGGTGTCCTGGACATACGACGCAGTATCTGGCCATCCTGTCCAGTTCTTTTCACTCAGTCTCATATTTCTGTAGTCATGTTTAGCATGGGTTGGTACTTTTTTTTATTCTTTTAGTATGACAAGCAAATACCAATAGTTGTTTACTTTGTTTTGAGACAGGGTTTCTCCATATAGCCTTGGCTGTCCTGGAACTGGAGTTACAGACAGTTGTGATCTGCCATGTGGGTGCTGGGAATTGGACCCGGGTCCTTTAACCTTTGAGCCATCTCTCTAGCCTGTTTGTTTACTTTTATTATGTCATAGGTTTTTAGACATTTTTGTCTAAGTGTTTTGATGATGATGAAATTCTTATTGAAAATTTTGTGTTATTATTGTGTATGTGTAATAAATGTATGTGGGTATACCTGTGCCACAGTAATGTTGTGAAGTCACGAATGACTTTTGGGAAGTTCCCTTCTTTTGCTGAGGGTCCTAGGGTCAAACTCAGGTACAGTGGGCAAGTGCTTGTAGCTGATGAACTTTTCTTTTTCTTGGCAATTTTGAGACAGGGTTTCTCTGTGTAGCCCTGGCTGTCTTGGAATTCACTCTGTAGACCAGGTTGGCCTCGAACTCAGAAATCCGCCTGCCTCCCAAGTGCTGGAGTTTATAGCTTATATCCCTGTGCCTGGCTCCAGTGAGCCATCTTGACAAACATACATACATACATACATAAATACATACATAAGTTTTTCAAGCAGACTTGCACTTTTACCCCAGGCTAGCCTGAAACTTTCTACATCTTAGACCAGGCTGGTCTTCAATAAGTGTTCCTTCTATCTCAGTCTGCCAGGGAACAAGATTATAGATGGTCACAACTGTGCCCCCGGTCAGTTTTTATTATTTTCATAGGGAAAATATTTTTATTTTAACAATTTTAGTTATTGTTTCTCCATTACATGTGTACAAAACTGTCATGTGTCTACTTCATAAACATATTTAGAGTACTGGATTGCAAATAAAAATAGTTTATACTACAAAATGTTATGAATTCTTTTAATTAGAACTGTATCGCTGGGTGTTGGTGGCTCACGCCTGTAATCCCAGCACTTGGGAGGCAGAGGCAGGCAGATTTCTGAGTTCGAGGCCAGCCTGGTCCACAGAGTGAGTTCCAGGACAGCCAGGGCTATACAGAGAAACCCTGTCTCAAAAACCAAATCCCAAAAAACCAAAAAAAAAAAAAACTGGAAAAACTCCTGAGGACAAATGTGATCATGTTAATTTCATGTACTTTCTGATTCAGTAAAAGGTTGTTGTAAGTGGGATTTAGATAAGAGACTAGCATGAGTCTGAGGAGAATATGCCTTATAATTACTTTTCCCACTGAAAAAGGTAGTTGAGATGATTTATGATACATTTATCCAGATGATCCTTCAGATGTGATTCCTCCTCAAAGCTTCTTTCAGACTGTTTCTCACCAGTCAAACAAGTCAGTTCAGAAGCAGCACAGTTAGCGAGCGCCCAACCCTAGGTCAGCGGACATTTGTGAGCAGTGTGTGTTTTTCTAAATCAGCAGTGGGTAAGGCATGTGCTGCACAAGTCTGAGGATCTGAGTCCTCAGATCCACGTACAGTAGTGTGCATCTGTCATCTGTGCTGCGTGGTGACATGGAAGGCGGGGACCCGAGACCCCTGGAAGCCTTCAGGCTAGTGAGCCTGGTAAAGCAGGGATGAAGAACAGGGAGACCCCCGTCTCAAACATGGTGTGGCAAAGACTGACACCTGAGGTGGCGCTCTGACTCCATGGTGTGCCATGGCAGACACACCCACATTCAGCACACAGCTCGGAAAGTTCTACAGAATCAGATCAAAGTCAGGACACTGTAAAGAAATGACTTAAAGGTAAACATGATAGTTGTGAATTGCACTGATGGTTAGGAAAAGGCTCATCCTTCTTCATGGCTAAATGACAGCCATTGTGGGGTGTACCACAGTCTGCTCACGCATTCACCAGTTGACGGGTGTTTGACTATTTTGGCTTTTTGGTTGATGTGGCTGATGCTGCTGTTTATATTCATATATGGAGAGGACATTTGTTTTATGTAGACATTTGTTTTCAGTTGCTGGATATAAACTTAGAAATAGAATTTCTTATTATTTTATATGTGGGTATCTTGTGCGTGTGTGTGTGTGTGTGTGTGTGTGTGTGTATGTATGTGTATATATATATGTATGTATGTATGTATGTATGTGTATATGTATATATGTGTGTGTGTGTGTGTGTGTGTGTGTGTGTCTGTGTGTGTGTGTCCATGTACCACATGCATGTCTGCTGCCCACGGAGGCCAGAGAGGGTATTAGAGCCCCTGAAACTGGAGTTATAGACTGCTCTAAACTGCTTCAAGGATCCTGAGAACTGAACCTGGGTCTGGTAAAAGCAGCCAGTGCTTAATCACTGAGCTGGGAGTCCCTCCCGCTCATCTGCTCACTGTCTTGGCGGCTTTGTAGAACATGGTCCTAAGCTATCAGCTTACCTTTCTTCTTAGAAACCATCGGCTAACCCAGCAGCTAACATGCTTTCTAAGAACTTTACAGTTTGAGCTCTTCATTAAAGTTTTGTTTCTCAGTTGTGTGATGCTGTGTGTGTGTGTGTGTGTGTGTGTGTGTGTGTGTTTGCAGAATGCAGGGGCCTATGGAAGCCAGAAGAGGGCATCTGACCCCCTGGAGCAGTCACAGACAGGAGCCCCTCAGTGCAGGTTCTGGGAACCAAATTCCGGCTCTGTCCAAGAGCAGCTGCAGCTTTAAATCATCACACCGCTTCATGCCCCGGTTTTAGCTTTCCTGACTGAGTTCTCTCCCTGACTGAGGCTTCAGAAGGTCTCGAGAGCTGTTTGCTAAGGTGGACCTCTTGACTTGGGATTGCCTTTCTTTTCCTTCCATTTTGGCCAGTCAGAAAAGGTCTTGTTGCTGGGAAGCAGTCATGTTTCTTATAGGAATTAGTTTTTCAGTTTCTATATTTTATTGTCTTGCCTTTATTTTTTTTTTTTTGAAGGTAACAAATGAAGAGGACTTTATTAGGAAATTGGACTGTAAGCCTGACCAGCATCTCAAGGTGGTTTCCATTTTTGGAAATACTGGTGATGGAAAGTCCCATACCCTCAACCACACTTTCTTCTATGGCCGAGAAGTCTTCAAAACCTCCCCCGCTCAGGAGTCCTGCACAGTGGGAGTGTGGGCGGCCTATGACCCAGTCCATAAGGTAGCAGTGATAGACACAGAAGGACTCTTGGGGGCCACCGTGAATCTAAGCCAGAGGACTCGGCTGCTGTTAAAGGTCCTGGCCATCTCAGACTTGGTCATCTATCGAACTCATGCAGACCGGCTGCACAATGACCTCTTCAAATTCCTTGGGGATGCCTCGGAAGCTTACCTGAAGCACTTTACCAAGGAACTCAAGGCCACCACTGCACGCTGTGGCCTGGACGTCCCCTTGTCCACCCTAGGCCCTGCAGTTATTATTTTCCATGAGACTGTGCACACTCAGCTTCTGGGTTCTGGTGAGTAGAAGTGTGTTGCAGACTGTGCACACTGAGCTTCTGGGTTCTGGTGAGTAGAAGTGTGTTGCAGACTGTGCACACTCAGCTTCTGGGTTCTGGTGAGTAGAAGTATGTTGCAGACTGTGCACACTCAGCTTCTGGGTTCTGGTGAGTAGAAGTGTGTTGCAGACTGTGTACACTCAGCTTCTGGGTTCTGGTGAGTAGAAGTGTGGTTGCAGACTGTGCACACTGAGCTTCTGGGTTCTGGTGAGTAGAAGTGTGTTGCAGACTATGCACACTCAGCTTCTGGGTTCTGGTGAGTAGAAGTGTGTTGCAGACTGTGCACACTCAGCTTCTGGGTTCTGGTGAGTAGAAGTGTGTTGCAGACTGGCTTTTTAATGCACAGGGAGGTGGCCTCTGGGGTGCAGTATGGTGATGGTAATGCCCAGAAAAACTTGTACCCAGGCAGGACTTAAATGGTCCAAGAAGGTAGAAATAGTTGACGGGTGCCACAGACTAGGGGTCCTGGAAGGTCAGGGCGAGGTCTGTTTCCCTGGGATGCTGATGATGAACACTTCAGAGATACTAGAAGAGCTGTGCAGAGTGATATATGCCTATAATTTGAATATCTGAAAGCCGAGGCAGGAGGATTGTGAATTTGAGGCTAACCTGGGCTACATAGTGAGACTGGTGGCACACTGAAACAAAAGAAAGGCAGGTATAATGGTGCACGCCAGCAGGCCCAGCATTCAAGAAATAGAGGCCATCTTTAGCTCCATTATGTCAGGGCTAGCATAGCCTACATGGAACTCTTATCTCAAAAAAAAAAAAAAAAAAAAGCCAGAAAGCAAGAAAGAGAGCTAAAACACGTAAAATACAGGCACCGTTAAAAGGTTGTGAATACATTGAATGATTTTTTTCTTCCCCAAGAGTTCCATAGAGAGAAGTAGGACCACAAAGTGGTAGCTGGTGGCTTGGGTGGAATTACTAAGAGCTTCCCTTTTAAAATATTTAAGTAATTAAGGTAATGGTGTACTGGTGAGAATGATTTGTTAGAGAAGGGGTAAATGCAAGAGAGGCCAGATGCCTCGCCTGCTGGAAGCCCTGCTGGAATCCTAAACTTCAAAAGGCATGTGTGACGGCACACACTTGAGAGGCAGACCCAGCAAAACTGCTGGAAGTCTGAGGCCATCCTGGTCTACACAGTGAGACCCTCTCTCAAAATAAAAAGGAAAAGGAAAAGAACGGTTCTCAGTGGCGGAATCGGCTTCAGGAGCATGACTTCTGTCTGTGTCCAGGAGAGAGAACGGAATCTGTGGCGGTGTGTGGTGAGTGCGTCTGTAAGCTAGTTAACGGTTTCTGTTTCCTTTGAGAAGTGCGGGACGGCATTATCAGGTGCAACAATGGTTTTTAGACATTATAGAACAGTTATACTGTTCACATCTGTATATTCAGTCAAGAAAGTACCCATGCCATGTGCTAGGCAGAGAGGTGTAGAGCTAAAAACCTCTACTGAGTCAGCCTGGAGAGACCATCCGTAGGCTGTTGTGTAGCACATGTAGGTGTTGCAGCTGTGGGAATGGAGAGTGGGCCACACGTCCTGGGAGGAGGAAGCAGTGTCTGCAAGCTGGACCTGGGATAGCAGAGGGGAAGGAAGCACACTCCAGGAGGAGCAAATCCCTGGCAGTGTCCCAGGAGCAGCTGTATGCAGGGAACTGCAGTAGATCCCCAAGCTTCACTGTCAGCCCTTGGGATGCATTCTCTGTCTTCCAGACGGCTCTCTTGAAATAAAAGCTTCATTTATCATTTAGGTACCTTGGCTTATGATATTCCTGGTTGCTTTCAATTTCACAAAATGTCATTGAAGCCAAGAAAAGAAAATGTAATTCAGTAGCTGGATATGAGCATCTGCGGCTGTAATCCTGACACTCAGGAACGGAGGCAGGAGGATTGAATGTTTGAGAGTAGCCTGAAACATTGAGACCCTGTCCCAGAAATTAAAAAAAAAAAAATCAGATTTAATCTAATCTGGCCATTAGTTAGCCCCCGTGGCCCCCTCCTCACTCTGTGTTTGTGCTTGCCCGTGTGTACATGTATGTGTGTGTATGTATGTATGTATGTGGGCGTATGCATGTATAAACATGTGTGTGTGTGTATTTTGCATGTACTCATGGATACTGCTCTCTACTGGCTATACCATCTTTTCTGTGTTCTCACTTTGGGATATGCTCTCTGTCTGTCTGTCTGTACCTCTGTCCCCCAGCTACATCTCTCATCTGGGCCAAACCTTTCCTGACCTCCCATGCCCTGTCCTTTCTGCACCCCAGTGCTGACACAGTCTTCATCTCTTCCCACTCCCCGTATCTGGAGTCATCTTGCACGTGCTTGTTTTTTTGTGTTTTCCATGAAAATGGAAATGATACGAAGGCAGAAGCATTGCCTACCTTACTCACTGCTACATCTGTCTTAAAGAGCCCAGATGAATGTCTGCTGCACAGATGTGTATGGAAGGAACAATGAAGAGTTGTCGAGCCTGTCTGAAGCATGGCTAGTTTATGTTCGTGGGAGTTGGAGGTCCTCGAGGATCAGACCTTGGGTGATCTTGGGTCAGTTCTCTGAAAGATCTTTGGGCAGAGACCTGTATTTCAGGTCTGTATTTCAAAGCATCTCCCTTCCCAAACCCTGTCCCAGGAACAAGTAAAGGAGCATGCCTGGAGTTGGGGGGGTGTCTCCCTGGTAGTCAGGAAGATGTGGGGGCTGAGCCAGGGCAGTCATGCTAAGATGGACCTGGAGCCAGTTGTTTGTGGTGGTTCCAGTGAGTCATGGCCTTCCAGAGACTACATGAGAAATGGGGTAAGGCGAGCAGACAAGAAGTGTTGGCTCTGGAACTTTCCTGTGTGTGATCAGTCCTTCTAAGTCATCCTGGGTCTCTACAGCCTTAGGGGCAAGGCTTAATTATCAGTTCAGGCTTGTGAAGTAACCAGCCCCTAGAAGCAATCTTTTTACTTTGTGCTATGTACAATGGCTGTGTGTAGCAGCCCCAAATGACAGCTCAGAGAATTGCTTGCAGTATGTAACCAAGGAGGTCCTAGCAGAATTGGGGCAGGAACTACTGTCTTTGGATTCTGACATTTGGAGCCTTTTCTGGAGCAACAGGGCTTCTTGAAGCCTTAAGATAGAGCAAGACAGCAGAGGAGGAGAAGTGCAGATGGGGCATTGCATTTCTCTTGCCTCATAGCTGTTCAGTCGGAGGGAGTCACAGCTGGGGGCCTGGCTTGATCAGACTGGTCTGTAAGCACTTTCCTGAGATTTATATTTACGTATGGATGTTTCCCTGTGTATATCTACACGCTGTGTGCATAAACCAGCAGTGTCTGCTGGGGCAAGAGAGGGCGTCAGATGCTCTTGGAACTGGAGTTAGAGAGGGTTGTTAGCCACCCATGTGAATGCTGGAATTGGACCTGGGTCCTCCAGAAGAGCAGTCAGTGTTGCCTTACCACAGTGTTTACCACAAGCCCTCTCTTTAGCCACTATTTTCTTTTGTTGCCCCCCCCCCCAAAAGTGTGTGTATGTTTTGTCTGTGTATATAGTATCTACCATATGCATGCCTTGATACAGAGGGTATCAGACTCCCTGGGACTTGCGGTAACAAACCATTGTGAGCTGCCGTGTGGGTGCTGGGAATTGAGCCTGTGTCTTCTGGAAGAGCAGCTAGTGAGCTTTTTTGTTGTTGTTGTTGTTGTTGTTTTGTTTTGTTTTTGTTTTTCTTTTGAGACAGGGTTTCTCTGTGTAGTCCTGGCTGTCCTGGAACTCACTCTATAGACCAGGCTGGCCTCGACCTCAGAAATCCACCTGCCTCGGCCTCCTAAGTGCTGGAATTACAGGCATGCGCCACCACTGCCAGGCTGCAGCTGGTGATCTTAACCACTGGTCCATCCATCTCTCCAGCTCCAAACCTTGTTTTCTTGATTGCTAATTGATGTAGAAGAGTCTAGTCCACTGCAGGCGGTGCCATCCCTATGTAGGTAGGCCCTGGCTGTGTAAAAAGTAAACTTTGCCGCCCCCTCCCCCCATTGCTTATAGTCAACAACAGAAATCAAAGTAGGACAGTGTTGAAATGATTTCTGACTTAGGATATTTGTTTCAGGTGTATTTATTAGGGATGCCTGCCTGGATTTTGGTAGGTGGATGAGCAGAGTGAAGGCATTTGAGAGCAGTGATTGCATGCTCAGGGAAAGGCTCGCAGAGACACCGGGAGGGAGGGAGGGAGGGAGGGAGGGAGGGAGGGAGGGAAGAGGCTGGGTCAGGTTCCTGGGTCAGTCTTGGAAAGGCAGGGACTAATGCCTCACGCTGCTCCTTTCACATCTTAGCGGGAGCTGAGTGTAAGGAGCACGTGCAGAATTTTGATGGCTGCTGTTTAGTGACGATCTCCTAAAATCTAATATAGCTTTACTGTTTGAGTGCTTTTGTTACAGTGTTAAAGGAAGTTAATCTAAAGTGACTCTGCCCATCTTGTGGCTGCTGGACAGGTGGTGAGCCTGTGTACAAGCCACTCCCTCTGTGTTGCCAGTTTGCCATAGCTTTGCAGCTTCACCATGTGAGACCAGAGTTCTCAGAGTATGAATACTCAGAGTAGAATCACTCACTAGTAGACAACTGGTTAAATAAATCCACAGGCTGGAAAACTATATAGTTCTTAAAAAGAATAAGGTGTATATTCTCTTCAATGTATAGTGTAACACGTGACTACAAAGCAGGCCGTGAGGAAAGGTGATGTCACAGAAAGTGTGGACATGTGGGAGGAAGACAACACAGTCCTGTTTGTCTTTCCTTTTATCCTGATGTGTCTACCTTTTTCTTCCAGTAAATCCTTTTCGGGATTCTTGTCTGATACACTTGCAGACAGTGCACATTACATCACTGTGTGTAAGGCAGTGATTCCCACACCCATGCAATTGCGTGCCCACTCGTGAGATGCCTGAGCCTCGTTCTTTCTCCTTTTCAGGCAGTGCCAAACAAGTGCAGTAATTCTAACCATACAGTAGTTACATACATGTGCACGTGCCTTTCATATGTGAGTTAGAATCTGTCTGACTTGCAGTGAAAGGCAGGTAGGTAGCTTTCGTTTCCAGACGAGGCACTGACTGCCCACCTGCCTTTCCTTTGCACAGATCACCCCTCAGAGGCACCCGAGAAGCTTATCCAAGACCGCTTCAGGAAGCTGGGCCGCTTCCCCGAAGCCTTCAGCTCCATTCATTACAAGGGAACGAGGACATACAATCCCCCCACAGACTTCTCTGGGCTTCGGCGCGCTCTGGAACAGCTGCTAGAGAACAACACCACCAGGTCTCCCCGGCACCCAGGGGTCATCTTCAAAGCCCTGAAGGTCAGTGGGCTCCTGCCCTGCCTGGGTTCTCATCAGTCCCCAGTCCTAGGCTGCGGCTCAGCCGCCTGGGCTGGAGCGGGTCGGTCCAGAGGGCGTGTGAGTGGAGGATGTGCACCGCTTAAGCCTGCGCCTTACCAGGCGCTGTGGTAGGAAGGAACCTTGAGCCAAAGCCTGCGCCTTACCAGGCGCTGTGGTAGGAAGGAACCTTGAGTCCGTAAGACAGCTGATAAAGGGGAGGAGCTTGGAGCTCAGCTGGTAGACTTCCTGTTGTAGGTTGGCTCCCCTGGACCAGTAAATCTGACATGGTGCCTGCCTGTAATCTGGACACTGGGGAAGTGGAGACAGGACCATCAGAAGTTCAAGGACATTTCAGCTGCTGCTTATCAAGTCTGAGGACACTTGGGGTTTATGAGACTGGAGTATTTAGGAGGCTCTTTGCATGAGATTTTCTTCAGAACAGATTCTGAAACATTAGGGGAAAAATTGCAAAGGGAATGATTTTTGCTGTGGAATTGGATGTCATTTAGTGTGTCACATACATGACATATGTGGTATTACGCTAACGTTTGAGAAACCCATCTTTGAGAATTATATTCACTAGGCATGACGACACATGCCTTTAATTTCAGCTCTGTGAAGACAGATCAGTGAATTCAAGGCCATTTTGGTCTACATAGTGAGTTCCAGGCCAGCTAGAGGTAGAGAGTGAGACCCTGTCTTAAAAAAACAAAACAAGCTGGGTGGCGCACGCCTGTAATCCCAGCACTCTGGGAGGCAGAGGCGGGCAGATTTCTGAGTTTAAGGCCAGCCTGGGCTACAGAGTGAGTTCCAGGACAGCCAGGGCTACACAGAGAAACCCTGTCTCGAAACAACCAAATCCAAAAATAACCAAAAACAAAATAAAACAAAACAAAAGCCTATCATTTTCCTCTAAGTCAGGCATATTGTGGATCTGTGTGGGCAGAAGCATCAATCTGCTAGTTTGCCAGCACAATAAATGAAATCCTGTTGTAAAGTCCCTGGCTGTCCATCTATAGCATGTTCTGGTGGAGGCTGCTTGCTGCTTTCTAAGACTTTTTATAGCTGAGGCAGGCAGATTTCTGACTTTGAGGCCAGCCTGGTCTACAAAGTGAGTTCTAGGACAGCCAGGGCTACACAGAGAAACCCTGTCTTGAAAAAAAAAAAGAGCTTACACTGGGAAGGTAGACCCCAGCTTTCCAACCGTGGCAGGTCTGTGTAATCAATTAGGCAGGTTCATCTGGTGCCCTTTGTTTTTTTAAATTTATGTATATGGGTGTTTTACCTGCATGTATGTCTGTGAACCATGTGATGCCTGGTGCTCTGGAGGCCAGCAGAGGGGGTTGGACCCTGGAGACTGGATTTACAGATGGTTGTGAGTTGCTATAACTGGTGGGTGCTAAGAATCAAACCTGGGTCCTCTGAAAGAAGAGCAGCAGGTACTTTAAAGTTCTGAGGCTCCCCTACCTCCCCCATGTTTGAGTCAGGGTCTTACGTTGTAGCTCTGGCTGTCTTTAAACTCATTAGGTCGACTAAGCTGACCTTGAATTTCCAGAGATCTGCCTGCCTCTGCTTCCCAAGTGCTGGGACTAAAGGCATGCGCCACCACACCTAGCATTTGGTTTTAAGCTTTCTGATTTTGTTTTGAGACAGGGTTTCTCTAACTCACTCTGTAGACCACACTGTCCTGGAACTCCGAGGCCCACCTGCTTCTACCTCCCAAGTGCTGGGATTACAGGCGTGTACCACCAACCGCCTGGCCCTTCCTGAAGCTTTAATTTTTAATTATGCTTATGAATGTGAGCACAGGTGCCGCTGAAGGTCAGAAGGCAGTGAGCCAAATGTGGGTCCTGTATATGAGCAAGTCCTATCCTTCGAGACAGGGTTTCTCTGTGTAGCCCTGGCTGTCCTGGAACTCACTCTGTAGACCAGGCTGGCCTCGAACTCAGAAATCTGCCTGCCTCTGCCTCCCAGAGTGCTGGGATTACAGGCGTGTGCCACCACCACCCAGCGCAAGACCAGCTCTTAACCACTGAGACAGAGAGAATGTAGCTGAGGCTGGTCTGCTGTTTGCCGAGATTAACAGCTTTGAACCTCCTGTTTCTCCTGCCTCTAACACCCAAGTACTGAGATTATAGGTTTGCAGCTATACCTGATTGTGTTGGTTCGACTGTGCGTGCGTGTGTGGTGCGTGAATGTGTTGGACCTTATCTGGGCAGATCTCTGAATAGTTCATTACTACTGCACTCTTGAATGTCACAGCTATATCAAGGAAAAGTTGCTGGAACAGTAGCAAGTGGGAACATCAAAATACGATAACTAGGATCTGTGACTTGGAGTATTATAGATTATTGGAAATTAACAATAAAAAATTGGTTCAGTGTCTGTGGGCGGTGCTGCTGCTGAGGGCCATGTCTGGGTCCGTGGTCTTACTGCAGCCAGGGTCTGTGTTGATGTCTGCGGGCGGTGCTGCCACCAGGAGCCATCCTGATCTAAGTGGCCCGCCATACCGCCATGGGCCATGTCGATGTGCGTTCTCCACGCTGCCTCTGAGGGCCCATGGCGCATACTCCTGCTGACTGAAGAGCAAGGGGAGTGCTTTGGCTGTGATGGGGATGACTGCAGATAGATACAGAGCTAAGAGTGGACCGTGGGAAGCTTCTGTGGTGACTCCCCACCACCACCACACACCTCAAGCAAAGAACTATAGCCTGGACAGGAGGCCACTGAGGAGAACTCTCAAAGGGTGTGTGATGGGATGCTGAAGTGTGGATCTCCACAATAGATGGCCTCTGGTGGGGAGTCCAGGAACAGAGGGACTCCGTTCTGTTTGTAGGGCCGGGCACTGGGAGTTTGACCGTGCTCTACTGAGTATACACACAGCACAGACTCTCTTTTATTGCTTTTGTTTTTGCCCTATTTTGGTTGGAAGAGGAGTCATGGGGGCTGGGGGGGGGGTATGTGGAGGGACTGGGAGGTAAGAGTCAGTGTATGTTGTAGAGGGCCCGGAGAATCAGTGAGGGTGTACTCTGAGAAAAGGGAAGGGGAAGGAAAAGAATTGGCTCAATAGTGTTGCTAGGTGTAGTGGCATGTGCTTGTGATCCCAGAACAAGGAGGCTGAGGCAGGAGGTTAAGGCCAGACTGGCTTAAATATGTGTGTCCATAGTGAGATCGTATCTTAGAAGAATAAGCCAATACTCTTCTGCTTACAAACAGTATTGCTGAGGAGTCTTGATGAGATTTATGTCTTATGCTGTATGCACTGATCAGAGCACTCCCTGCCTTTACTAAAGGTAGGAACCATTTCCCTAGGAAACTTAAAATTCACTGACTCTGTTATGGAAGTAAAAACTCAGAGGCTGGCCAGATAGATGGTTCAGTGGGTAAAGTAGCACCTAACAACTTGAATTTGATCCCTGGGTCTACGTGGTAGCTGGAGGGAACCATCTGCCACATATCCTGTGATTTCCATGTGCACAAGCACACTCCCAATATTATAACATGTAAATAAAACAATTATGGGCATAAGACTGTGCTCAGTGAACAGTTTGTTTGAAGTCACACCTTCTGAGTGAGGTTAGGTTTATGTGTGAAGTATAGACAATGTCATAGCTCCTGCAATGGCTGAGAGAGAAGGGCCACCATAGCCCCTCCCTCCCCTAGGGTAGCCAGTGCAGACGCCTCTCTAGTTTTACTTTTCAGTTTTGGTGTTGATGGGTTTGTACGCAGGTGCCCTCCTAGTGAGAGCCGCATTCTCAGCCCACTACTAATACTTCTGGGCAGTATGGTACACACTAGTAAAGATACATAGTTTAAATGAAAAATCAGAACTAAAGGAGACATATCTTGCTATCACTTTAGCTGTGAATTTGTGACTTCCCAAAAACTCATTGATAACTACAATATTTCATTGTCTAAATTTCATTGCAGTCTAAATACTGCAATAAGCAGTTATGGAGTAGAATATTATTGGAAAACAACATGTTGCAAGTCTCACACTAATTAGATAGCATAAAAGCTTTTTCTAATATTAGAATTAGTTCATATGTTCTCTTTTTGTAAGGGGAGGATTAGACGCCAGGTGCACTGTTGTGCGTGCCTATCACTCTAGCACTCAGAAGGCTGGAATCAAGGCCAGTTTGGTCTACATAGTGAATTCCAGGCTAGCCTAGGCTCCAGATTGATACTCTTATCTATTGGACCTTTAAAAAGAAAACAGTCACAAAGAGAAATATGTATAACTTACAAGGCACGGTGGCACATGCCTATTGTCACAATACTTAGAAGGTAGAGGCAGGAGGATCACAAGTTCATAGCTAGTTTCAGCTACACAGTGAGCTGGAGGCCAGTCTGGGACCCATGGGAATTTATTTCAACAAAACAAACAAAACTCAGAGATCCACCTGCCTCTGCCTTCTGAAGCTCCACTACCTTCCTCCTTCTCTTCCTCCTCCTCCTCTTCTTGCTCTCCTCCTCCTCCTTGTCTTCCTCCTCCTCCTTTTTTGAAACAGTGTGGTGGCTTGATTACGAATGGCCCACACAGGCTCATCCATTTGGATGCCTGGTGATTAGGGAGTGGCAACACTTCACAAGGATTAGGACATGGTGGCCTTATGGATGAAGTATGTCATTGGGGTTTCAAATGCTGAAGCCAGGCCACTGGCACTCTCCTGCTCTCTGTGGATCCAGATGTGGAACTCTTAGCTACTTCTTCAGCCTCAAGTCTGCCTGGATGCTGCCATGGTTCCCGCCTTGATGATAATGGACTCAACCTGAATGTGTAAGCCAGCCCCAATTAAATGTTGTCCATAAAATAGTTGCCTTGGTCATGGCGTCTCTTCACAGCAGTAGGACACTGACTAAGACAGGCAAGGGTCTCACTATGTAGCCCTAGCTGGTCTGGAACTTGTTCTGTAGACTAGGCTAGCCCCTAATAACCCAGAGATCTTTCTTTCTCTGCTGGAAGTAAAGGCATATGCTACTGTGCCTGGCCTTACTCCCTTGTTCTCTTTGGTTTTGGTCCTAGGGATTGAAGCCAGGACCTAGCGTATGCAGGTGCCCTCACTTCTTACACTCACTCATATTCATTACTGAATAGGAAGAACAGCTGTGGAAATGAGATTTATGAGAAAGGGATGAATCACTGGGAATATGAACTAGCTGCACTTTGAACGTGTCGGTGATGTTTGGGCCACTAGTAGCTTGCCCATTTGTGCCTGAAAATGGTTATCTGTTGACAGTCCACTTTCCCTGTCATCTGGACACAGTGTTCACCAGTCCCTAGTACCAGTAGTATGTAGTTGGGATAACCACTCCTTTCCATACGGTTCACAGTAGCGCCAGCTTAGATACCTGTGAGCATGCTTTCACGCATAGAATCAATATCGGAAGAAAGGGGAACTAAAATTTGATAACTGTGGATATCTGTACTTACAGTTCTGAGTAATCAGGAGATGCATTTTCAGGTTGAAGCCATATAGGTGTCATGTGATACCTTCTTTAGCCTCCGATCCTTAACCGTAGAAAACTCTTGACTTTCCAATTCCATCAAATTAGGAAGCATCTGTTAAATATTTATGAAGTTATTGCTGGAGGGTGGCTACATTGATTGAAGAATATCCATTTGGAACCAGGCCTTCCACTGCTAGCTCCTGATAACTGGGGCGAACCTTAAAGGTACAATAGAAAGGCTCCTACTGTTGCCAAGGCAACTAAAGTTCAAGATCATCTGGTTTCCAGGCAACCAGGTCTCCAATTTTGCCTCAAATACTTTCATAGGCACTCTCAAGAGAAGCCCTTCCTTGCCTTTCCCTTGTAGCCTGAGACCCGAGGAGGAGAGACCAAGAACTATGGCATGATGTGAGGTTTGGAAATTTTTTTCAGTCCTGAGGAATGGGCCTAGGACCTGCCTGTGCGTCCCCAGACCTGGGCTTGGGGATTTCGAATTGGCTGAGCCAGTGGGTCAGGTACAGGCTCTGTTGGTACCATGAAGAAAAGTGAAAGGAAGCCGGTTTTCCCAGTCTGTGTCTAAATACCACCTTTCATTTATTATAGTTACTGTTCTCTCCCATGGGCTAGGTGGTCTAAGTTGTCCTGAGGCGGGCCAGGGCCCGATATATGAATGCCAGCTTGTGACTTGGGAAGAAGTGGGAGGTGGTTATCTTACCCCGCATTCAGAGGGATGGGGCTGTCTGTGTAGGAGTTCTCTCTCTGACATCATAAGAGGTTACTGTTTCTTTGACAACACGAGGCAGCAGTTAGACTGTCTGGGTCAGAGAAGGTGGCACTGAGTGCCATGAGGGGAAGCCACGACTTGTTTCAGGAGAAGCTCAAAGATACTTTAAAATGCTTGCTTTTGTTGTTTCCAGACAGGGTGTCACTGTGCAGCCCTGGCTGGTCTGGAACTCAGAGATCTACTTGCCTCTGCCTCAGGAGCGATGGCACTAAAGGTGTGCGCGACTAGGAGTGGCCACTGCCCTGATTCTGTAAAGAACTTTCAGAGTAGTACACGGAGCCACTTGGGATGATAGAAAAGTGTTCTGTCAGTGTGGCCGGGTGACAAGTTTATCCTCTGAATTGGACCCAGATAGTGAATGCATGCTAGCCACATACTGTTTGTCTTCAAGGAAACAGGTATTACCAGAGTATGACGGCATCCTTTATGCTAGGGCTTGGAGGTGGAAGTGTGGGGGGGATCAAGGAGTTTGGGTTAGCCTGGGCCACATAGTAAATTTGAGGCCACACTGGGATGCATGAGACTGACTCAGAACAAAAAGGACAAGTATTTAAATTAGCTTTTGGTCTGTCTGTTGTAAAGCCTTCAAGGCTATAAGATTGCTGCTTGTTGGTTTCCGTGGCCATCTGTAGGCCAGACTCCATGCTCCTTCGCTGGCTTTCTGTTGTATCTCTGTGACACTTCATTAGATTAGTAAACTTTGCTTTGCCGGTGAGTGTTCACCTGCAGGTGCCAGCAGCCATGGGCACCAATAAGGAGAGAGGCTCTTTTCCATCGTTTGAGTTGGGCTCTCTTTAGCCCAGGCTGGCCTTAAACAAGGATCACTTTCACTTTCTGGTCCCCTGCCTGCACTTCCTCAGTGTTGGGATTATAAGCATACAGCCTGAGCAAGGTTCTCAGGTCCTGTGCATCGTCTGCTTAGGCGGTAAGAATGCCTTAGGTAGAGAGGAGAACATCCGAGCATCGACACCAGCAATGATGCTAGCAGCAGCTAATGTGCCATGTTTCACATGGGCAGGCAGGCTCCTTTGATGCTGTGTTTGTCCAGAGATCGAATGAAGAAAATGGTCCAGGGGTGGATGGCCCATCCTAGAACAAAGGAAATACAGGTAGTGCAGCTCTGCTTGTCCGCCACACACTGAAGTGGCTTGACGGCTGTGGGCTTTAATGCAGATTTTTCATTTATTTTTTGTATCAGCATTCTTTAAAGGACAGAGCTGATAGAATGATCACATGTATGTGTACACATGTATGTACACGTGCACACACACATTTGTTAGAGCGGTTTCTAGCCTGTGTTCCTAGTAGCCCAGCAATAGCTGTCTCCTGAGGAATAGGCCAGAGAGCCAGTAGTTTTTTTGTAAATCTGATCCCAGTCTGGTGCTGGAGTCCTAGGGAAGTCCTAGAGAGCTGCCAGTTACAGTCCGCATTGGAACCCTGAAGAAGTAGGTTCTAACTCCAGGGAAGGAATGGAGTCGGGGCAGGCAGACAAAAGCAAAGGCTCCTCTTTTATGTGGGCGGCCATCGATGGGTGTGACACAGATGTAGGGTGGGTCTCCTGACTCAAATGATCCAAGCAAGAAGAATCCCTCACAGGTGTCCCCAGATGCTTGGTTGTAATTAATTCCAGATGTAGTTAAGTTGACAACAAAGTTTTACCCTATTATCTTCTTTGGTTTTTAAAATACGTTTGGTGACTTAATAGGAAGATGATGACCTATTTTCCTACCATTATCCTCGAAGTTAGTTATGCCAATCATGCTTGAGACACACAGCCTGTCTTGGGGTCTCTACTCCTGTGATGAAACAAACACTATGACGAAAAGTAAGCTGGGAGGAAAGTTTATCTGGCTTACACTTCCAGATCTGTCCGTCACCAGAGGATGCGAGGGCAGGAACCTGGAGGCGGGAGCTGATGCAGAGGCCATGGAGGGTGCTGCTTACTGGCTTGCTCACATAGCATGCTCAGCCTGCTTTCTTAGAGACCCTAGGACCACCAGCTCAGAGATGGCACCACTCACAATGGGGAGGACGGGGCCCTCCCCATTGATTACTAATTGAGAAATGCCTTACAGCTGGATCTCATGGAACACTTCTTCCTCTCTAGTGACGCTAACCTGTGTCAGGTTGACACACAGACCCAATCAGTAAACAGCCTTAAGAGTTATAAAAAATTTGGCCAGTTAAAGAGTAAAAGGAGCTGGAGAGATGGCTCAGTGGTTAAGAACACTGACTGCTCTTCTAGAGGTCCTGAGTTCAATTCCCAGCAAGCACATGGTGCCTCACAATCATCTGTAATGGGATCTGATGCCCTCTTCTGGTGTTTCTGAAGACAGCTACAGTGTACTCATATAAATAAAATAAATCTTTATATTAAAAAAGGGGGGGGGGCTGGAGAGATGGCTCAGTGGATAAGAGTTGGCTGCTCTTCTAGAGGTCCTGAGTTCAAATCCCAGCAACCACATGGTGGCTCATAACCGTCTGTAATGGGATCTGATGCCCTCTTCTGGTGTGTCTGAAGAGAGCAATGGTGTACTCATATACATACATAAATAAATCTTTAAAAAAAAAAAAGGTAAAACTTGAGAGGTGACCTGAGATGAGGGGGTTGATTGGTGATTGTCACTTGATCCCCGAAAGACTTGGCTGCTGGCCTTTGAAGACCTGCTTGGGGTTTGGAGTAGGATGCAGAGGAAATTTTGCGGTGTTGTGATCTGACCTGGAAGGAGGACGCGCGCAGTATCCACAGCTTTGCATCTCGGCCTGCGTAGTCCCTAGGGCAGTGGCCTGCTGCAGTTGGTGCTGCCTAGAAGTGAGGATGTGGTCGTCTTGAGTGGCTAGGAAGGGGACAGCGAGAGGGGAGACCAACACATTCATTCTCTGATGGAGAGTTAGGGCAGCTGCTGGCTTGGCGTGCCCTGGTTATCATTTTATTCCCATTATGATTCCACACACTGAGTCTTCAGTGTCAGGTCTTTGTGCTTTCACTAAATCCCCAAGCAGGGTGAGACTGATAGTATTTGTGAAGTCGTTGTTACCCTGACTCAAAGCTTGGTGCTTGGTTACCACCACTTACTAATGTGTGTGTGTGTGTGGGGGGGGGGGCTCGCTGCTGTCCCTGCAGCATCTGAATTTGAATGCATTTGTCAGGCTCCACTACACTGACCTCACTGAGTGACACTGGCACCACATGCTGCCCTAGGGCTTTAGGCTTGCGCGTCAGGTTAAGGCTTTATTGAAAGAAGCAGAGGAACCTATTTTACTTTTTTGCAGTACTGGGTTAGAATCTATTTAGGTCTTAATGCATTCTAAGCAAATTCTCATTGAGAATTTATAAAAGGCTTGAAAGTTGAGCATAGTGGCCCAGCCTTCAGAGGCAGGTGAATCTCTGCGTTTGAGACCACTCTGGTCTACATTGCTAGTTCCAGACTTGCCAGGAAAAAAGCAAAACAACAAACCCCTCCCCCAACAAATAGCTAACTAGTTAAAGTTCACTGTCTAATCTGGAGCCAGGTATAGTGGCTCCTACATATAATCCCAGCACTAGGAAGATGGAGGCAGGACAGCCTCGGCTACATGAGTCTGTCTCAGAGACACCACCACCAAAGCTCCACTCGTCTGCCTTCTTGCTGTCCCTGCACTTCTCCTGTTCTTTCACTGAAGGAATAACACCATGTGTTTCTGTTTTCAACTCTTCCCTTTTCCTCCCTGCATAGTGCAGAGCTGCATCAGACTTGGAATGCTGGTTAGTAAAGCCATCAGCAGGCCCTGGAGGCTCTAAAGCCTGGGAAGGCCACTGTCATTTGTGTCATTAGGCTGAAGACCACTGTAGAGAGTGGAGTCTGGATTTGAAACAAGCACTCTGCCCATGAGGTGTTCTCTCTGCTCCTCAAGCACCTCAGCTCAGCTCAGTTCAGTGTTTGCTTTGGCCATCTGCTGACTTTTAGGTTAATAGATTATTGTTATTATTATTTAATTGTGTTGGACAGATGACTTTTTTTCATATTGAGATAGTGTTGTGGCCTAGTAGCACTCGTGGGGAGCCATTACTTAGAGGAGGGAAGCTTAGGATACTCCCAGCTTGTTTCTTGGCTCCGCCCCTTTAGTCTGAGTTCTTTCCCAAAGGACATGAACATCAGTCAATACATCTGATGGCTGGGCAGTGGTGGCGCACACCTGCAATCCCAGCACTTGGGAGGCAGAGGCAGGTGGATTTCTGAGTTCAAGGCCAGCCTGGTCTACAGAGTGAGTTCCAGGACAGCCAGGACCACACAGAGAAACCCTGACTCGAAAAACCAAAAAACAAAACTAAACAAAACAAAACAAAAATATAAAAAAACATTCGATGGAGATCACAGTCACTGTGGAGTAAAATGCTGCGTGTGGGAGAGAAACTTGGGACTTCTAAGCCAATTAAGGGAAAAGTGTAACTGCTTGCTCTTGATCTCCTGGGCGGTGCACCCTTCTCTACTGTGGTATTTGCAGGAGTGAATGGGACATCCTAGAAAGGCAGGCGAGGGGAGCTGGAGCCCAGGCTAGCGGAGGGCGGGCCTTCACAGATCACCTTCCCTCTTCGGCAGGCACTAAGCGACCGCTTCAGCGGCGAGATCCCAGATGACCAGATGGCGCACAGTTCCTTCTTTCCAGATGAGTACTTCACCTGCTCCTCGCTCTGCCTCAGCTGTGGGTAAGTGAGAGCCGCCATGCCCGGCCTCCTGCCTGGAGCCAGCGGCTGAGGGTGTGTGCGGTCAGTCACGGACTGCTAGTGAAATAGAGACTCTGATAGGGCTTGGTTCCTGCTGCTAAGCCTGACCACCTGAGTTTGATTCTGGGCACCATAATGAAATAGTTGTCGAAGAAACAGAGACAGGCAGGCAACCGGATCTCCTGCCATGAAAACTGGCTACACTGGAGGCCAATCAGTTCACATCTACACCACTTTTATGACAGGAGACCGGCTTGCCTGCCTGTCTCTGTCTCTTTGACAACTATTTCATTGTTTGTTTTCATGTGACTGTACTTATTCAGTCACACTCGAGGGTCCCCACACTCATTCCCGTGACAGAGTTTTGTGATGGGCGCTAACCCTAGCGGATTATTTTTCTTACAAGGACAAACCCTGAGAACACAGAATTTTCTAAGGAACATTCAGAATTGAAGCCAAGGCCCCACATCCAGAGGTTCCCCTGGGTGGATCTGGGCTTGTACCCTTGGCTGTGGTGACTTACAAGGTTCTGGAGGTATTCAGAAGTGCACCTTAAGCTGAGAGCGTTGGGTTAGAATAATTCTCCATCTTTAACCTGTAGCACCTTTAGTCGTTACAATCCAGGCTCGGGATCAGTAGGTCTACATGGGGCCTGAGATACATACGCCCGTGTCTTGAAAGGGTTGCAGGGTGCTGCTGGTCTGCTGCTCTGTGGAACCCACGTGGCCTCAGAGGGGTTAGAGCAGTGACTCACAAATTTCAGCATGAATCAGAGGAATTCAGAGTGTGCTAAGCAGATTACTTAGTCCCATTTCAGATTTAGTAGACGTGCAAAGAACTTGAGAATTGGTGGGTTTGATAATTCCCAGGGAAGGATGACACTGCTTGTTGGGCCTTCCCTTGAGGATTGCTGCATCACTTTAAGCTGGTGAAGGCATTTAAGTCACAGCCTTATTTATTACTTGCCTGATGGATCCCATGAGTCAAGACCAGGTTGCAATCCCCTTGTCCTGTAGACACAACTCTGAATTCCCTTCACCTCTGAATTGTTTTGGTCATATCAGGGCCACATATCCTCCACTCCTGCCCGTTTACAGGAGGAGACCTGAACCTCCTGTTGACTACTGACTGACCTTTGGCCTTGGATACTGCACCCCATCTGAGGGCTATAGAACCACTTCCGGCCTGCGTGAGCAGGTCTTCAGTTGTGCAGTAGAGGGCAAGGACAGTTTTTGGAGAGCCCACTTGTGAAGAGAGGCCAAGTCTTAGTTGCCAGGGTGGTGTCCTTTCGCTCTGCCTGAGTCCAGGATGAGAGGATTAAGCACTCTTGGGTCATCACTTTTCATTCTGAGCATCTGCAGGATTTCCAGAATTTTCTGTTACTACAGTGAAAGTGTATAGTGCTGATCTCAGTTTCTGCCGTGTCAGCATGGCGGAGCTGGCTGTTCACGGGAAAGGTTTTGTGGTTCAGCATTAGGCTTTCCCTGGGTACATTGCCAATTTGGGGGCCAGCTTTTCTTTTTACATTCTGGCCACCATATGGTTTAACTTTACTATCTTAGTTGCTTTTCTGTTGAGACATTATGCCCAAAGCTACTTATAAAAGAAAGCATCTATTTTGGGGCTCACAGTTCCAGGGGGTTAGAGTCCATGACCATGGTGGGGAGCGGGTAGGCGGGCAGGCAGGCAGGCACGGTGCTGGAGCAGTCGCTGAGAACTTATATCCTGAGACACATGTATCAGCAGAGGGAGTGGGGTGGGGGGGGAGCATATGAACCAGGAATGGTCTGGGTTTTTAAAACCTCAGAGGCCCACCTGCTCCAGCAAGGCCACCCTGTAGCAATAATATTTTAGTAAATCCTGCTGTGGGGTAACTGACCAGCAGTGGTTTGTTCTTGAATGAAAGACACACACAGACTTTATATTTTAATGTTCTTCAGGCACCCCGCCTCCCTGCTGTTAGAATCTACCTGTCACTGATGATTCCCAGTTACTGCTTCCCACTCCCCGTGTTCTGCCTCGGCTGCTCTTGACCCAGCTGAGTGCCCTCAGGCCCTCTGCATGGTGGCTCTGCTTCTCTCCTCCACGCTCTTCAGGCATGGCATATCTTCTTCCTTTCTTCTTCCTGGAGGTTCCAAGCCTGGGACCCCCAAATCCCGCCTCTGTCTCTCCTCCCCTGCTATAGGCTGCTGGCATCTCTATTTATCAATCAGAATCGACTGGGGTTGGGTTCCCAGAAGCTACTTGTAGACCCTCTCCTGCAAATAGGTGTGGTCGGCCCAGTTAGCATCGGAATACAAGCAGCTACAGCAACCTCTGACCTTCCAAACAGTCACACCAACGTGAGCGGTCAGACTTCTGACCACATTGGAACTAAGCACATTTCCGTTACATCTCTTCTGTCTTTTAAATTCTTAAGCCCTATTCAGCTTTCATCTCTAGTCAAGTTCACGTCTTCTATCTCATCCATTTCTGCTGAGGAGCCAGGTTGAGTTTTCTTTTTCTCCATTTCCCCATTCAGAGTAATAGTTGCTTGCTCTCTGTTGTGATGCTGCCACAGATGTTTATGCTAGAAACCATTCTAAGACCTCACATATGTGACTATGTTTATCCAAAAGTTGTCTTCTGCCATGTATTCAAAGAGATTTATGAGCCAAGTGACTTCTAAACATTTGTGTGAAAAGCTAGAGACATAATCATGTCTAAGTCAGAAAGGGGCTTATGGGCAGAGCCCTCCCTGTGTGTTTAGGAAGCAGGTCTGGGCTTGGCCCTGTGCCTGATGAGAGCCAGGCACTTGTGTGTGGTGCTGTCTACCCTCTTAGCCCTCTCTCTCACTGTTGTGTTTGGCTTCCTTCAGGGCGGGCTGTAAGAACAGCATGAACCATGGCAAGGAAGGGGTGCCTCATGAAGCCAAAAGCCGCTGCAGGTACTCACACCAGTATGACAACCGAGTTTACACTTGCAAGGTGAGTCCGCGGAGCAGAGCCGAGCCTCACTCCAGCGAGGAAATCCCAGAAACCCTGCGCTGGTCAGAGTGAGAGAGGGGTGACCTAGCAGAGCTGCTTCTCAGGAAATCACTGTAGATGGATTTTTTTTTTTCCCTGTTTGTGTCAGGAATAGAATTTAGAGCATAGTTCTGGGTCCCAGACTAGTGTCCTGTTCTTTCTTATCGAGAGCACTGGCTTCTTAAGAGAAATTAACCTCCTTCTGAGGTGCTAAGCTCAAGGCTTGTACCCTCACCTGGTGTGGTGACTTGTGGGGTGGAGGGTGTGAGGAGGTCATGGGGCCCAGTGTACGTAGAGTAAGCTGGCAGAGCAATCCATGTTTCAGGCCTGCTATGAGAGAGGCAAGGAAGTCAGCGTGGTGCCCAAAACATCTGCCTCCACTGACTCTCCCTGGATGGGTCTGGCAAAGTATGCCTGGTCTGGGTAAGTTTTGCTGACATGGCAGAAACATTGGTTTTGTTGTGCTTGTTTTCTTAGCACCTGGCAAAGTAACCCTGTTGACTCTCTGACTTGCCTCCTTGTAGGTATGTGATCGAATGCCCTAACTGTGGTGTGGTCTATCGGAGCCGCCAGTACTGGTTTGGGAACCAAGATCCTGTGGACACAGTGGTGCGGACAGAGATTGTGCACGTGTGGCCCGGAGTAAGAACTGGTCCTTGGTTTTTTGGTTTTTTTGGTCCAGTTATTGAGTGTTTATGTCTGGAGAGGTGGAGTTTACTTACAGTAGGAAAGTCAACCATGAATTTGAGCACGTGAGTGGTTTAGTTTAGAGAGACATGATCTGTAGGGCCCTTCCTGTTCTGGGTCTTTGCTTCTACAAATGATTCTACAAACGTTTGGAAAACGAACTTGAATGAACTAGCTGAAAATTAGTCTAACATTCTCAACCAGCAAATAAGACTTCATCTTGTATGCTCCCGACTCATTTTCTTTTTCTTTTTTTTTTTTTTTTTTTTTTTTTTTGTTTTTGTTTTTCCTAGACAGGGTTTCTCTGTGTAGTCCTGGCTGTCCTAAACTCACTTTGTAGACCAGGCTGGCCTCGAACTCAGAAATCCGCCTGCCTCTGCCTCCCAAGTGCTGGGATTACGGGCGTGTGTCACCACCGCCTGGCTTCTGACTCATTTTCTATATGCATATGTGCATATTTTTAGAAATGTACTAAATTTCTGTTCATCTTGATTACTGTTCATCTATTTATGCAGAGATGGGGCCACACTGTGAGGCTCAGGCTGGCCTCGAGCTCCTGGACTCGAGAACTTCCCTGGCTTAAACCTTCTGAGAAGTGGAGACTGGAGGCAGGCCCCAGCAGCCCCTGCTCATTACCTGACAACTTTCCTGCCTTTTCTCATGATAGTTTATTTGACTTAGTGCTGTGGTTCGACTTATTTTCTTATTTTTGACATCTATTCAATGTATGGTTTCTTATAAACAAATATGTTTTTGTGACTATATGTGGTAAAGCAATTTCTATGTTCTGGGAAGTTGTATGTGTATGTGTGTGTACATGCATGCATGCATGTTCATGTGTACTCATGCTACAGCATGCATGTGAAGTTCAGAGGACAGCTTGTTCTCCCTTGCTACCATGTGGGTCCCAGGAATTGGGTTCATGTGTCATGTTTAGCAGTAAACACCCTACCTGCTAAGCCATCTTCCAGAGCAGGAAATTTCATTGACCTGCGTTCTAAAAAGTGGAATGCTTTTTTGAAATATGGTCTCACCGCATGGCCTCAGGCTTGTGGTCCTCCTGGCGTCACCTCCCAAGTGCTGAAATGAAAGGCGCGTCCCTGGCTCAGCTTAGATTAGGATTACTGTTGGCCTCTCTCACTGTTTTCCACTGCAGAAAACCACATCTGTTTAGCAAACAGTGATACAGTTAGTGCCTTGACTCTGTATCAGTCGATGCTCACAGTGGCTCTTGGTAGTGTGCCTTTGTTCTAAGCTCCTTGGGAGGCTGAGACAGGAGGATGGTTTGAGCCCAGGAGTTTTGGGGCTAGCTTGGTGCAACATTAAAAAGATCCTGTCCCAGGATAAAATCAAATCACTGTTTGTATTTGGAATCACTCACGAATCATAACAAATCCAACACAGCTACTTTTCTTCAAGGTAGCTACTGTCTGTCGCTACCTTGCCAGATAATTCCTGTAGTGGTGTCTTTATTTTTTTTCTATTTTTTTATTTTTTTATTTTGTTTTTGGTTTTCTGAGAGAGGATTTCTCTGTATAGCCCTGGCTGTCCTGGAACTCACTCTGTAGACCAGGCTGGCCTCGAACTCAGAAATCCGCCTGCCTCTGCCTCCTAAGTGCTGGGATTACAGGCGTGTGCCGCCACCGCTCGGCTGTAGTGGTGTCATTTAAACTCAGGCTGAACATTCAGCCCATAGCCATGCTTGGTCAGCTTTCTGCTGCTGTAACACATGCGAGCTTAGAAAGAGGAGAGTTTTATTTCAGCCCACAGTTTTGGAGGTTTCTATCCATCACCAGCTGGCTAGGTTGCTTGGGACTACAGTAAAGTAGTACATCCTGTGGGAGTGTGTGATAGGGAAACCTGTTTGCCTCAAGGCTAGGAATCCAAAGAAAAGAGGCCAGCATCACATAGTCTCCTTCAAGAGCATGTCCCTAATGTGATCAAGAATTCAGAGGGCCTTATCTTTTTCATTTTTAGCATTCTTTCATAGAGCCAAGTGGGGGAACAGATACACTGACTGGCCTTTAAAGGGCAGTCTAGATCCAAACTCCATTCAGTCCTGTCTACACACCCACCTTGGAGCTTTCTTGGATCATGCAGGCAAATAGAATAGAGGATTTTCAGTTTCACCCCCTTCTCATTGAATTTTTGGGCCATCAGAAATTTGTTGCTATTGTGTGGTATCTTTTTTTAGAGCCCACCTCCTTGACTTGATGGCCTTGACCATGTAGGCTGTCCTATCTGAAGGATTTAGCGTGGCCTTGGAAATCAAGAAAGTAAAGTGATGACTTTCAGCCTTGAAGCTAGAACACCTTGCACTCTGCTCATTCGTTGTTTTAGCATGTCGAGGATTGAGCTAGATACTTGGGAAAAGGTAGTCACTATTCTCAAGAGTCCACAGTCCAGCAGGGTTCACATACAAATGTAACAGCTACTGCACTTACAGAAATAGATATCTTAGAGATTTACACGTATTAGAGGAACCAGAAGAGCTTGGTGCAGGCTTCCTGTAAGATGCATCACCTTCTGTACTGCAGAGCAGAGTTAGTCCCAAGCTGCGCACCAATCAAGTCACACCGATGAGAACACATCAGTGCAGTGTGGGAGATTGCCAGTTTGCCTATTCTGCCTTCCCTGGTGGTTTACAGTTTCGAATTGGTCCGAGATATCCCTCTCTTTTTCCTTCCTGCACTCAGGGATTAATGAGCCCCCACGTTTTCCTTGCAGACGGATGCATTTCTGAAGGACAACAACAATGCCGCCCAGCGTCTGTTGGATGGGATGAACTTCATGGCTCAGTCAGTGTCTGAGCTTAGCCTCGGACCCACTAAGGCTGTGACCTCTTGGCTAACAGACCAGATTGCTCCTGCCTACTGGAGGCCCAACTCCCAGATCCTGGTATGATGTAGGGTCCTCTGCAGTCCTGATGTAGACCACCCTGATTATTCCATGTTGCCTGGTGTTCAGCCAGTTCCAGGAGGAGGCATGACCATTTTCCCTGAGAGTCTTAGGAGGGTGCAGCTTTAGGCTACTTCTTTGCTTCTCTTTTTTTGTTTGTTTTGTTTGGTTTGGCTTTTTCCGAGACAGGGTTTCCCTGTCTGTCCTGGAACTCACTCTGTAGACCAGGCTGACCTTGAACTCAGAAATCCACCTGCCTCTGCCTCCCAAGTACTGGGATTAAAGGCGTGCTCCACCACTGCCTGGCTTGCTTCTTTGCTTTTGAAGTACCTTTTGTATTCTGTGTGAGTATTTTCTCTGTGGTGGGTTATATTTCCAGACCTGTGAGAGGCAATTAATATTGCCTAGATGTCAGAGAGTCACAGCTACGGGATCTAGAGAAAGGAATCTTTTTGAGGTCATTTCTTGGCTCGATCTACAGTTCTTTAGGGTACCCACAACCTGGAATCAGTTTTTGCCCAAACACTTGTAACAGGAAACACTCTGCCTTCCCCTTCCTTATTCAGGGAACTGTTATTACTAGAAAGCTTGGGTCTTGACTGAGCTGGAACCCCCACCTTCAGGAGTTTGTGCTTGCCCCCGGGTCATGTCCACTCCCCAGCCGAGCAGGCATGTAGGACCTCTGCCTCTCTGTTTTGTTTTGGACTTGGAACAGAGCTGCAACCAGTGTGCGACATCCTTCAAGGACAATGACACCAAGCATCACTGCCGGGCCTGTGGTGAGGGCTTCTGTGATAGCTGTTCATCCAAGACCCGGCCAGTGCCTGAGCGGGGCTGGGGACCTGCACCTGTCCGCGTGTGTGACAACTGCTACGATGCCAGGAATGTCCAGTTAGGTAATGTGGGCTTGGAAGCTGCAGGCAAGCATGCAGGGCGAGCCCCCCTTCCCTATGCCTACTGGATACTGGGCCTTGGATGCTTTATGCTCTAACCATGTCACTTCTGAGAGCAGGATGAGAGCAAGGCTAGTCATCCTCTGAGCTCCTAGCTAGCTAGGCCTGTGCCGCTGAGCATTGAGGTGGAGGTTTGGGAGGCAGGATTAAACACGGCCTGGCCTGAGCTCTGAGCTCTGAGCTCAGTGGTGCTCCTGAGAGAAAACACCTGCTTATAGCTGATGAGTTCTGGAAAGCCAGGCAGGCTTAGATTGAATCCTCTCTCTGTAGAAAGTTTATGTCTTGCTCCCAGAACCAATCTGGTTGACTTTAAAAAGTTATAAATCAGTTCTAGAGAGGTAAAGGACAAGAGATACCCAGGCCAGTTTCAGGGTCTCAACTGGCTGGCCCCACAAGTCACTTTTAGTTACTGTGGGAATTGAGAAGCGTTCCAGTGTGGCTCTCAAAGCTCCTGCATGAGAGACGACTACTGAGAGGCAACAGCTATCTTCTGTGTTCTCCACAGATGTGGCGGAGGTGCAGGCAGATGATGAAGGTGGAACGCTGATTGCCCGGAAGGTGGGAGAGGCCGTGCAGAACACCTTGGGAGCCGTGGTGACAGCTATTGACATACCACTAGGTGGGCCTGGGCAGTACCTATATTGGGTATAATGCATGTAGCATGAGGGGTTTGGGGGTACCCTGAATGGTCATTTTGATGTGCTTGTCTTCTGGTCTGAGTTTGGCAGCAGGGAATGAAGAGAAGCGTTTCCCTGCTTTTATGTGCAGAACCCTATCAGTATCAGCTGTATTTCTGGAGGACAGCCTTTCCATTGTGTTGCTATACATAAAGGCAGAAGCAGGCCATTGTTTCTAAAATAGTGTGTGTGTGTGTGTGTGTGTGTGTGTGTGTGTGTGTGTGATCAGAAAGTCTGCTTATTCCCCTGGTGTCATTGCTCGCAGTTACTGTCTGAATACTGCAGGGTAGCATTTGAGTTGATTTGGAATGTCCTTCCCAGGACAGTTAAAAACCAGGCAGCTCAGTGGGGGGCATCCCTCTGCCTCTCAGTGCTCCCCTGATCCTCTCCACCTAGTGTCTGTGGTAGTAGGTGAACCACAGGGGTTCAGGGGTTCAGGAGCTCATGCTTTGTAGCTAGACAATGGCTCAGCGGTTAAGAGCAGGTCCTGCTCTCTCAGGGGACATTGAAGTTCCTGTCCAGGCACCCATGTTGGGTAGCTCACAACCACCTGTAACTCCAACTCCATGAGTTCTTCTACTCTGGGGTTCCATGTGTATGTGTACATATGTAGATACATGTATTCACACACACACAGACTTCTTTGTGCACCCATACCCACATGTGGCACATACACACTCACGAATAAATAAATATTAATTTAAAAAAGCTAATTTATGGAACCAAGTGACATATGTTTTTAATTCCAGCCGGTGGGTCTCTGACTTTGAGACCAGTCTGGTTTACATAGCAGGTTTTAGGCCAGCTAGGGATACATGTCTCAAAGAGAAACAGACCCTGGGACCCTATTTCAGAGAGAGGGAGAGGGAGAGGCAGAGGGAGGGAGGGCGGAAGGTAAAGAAGGGGGGAGGGAGAGAGAGAAGCAGCTACTGCTTTAGTGTTGGAAGAGAGAAGAAGTATGCTTCTGTAATTGGTTGCCATTACGGAGCCTGATGGAGGGGAGCTGGAGTCTCAGAGAAGGAGTGCATGCCAGAGAACTTGTCACTTTAGTTTAGTCCTGAGCTTTGTTTGTGCGCATGTGTTATGTTTAGGTCATTAGGCCTGGGGGCAAGTGTCTCTTTTTGTACCTGCTGAGGCATCTCATTGGCCAAGCTGATAGTAAGTCAGCATTTAAGACCCTTCTCTGCATCAGTTGTGAGGGGTACTTACACCCAGAGTGGGGAGAAAGGGGAGAAGCAAGTAGTGGGTGAAGGGCTTGGCAGGGCAATGGGCCTGGTGTGGATTTGGGTGTGGGGTAAGGGACAGATCAGAGAGACTAGGCCCCAAGACAAATCCTGAGCTTTTGACTCATTGGTATTAGAATAGGTGGATTTGCCTGGTTTCAAGCTCAGATTACATCCATCCTGAGCTACCTGGGAGGGGCCTGGGCCGCCCTTGTTGGTTGGGTTTGGCCTGTTCTTTCCTTCTCCTCCTTTTTTTTTCTTTTTTTTCTTTAACCGTGTAAGATTTACTGCAAGAGCAACAAGTACTTTAAAAAAACAAAAAACAAAAAACAAAAAAACAAAACCTGGTTTCTCTGTATAGCCCTGTCTATCCTGAAACTCTGTTCTGCTGTAGAATGGCCTTGAGCCCAGACCCGCCTCTGCCCTTGCTTCCTTTTTTTTTATGATGGAGATAAAGGCATGCACCACCACACCCAGTTGACCCCCTAGTGTTCTTGACCACTGAGCCACCAGACTCTGTGTGCAGCCGACTCTCTGTCCCAGGCATGTTGTTTCTCGTTGTTGCTGGCAGCGTTAGAAGGGGCTGTTAATGACGAGTCGGCCTGAGGGAGATGTGAAGCTTCCCCAGTCCCACAGTCACCATGCTCAGTGGTGCTAGGATGCCACTGTGGAGTCTAGACTTGTTTGTGGTTCCTTCGATTACAGTGAGCGCAGTCACTGTGGTCTCACTTAGTGTGGACAGAGAAAGATCAGTACCTCAGCCGCAGGTCCGGTGGTCAAGGTTGGAAGGAGCCTGGCATCTTTTTTTATCTGTTTAATAATTTTTCTGTTGTGTTTGTACGTGAGGGGCGCTCACTTGCACGCGTGTGCCATGGTGCACACGTGAAGGGCAGAGGACAACGCGTCGGGTTGGCTTCCTCCCTCCACCATGCGAGCCCTGCAGATTGAGTCAGGCCTGGGGCTGAAATTGCTAACAGTTAGAGACACAGTAGCAGGGTGTGGATGTGGCTCTTTGGTAGTGTCAGGGTACCATTCCTGAGTCCTGGGTCTAATCCACTGCATAAGGTGGATGCAGTAGCGTACACCTCTATTCCCAGGACTGGGAAAGTGAAGGCGAGAGGATCAGAGGTATAGCATCCCCCTCAGCAGCCATGAGTCTGAGGCTACCCTATATGTCTCATAAAATACATAAATAAAAATAAACAGAAGACCACAGCACAGTAATGGTTCTGTGTGCAGTTGGAATGTCAAGCCAAAAAGTGTCAGAGGGCCTCGGGGCAAGGTTCCAGTCCTAACTGTTGTTCCTTCCCTGATGTAGGCCTGGTGAAAGACGCTGCCAGGCCGGCCTACTGGGTGCCCGACCACGAGATCCTGCACTGCCACAACTGCCGCAAGGAGTTCAGCGTCAAGCTCTCCAAGCACCACTGCCGCGCCTGTGGACAGGGCTTCTGTGATGAGTGCTCCCATGACCGCAGGGCTGTCCCCTCTCGTGGCTGGGACCATCCAGTCCGAGTCTGCTTCAACTGCAATAAAAAGCCCGGTGACCTTTAACCCCAGCTCCCTCTCCGACTCCTTCACAATTCCTTAGGTTCTCAGGGTTAGAAACAGAAGTCTCACTGAGGTAGGCCCTCCTCCTGGTCACCTGGTGTGGTGTGGTGTGTGTGCCCCTCTCACATCCCTGGGCTACTCTTCCTCAGTGGAGGTGAGTTTGGTGGTAGGTCCAAAGGCATGAACCACCTCAGGGCAGGGGGTGGAGCAGCTCTCAGTAAAGCGGAATGGACCAGAGTCCACTGCATTTATTTCACTTAAAAATAATAAATCTCTCTATATATATCTCCATTTATCCATCTAGAGGGGATTTGGAGTGAGTAAGACCGCTTCTGCTTTGAAGACCTACCCTGCTGTGTCCCTAGCCCAGGGATAAGGTGCCATTGAGAGTCTTTCTCCTGAAGCGAGCCAGGTTCAGAGTCACCTTTTGCTGCTTCTCCCAGAGCTTGGCAGTGTCCTTTTGTGGCCCTCTTCCCTCCTGCTCCTCGGCTGCCTGAATGACTGCCCAGGCGTGAACCTCCTGCTTGAAGCAGTCTTGGTTCTGGCCTGTTCTAGGCCGAGGTCCGGCCGGCTTTGTGTAAGCTACTGGTATATAAGGATATATACCAGTAGGGTAGGGTCTTGAGACATAGAAAGTCAAAATGCAGGTACTTGTGGTAGTTGAGGAGTCCCAAAGGAAGTAGGACTCCCTAGCAGGATATCTGCTCCTTGGCGCCTCTGTCTCCACATGGCTTTCTTAGAAGGCCATGCCCTGCTCCTGAGTCAGAGTCCGAGTCCTCCCCTCTTCCCTGGACTCCAGTCTGCCCCTCCTTAGGATTTTTATTGCTCAAAGTGTCTTACTCTTTGTTCCCATACATGCAACCCCTCTACGGGGGGTGGTGACCACAGAAACCTTCCAGGGAAACAGCACAGAATGGACTGTTAGTTATGTTTTTTAAATATATATATATATATATAAATATACAAATAAATATTTCAACAGATCATGAGGAAAAAAATTCTCTTTGGTTCTTAAAAGAGAAACGAAGTGGACAAATGTTTCTCAAAAAGAGCTTGGCCACCATAAGGTCATGACTGGAGAGACTGTTGTGCTGAACTCCTCTCAGGGCGGAGTTCATCTCAGTGGCCAAAAAGAGGAGTCAAAGCAACATTGTTCCTGATTGGACCGATGTGTGGGTGGAGCCTCTGGGAAGGATGTGGGCAGGCATTCCTGGGGTGTATCTCCAGTGATGTTAGCCCTGGGATGGACTGGTCCTTCTAAGATCTGCCCTTTCCGCCGACTGAGGCCCTATTCTAGAACTGTATCTTCCATTCACCACTATAAAGGAATCCTGCTGAACATAGCTGTGTTGGCTCGTTTTTTGCTTTTACATCTCCTTTCCAGTTGATAGAACGCTGCTGGTTCAGCCAGAAGTCAGGAGAGGCACGTCTAAGAGGGGTGATATTTTACACAGAGTACATCAGCTTATTATTTGGACGAGCTGGTTTTTGTTTGTTTGTTTGTGTTTGTTTTTTTTATTCGATATAATTTATTTACATTTCAAATGATTTCCCCTTTTCTAGCCCCCCCACTCCCCGAAAGTCCCGTAAGCCCCCTTCTCTTCCCCTGTCCTCCCATCCACCCCTTCCCACTTCCCCGTTCTGGTTTTGCTGAATACTGTTTCACTGAGTCTTTCCAGAACCAGGGGCCACTCCTCCTTTCTTCTTGTACCTCATTTGATGTGTGGATTGTTTTGGGTATTCCAGTTTTCTAGGTTAATATCTACTTATTAGTGAATGCATACCATGATTCACCTTTTGAGTCTGGGTTACCTCACTGAGTATGATATTCTCTAGCTCCATCCATTTGCCTAAGAATTTCATGAATTCATTGTTTCTAATGGCTGAATAGTACTCCATTGTGTAGATATACCACATTTTTTGCATCCACTCTTCTGTTGAGGGATACCTGGGTTCTTTCCAGCATCTGGCAATTATAAATAGGGCTGCTATGAACATAGTAGAACATGTATCCTTATTACATGGTGGGGAGTCTTCTGGGTATATGCCCAGGAGTGGTATAGCATGTTTTTTTAAAATACAGGTCCATAAGCCCATTTTCAGTTGTATACCCACACTTAAGATGGAAAGTCTGTTTATATATTAGGCTGGTCTTCCCCCTCCCCCTGCCCCAAGACAGGGTTTCTTTGTATAGTCCTGGAACTTACTCTGTAGACCAGGCTGGCCTTGAACTCAAAAATCCACCTGCCTCTGCCTCCCAAGTGCTGGGATTACAGGCATGCACCACCACCGCCCAGCTGTGTTCTTAAACTCAAGAACTTAAGTCATCCTTCTGCCTCAGCTTCAAAAGTGTGTCACACTGAGCTTGGGGTGTGTTTTAACCAACCACCTAACAGTTGGCACTCTCCCCTGGCCCTGTGCCCTAGTTCCACGTATTCCACGCTTCCCTTGAACCTCTTACCCTCGCCACCACCCTCCAAGAGCTCAGATGACAGGTGTGCACCACCGTGCCTGTTTTACATGGTGTTAGGATCAAACCCAAGCTTCCTCCACACTAGGCCAGCACTCACCGTGGGAGCTACGTCCCTCACCCTCATTTCCGGGTAAGTATCCAGCATGCCCCAGATTACATGGCCAAGTGGAACCAGAACTAACTAACTTTCTATCTATCTATCTATCTATCTATCTATCTATCTATCTATCTATCTATCTAGATATTTTGGTTTTTCGAGACAGGGTTTCTCTGTGTATCCCTGGCTGTCCTGGAGCTCACTCTGTAGACCAGGCTGGCCTTGAACTCAGCAATCTGCCAGCCTCTGCCTCCCAAGTGCGGGAATTAAAGGCGTGCGCCACCTCGGTGACTGCTGTGAGTAGTCTTGCTTAGAGAGGGTGAACGGCGGTCTTAATCCACACTAGTGATCAGTAAGTTCTCCTATACTGTGATCCTTTCTCAAACCCTGTCATGGGTGGGGCGTCGAGAGCTAGGCAGCTGCTGTCAGGCAAGAGGTGGCTGGCCTGCTGCTGAGATGTAGCCTCCTGGCAGCCGGGTCTCCCTCTGCCATCATGTCGTCATGTGGATGGACATCCCTCCTGATCTGCAGCTTTGGTGCTTCAAACATGTCAGTCAAATGTGGGGGTAACGAAGTGGTTCTGGGCCTTAGCAGGTCTTGTATGTCCTAGGCGCATGCTTACCACATGGGCATCCCCAAGCCTCTGCTTCCTGCCTGGCCACCTGTCATGTCCCAGTTCTCTGTGCTCTGTGGCTATTGACACTTTGCAGCTTTTCCTCCCTCCCTCCCTCCCTCCCTCCCTCCCTCCCTCCCTCCCTCCGTCCCTTCATTTTTGTTCCTTCTCTTCTACCTTTACTTAGGGGCAGCTTGAGGAAGAGAGGTGAGAAGTGCCTATGTAAGGTATGTAAGGCCTTGCTCTGTCTTTGCTAGGGCAGTTAAGTGTGGATCCTGCTGACCACGCCATGGGGACAGTTCTGGCCTTGCCTTGGCCCAGGTCTCCCTCATAGAGATCTCACAGGAAAATCTATAAAACTTTTTTTTCATGCTGTTCAAATCATTGCAGGAGAAGGAAGTACACTAATGTCAAAAAAGGGGCCACTTTGTTGGCCAAACAATGGAATCCCAGCCTCTGCTGTGGGGGTGGGGAGAAGCTAGCTAAATGCAAGCTGAAAAGGACCCGAAGAAACTTCCTCAGCTGGCAAACATACCAGCTTGGTTCCCTTTCTCCAGCTAGATGCCACAAATCCAGCCAACACCTGGATTAAGAAACAGCATGGCTGTATTCCAGGAACACTCCGTCTCTCTCCTCACAGAAAGCTCTCCTGACACTAGCAGCACAGGTCACTTCCCCCACTTTCCTCACCAGGTGTTCCAAGCAGTCTTTAAATAACTGCACAAAGCTAGCTTATGTGCAGTTATTTAAAGATGGCTGCTCTCACCTAGCACTGTAAATAGAGGTCTTGAGCGGGACTAAGCGGTGTCCCGAGGGGCCTGATGGGAGCTTTATGCACATCTTGTGTTCTCAGCCAGTTGGGAATTGGGAATTTAGTTGGCTATTGCACTGCCAGGCATTGTGCGAGTTCCGGCTGTGGTCTTCACCAGCCTGGAACCAGCTCACGTTTTATAGCTTCCATGTGGGCTCAGGTTTGGAAGTGCAGAGCCTCCTGGTATGGGCACCCAAGCCCTTCAAGGAACCATGGCTCGTCCACATTTCCAGATAAGGTCACAGGAGCTTCTCCTTAAGAGGGAAGGGAAGCCCGTGTCCATTACTATCAGGAGGGCTTAGCAGTTAGCCCTTTTTGTTGTTCTGAGGTTCACAGCACATGACGTGTCTCCGTGCCAAGACCTGGCTCAGAGGTTACACAGGTTCTATTTGGGAACACAGAGCTAAGCTTCCAGGTGTTGGTAAAACAAAAATCCTGTCGTAATGGTAGTTGTGCAAATGTCATAATGGTAGTTGTGCAACTGTGTTTACATTTCCAGCTTTAGAATCCTCTTCAGGGAGGAAGCTGAATCTGTGCCTGCAGCTTGTGTATGCCTGTGAATGGAACTACTCTCAGTTACTGTTTATAAGACACTGTATAGGATCCACCCCTGCCAGGCTTGACCTCAGTACCACATGTGGCCAGAGCCACCTACCTGATGGTTTGCAGTCAGCCAACAGCACACTGCTTGTTGCTTCCCGATTCATCAGCTACTGCCATGGCTTAAACTGCTACTTTATCCTGACACTCCCTGTCCGCACAATTCTACAACTAAAAGAGCCTGTGTTTCCCAGGCTGCTGTGGTCTCCCTTTGTGCTTCTGCTCAGGTCGTAGACAGCTCTGAAGAGGAAGGACACCGTTTAGTATTGCAACAGGTTTTACCTGAAGCCGGCGTGCTTGACAAGTGCACACTGTATCACCCACCGAGCAGGGACCCTAGCTTCACCTAGGATGACACTGACCATTATGCCACTATTTATTCCCTGACTCCTTTATGAATTATTACAAGGATCAAGTAAAAAGTGAGATACTAAAAATAATAGATATATTTTCACCCATTTTGAGGACTTGGTTTGTCTGAACATTGTATTAGGGGATGGGGGAATGAATATTCATGGGTATTTGCTTAGTTGGGGAGTATCCTGGCTAACAGGAATACGTATTTTGAGACAAATAGAACAGTAATCAGAATTCAGAGAGCTGTGCTCTAACAAAGGCCATGGTCTCTAGTCAGACACTCAGTCTCTCACAGGAAGGCAGCCAAAGGCTGACAATCCTACCCTACTGCTGCTGCCTCCTGCTTTCCCATGATTACTGGGGACAGGGAGGATGGATGGAGAGGTCCAGAGATGAGCTTCCTGGAGCATGAGCAGAGCAGGCCAGAGTGGGTATAGGGTTCAGGCCCAACCTGAACATGTCCAGCAAGCTCTGAACCTCTCCCTAACCCCACTGGCAAACCCTGTAGGTATTTCCTTGGGGACATGGATGCTCAGAAGCTGGGGTTCCAGATCTGAATCAGGCCGGGTGCAGTGGTACATGCCGATAGTCAGAAGCAGGCTGATGTCTGAATTCAAGGGGGGCAAGCCTGCTTACAGAGTTAAGAGGATATACAGAGAAGCCCTGTCACTAAAAACAAAACTGAACCAGAAACTTACACTTGCTTTTTGCCATACTGATTGATAAAAAGATTATCACTATAAATATTCCATAGGCTGCTTGCCACTCTAAGTTTTTAAAAGTCAAAGCCAATTTCTTTGATCTTGGGTAGAACTGGCAAGCCAAAAGCTGCTGCCTCCTCCAGTCTGGAAGATGCTGGGGAAGGCATGTCCAGGGCTGCCTGGGCCAGCGCACTCGCAAAGATCCATCTTCAGTCCAATACCCATGCAAGGCAACAAAAGAATCGGGGACTTATTGGTCCTTGTTTGAGAAGGCCACGTATGATGGTGCCAAACCTGGTCCTGAATCCTCAGACACAAAGCCACAGCCCATCTTTCCCAGCTGCCTTTTTCCAGTTCTTCCCAGGCCTGTAGCACTCAGGCAGCCCCGGCCCCCTCTCTAGGCAGTTCCCGGTGAAAGCAGCAGCTGTAATTCTGCTTTGCCGTCTTCAGCCCACAGAGCCCACTTTGCTACTGAAGGAGGGAAGGAAGTCCATGTTTTTATGACTGGCCTTTCGTGCTCTGAGCCGTTGACATTATTCCACATAATATACTTTGGCAAAATTGGAAAAAAAATTTATTTTATGTGTATGGGTGTTTTGCCTGCATGTTCTCTATTCATATCCCATGCGTGTTTGGTGCCAAGGAGGCCAGGGGGTGCTGGAGTCTCTGGAACTGTTGTTTGAGCTGGTTGTGAGCTGCCATGTGGTTGATGGGCATTGAACCTGGGTCCTCCGGAATGGCTTAACCATGGAGCCATCTCTCCAGCCTCCCATGTCAGTTACTTTGCTTTCTGCCCTCTGAGGCTGAAGGACTCCGTCAATACAGCAAGTACCATTTATAAAATGTCCTCATTGGAAACAGAAGGGAGCTCCCACCTTCCCTCCTTCTCACTGTCTGGACAGGACGAGCTGTACGAGAAACAGTAAAGGTCTTGCTCGACAGCCATGAGCAGCCCTGGGGCTCCCCGGGAGCCCCCAAGCCGAGGAGAGAAGGCCACACTGGGAATGTTGGCCTTGGAGGTTGGGCATGGGGAGGGTATGGTTCTGAGTAGGCGGGCATCAGAGAGGCTCCAGATCCTTGTGTAGCAGTCTTGGCCCACTAAGAGAAAAAATAACACAGCAGGTTAGAGAATGAAACCAAGTATGTATGGCACGAAGACACTGCTTCTCAGGACCTCTCAGGGCCAAACACAAAGCCCCTGGTACAGTAGTTCTTGACCTGTGTGTTGTGTTCCCCCTTGGGTTGCCTTCCCCTTGGGTTGCCTAAGACCATCAGAATTACAATTCATAACCTTAGAAAAATCATAGTTACAAAATAACAATGGAAATAATTTTATGGTTGGGGTTACTAAAACATAAGGATCCTTATTAAACGGGTTGTTGTAGTGTTGGGAAGATTGAGAACCACTGCACTAGGAAAAGGTTATTTCTGCCAATACACTTAATTCGCTGTTCAAAATGATAAGGCCATCCTGGCCGGCTGTGAGGCAGCAGTGCCTCAGGTCAGCCAGCATCCTGGCTTAGGGCTCTTCTTAAGTGGAGTCTGGCCCACCTTATCTAGGTTCCTTTGGATGAATACTACCCAGGAAGACCTTCCAACTTTGTTGCAGCCCCACAGAGCCAATAACAGACAGCTACTTCTGGTTAAAGAGTTCAGGTTGAAGTTTGCAGGACTCCCAGTTATGGCAATGCAGCATGGGACAGACACCACAGGGCTTTAAAGTCAGATTTCCAGTGACCACTCAGTGGCTCTGGGACTCTGCTGCCGTGGCTGAGACCAAGACTCGTCCTGGTGCTGAGGAAGATGCTAAGCACATTTAAGCAAAGTCCTAGCCCAGAAATGCCGCTTAGTCCCCAAGGATTGTAACGGACCGGGTGAGCACTTGCTGTAAGAACATTAGCACATACGGCTTTTGGAAGACTGCGAACACGTCAAGGGCCTCCTTCCTGTTCCTTATGTGGAAACACTGATTTGGAAAGAGTACAACCTGTAGTCAGTTTTAACTCCTTCAGGGCTTAGTGGCCAGATAGCTGCTGCTCCTTGTAGATCATGGGTATGTGAGAAGTCAGGAGCCAGGCACTTTAGGTACTCTTAATTTCTCTGCATCCTCTTAGGGGAAAGTAGGCAGAATGGCTCAAGCTCTCTTAAGTGAGCTTTTTAGGCAAGATGGTCCCTGATGGAATCCTGTGATTCAAAGGGGCCCAACGTCCAACTCAGTCCCTCCCTGCCTGTTTCTAGGGTGCTGCCTGCCACTGACATGTTGACAGAGGGCTAGCTGTTGCTATCTCGGTGGTTTTTCTCCCTCTGCTGGTTAAGATGTGAGAGCCCTCACAGGTAGTGCCTAATGGACGGGGCCTCCCAATCCCACACACCTGCCACCAGGATCCCCTCCTCCTCGTGCACATGCAGGGGCAGGTAGGCGTACTCGTTCACATGACCGTCATACTGTCTCACACATTTAGTAGCCCTCAGGTCCCACAGCTTGATCTGTAGAAGCACAAATGGTTACTTGGGAAGGGTCTAGCAGGCACACAGTGACTACCAGGTCTGCAGCCAGAGGGGTGACATGATCTCAGTAGCCGTCTCCTATGATGAAGACTGATGCCTCCGACCCCAAGTCCCATGTCCATCAGAATCACCGAGCAGAGGCCCTCCGCGCTTCTATCTCGGCAAGGCTAAGCTTGTGGAGCAGCAAAGGAGCTCCCAGGAGAGCCCCTACCTTCCCAGCCATGTCTGATGCCATCAGGTATTGCTCCTCCTTGAAGACCTGCACAGAGGTCACTGCTGAGTCATGGAAAATTTGGGTAGCCTTCCAGCCCTTGGCTTGACTTGGGGAACGCAGGTCAATGGCAAAGATCTCCCCAGAACGACAGCCATTAAACAGCAAAGGAGCCTGTGGAGGGAGAAGTGGCCAATTTTCATCACCTGGCAGAAAGGAAGGATATGTCCTGGCACTGGGGCTGGTAGAAGTTTGGGTCTCAGTGGAGTTAGAAGGGAGGCTGATTTTTTTTTTTTTTTTTTTTTTTTTGGAGACAGGGTTTCTCTGTATAACAGAGCCCTGGCTGTCCTTTGTAGATCAGGCTGGCCTCAGAACTCAGAGATCTGCCTGCCTCTACTTCCTGAGTATTGGGATTAAAGGTGTGCACCACCACACCGGGTGGGAAGCCTGAGTTCTTGTAAGAGGGTAGAAGGCGTAGACCCTGTGTCTCCTCCAGTGTCACTTGTGGTGAGCTGGAAGTGCCTGGAGGGAGACCCCTGGCCCCCTTAGGCTTCCTTTCTAAGGCCTAAGTGATGTCTGCCTGTATCCACTATGGCTCTGGTGAGATCTGGGGTGGACTGGTGGCAGCCAGAGCAGACAGCTGGGTTAAGTGTGCGGTTTTTATCACAGAGGGATGAAGGGCCGAATGGTCAGCTCTGCTCCTGCCCAACACAGGTCAGCTGACTCCCTCCTCCCACTCTTTCAAAGAAAGAGAGCATTTCTATAGCTAAGTCCTTGAAATACAGTTATGAGGACAATTTAGTTTTAAATCTATAACTTGTAAGTTCTATATGAAACTAATTAAGGCTATAAATTAGTATTAGAGCTGCACATTGTATTGTGTGCTCCAGGGATGGACTGCTAGGCAGACACTCTACTCACAAGCTGCATCCGTAGTCCCAAATTAGTAGTCCTGACGAATCCAATATTCAAGACCTGCGGACAACTGGCTAAGGAGCTTGGGAGACACTTCCACATCAACCAGTGTTTGCTCAGCTCAGAGCCTCTCCGTGTAGCCTGTGACTCCTGCTAGGTCTGGCAGCCCACACCTTTAATCTCAGCATTCCAGACATGAGGCAGAAGGGCCTCTGTGAATTCAAGGATAGCCTAGCCTACATAATGAGTTTCAGGCCAGCCATGGCTACATAGTGAAGTGGTTTCAAGAAACCCAAATCAAAACAAAACCACAAACAACAACAAACACAAACAAAGTAGCCCACTGATCCTTCCCAGGGTTTGTTTTTCTTATAAGAGATGCTAGTCCAGATGTTACAGCAGGGAATCTCAGTGTCACTCCCACAAATGTTCTACTGTAGGGAACAGTCTAGTAAACCCTTTCCAGTCCAGCCAACCTTGACTGCAAACTGCTGGGCCAAGACATCACTGTTGGTCCCATATGACTGCCGGTGTCCTGTCACCACGTTGGTCAATAGGACCCTCCGAGACAAACCTGGTGGAGACAAGAAACAGATCCCTGAGACCAGGGATGCTGGCAGTCTGGGGACGAGGAACCGCTGGATGGGGTCTTCAGTTCTGTGGAGTTCTGTATTGGACACCCAGGGAGATGACCATGGCTCACCTGTACTGAAGCAGTTATTTGCCTGGACATTCAAGGACCAGGCACAGGACCACGCCCCAGGGATCCGGAAACTGCAGAGCATGCCAGGCTGGTCTGTACCTGCTAAAAGAAACAAAGTAAACCGGCTGCCTTCTAGGTCCAGGGCCATCTCTCCATGATACCAGGCTAGCAACCACAGATCTCAGGCCCTAGCTGTGAGTTAAGGTGTTTCCTAGAGTTGATATCTGCAACGATCACCCCAAGCCATATGCTGATGTATTTCAGAGACAGGGCCTTTGGGAAGTGACTAGGATTTGATGAGGTCATGCAGATGGAGCTCCAAAGTAGCAATGGTGGATTTACAACAACAGAAAGATGTCGGCAGTAATGGGTTGCCCTCCCAAGAGGTTGTCTCAGCCTGCTGGAGTTCCCAGCCTCAGAACTCTCGGACCAGGACTTCAGTTTCCTTATCTGAACAGTGGTAAGATGCATGCCCCACAAATTATTGGGCAGTGAGATGCCAACAGGGCTAAATGTTCATGGCTTCATCTACTTCCACAAGGACCCTGCTGCGGTAGGCACTGCCTCGTCTTCCAGAGGTCAAGCTATGTGCTTGGCTGTGGGAATGCAGTAGCTGTATTTTGAGCCTGCCCTGCCTGGAGTCTACGCTCTTGGAGTTGACCCCATCCGGCAGATGCCAAGTCTCTGAGAGTCTGATGACAGCATGCAGAGGTCTGCAGGAGGGGCAAATTGCCGCCAGTCAGTCAGCCAGCAAGCCTGTCACACACGGGAGCTTAATCAATGCCTCTGAGTGAGCTACAGGCTGCTCGAGCCAATGCTTAGTGTCTTGTCTGGCTAGTTAAGTGCAATTTTGCTCTAGTTGCCGACATGACTTCAAAGGGTTAAAAAAAAGCTACAAACTATAAAATGCAGCAGTCCTGGGGTGACTCTGAGAGCTGTGGCCCATCCCTCCCCATGTGATGAACTGGGGCCTCGCCAGCTTCAGGTACCAACATCTCAGTGACCCCAGGGACACAGGACACATCCTCAAAGCATTATTATTTTTTTTCTGAAGCTAAGGACTCCATACCTTGGTGACTGCTGACAAATAGCGATGCGGGGAGCAAGGTGGCACAGCCTGGCGTCTCGGCAAGGCCCATGAGGCACAGCCTGGTAAAAATCTGTTAAGGACAGGCAGGTAGAGACAGGGCCGTGCTCCGGGAGGATGCCCTTAGTAACCTTCAGGAAGTTATAAAACCCCAAGTAGGGCAGAGCACACTGTCCAGGGGTAACAAGCTCTACACTTTCCACATTCAGTTCCTGTTTCTTTAGGAACATGATGTCACGGACACTGTTAAAAGCCCTTAGTCCCTTGCAGTCTGCTTCCTGTCTTCTACTAAAGAACTGGGGGTTTCAAGGTGAGGTGCATCCAGTAAGGCTGAGGTATAACACGCCCACACATGTACTTGCCTGTGCACATGATGAACTAAGTCTCAAGTCCAATGACAGCATGAAAGTTTAGGAACTCACCAGCTACAAGACTGAATCCATGATAAGTGTCATGAACACGTGTGAAACAAATTTCACACAGAGAACACAGGCACCATCACAGTGGGCTACTGTATTCCTAGAGAAGCCCGCGGCTCTGAGTGGACAGAGACCCCTATGCTCTACAGCCACAGGGCCTAAGACCTAGTCTTGTGTTTGGTGTCAAAAGAACTCCCTTCCTGGAGTTCTGTTCCCCTAGTTGCTCTTCCTCCCTCCACCTCACAGCTGGGATGTGCTAACCCTTTCTACTTATTCCCTTGCCAAAGCAGACCCCTGGCAGGGATGTTGGGTCTGTCAGGTGACCCATGAACCTAAACCTGTATGTCAGTGGTCCTGGAGCCAGGTTTCTAGGGCCCCAATGCTGTCTCTAGCAACTACACATCAAGACACACGTCTGGCCCACAGGAACTTGATCTTCATCCCAGAAACCATCATCCCTGTACCTCAGCTGCTTTGGAGACTCCCTGTTGTGGACCCAGGGGTAGTCTCTTCCCACAAGGTCAGATGGGTGCAGAACGGTCCACCCCTCTGCCACCTCCACGGCTGCTTAGGTCACGCCAGGCCATGGCTGTGTACTAAACCCATTCACCTGCTGAAGGATACAGTATGTGGGAGTCTAAGTGATTGAGTGAGGCCCAGCACACGGAGTTCACCTAGGTGAAGCGGGAGAGAGGGAGACCAGGTTGACTGCTGCTCGTGGAGAACAATGGTAAGATGCTTTCCTAGAAAATGGCTGGTAGGGGCTGGAGAGATGGCTCAGCACCTGGTGCTCTTACAGAGGACTTGAGTTTGGGTGCCAGCACCATGAGAACTAACTCCCTCTTTTGGACACACACAGACATGTGCACAAATATGCAAACACACATACACACCCCTTAAAATGGAAGGAAGCACAGAAGGGGGGGAGAGAGGCGAGAGAAGGGGGGGGAGAGAGAGAGAGAGAGAGAGAGAGAGAGAGAGAGAGAGAGAGAGAGAGAGAGAGAGAGACGGACTTGTAGGGGCACAGCCTCCGGTGTGCTGAGTAAGATTACAGCTACCACCACACTGGGCTCCCCAAGCCATTTTTACCAGTATCTAGCTCGTGGCTTATGTCTTATCAAATAGGAAGTCACTGCCTTAGACACAGCATTAAAGACCATGCTTGGATGGACAGCAACTGACATTTGTGAATCACAGCAAAGGACCCCACCTAGGCTATGATCGCTGTAGCCCACATTCCAGGAACCACACCCCTCCAGATCAGCTCTGATACTTCAGAAAAGAATATCCAGCCAGTGAGAGCACCCTGCCCAGAGCTCACCCCAACCACCTAAACTTAATTCTCTTCTCATGTTAAGCCTCTCTGGGCCTTGCTCTTCCTGTGGGCTCTCGGGAACTAGCAAACCATCTGTCCCTTGAAAAAGGGAGACAACTGCTCCTGGATTCTCCACAACGCCTTTTCGCTCTCTGAATTCAGCCAACTACAGCAGTTCGGCCTAGGGCGAAGGGCAGGACGCTACAGAGCGGAGACGGGACGCACCTTCCTGTTGGTGAAGTACAGGTTCTCATGCATGTGCACCTCGAACGTGGGGGCCTTCAGCCCCTGCAAGTTGATGATGCCGTACTTGGAGCCTCCGATCTTGACGTCATTCACTGTGAAGAGGCGGTCACTGGTAGTATCTGCCTGGAGGGAAACAGGCTGCATGTGATCTCAGGCCAAGCCCCGTGGGCTGTTGCGCTCCTCTCCAGGGGGGAGTAAGGCAGGGACCCAACTTACTCCTGCTCAGTGACTGCAAGCTAGCAGTTATCTTAGAATCTGCCCTGCCATTTCTGAGGCACTGGTGAAGACGGCAATAAGAGGGCCTGACAGAAGTCTGGTGTCCTTAGTGACTACCTCAGAAACAAGTCTGGGGTCTCGGTGCTGGCACAAAGGACTATACCATGTGGCCACCACAAAAGCCGAGTTCTACACAAGCTACACAGTGAGACTCTGTAATCCCAAGCCTCAGGAAGCTAACTTCGGAAGAACTGAGTGAGGCCAGCCTGGAGTACAGAGTCTCCTGGTCTTAAAAAGCCCCCCCCCCCCCCCCCCCGTAAGCTTCCCTGAAAAAACTCTAAACAAAAACCTGTTAAACTAAAATCTCTGTATTTATCTTTTTTCCTACGTAACTGTGTGTTCCTGTGCACAAGTGTACACACACACACACACACACACACACACACACACCTGTGAATTCCTCCTACTTCAGTTTTGAAGAGTTACGAGCCTGGATGTACCTACCTATGATGGGAACCGAGTGGCCGTACTACCCAGCTAGTCACATGTAATGCTGGGTCACAGGGAGGCTGCTCTACCACAGCACAATGCCGGGGAAGGCCCACTGCAGGCAAGGTACCTACTGTCAGGTCACCAGGCCCTCAGGAGGGCCGCTGCAGCAGACTGGGGCCCAGTACCTGTTCCATGGATAGGCTCTGCTGTCAGGGGTCACTGCTGGGCTAGGCCTCAACAACGGCCTCAGGGGTCACTCTGTGGCTTTAGCCTCTCATCTTGCCAGCAGATCACTGTTTCCTGGCCTAGTGGAGCCTCCAAGGCTCTCCCTGGGTCTCCAGGAAGGATGACGGGCACGGAGGAGGCCCAGGGCGAGGGAGAATCCTTCATGTGCAGGGTGTGCTCTGGCTCCTTACCAGCGCATAATGGACCTAGACTCTAAGAGTTGGACTTGGTTTCCAGTCCGGGTCTCAGCAGATACAGAGACTTTCCACTTCCTGCAGATGATGTAATGGAGGTATACTCGGTCCTGCCACCAGAGCCAGGGACACTGAGCAAAGGAACCCACCATGTGGTGGCTGATGGCGCATGGATCCTGCCCACACTGTGCACAGCCAGGGAGAAGATACTTTGTTCGGGGTGTGTGGTCAGACTTGGGTTTATTTCACAGGATGGGGGACACACACACACACACACACACACACACACCTACCTTAAAAATAACCCAAACCCCACCCAACCAAAAGGAAGACACCTGGTTCTTTTTTTTTTCCCCACAGCGATCAGCTTCTTGTTAGCCAGGCTTAGTGCACACTAACGTCAGGCCAGGGATGGCGACCATACCTGGGCACCAGCAGACACATCTCACTCACCAGGATGAAGTTAAACCGGTCACTCGCCAGAGCAGAAGGGTCTGAGCTCTGAATGGCTACCTTCCTCCTCTCCATGCAGCTCACTCGCAGCTCATGGGATAAACTGGAGAGGGAAAGGGATACGGGAAACGGGAGTGCATGGGGAAGGCGCGGGCACCACAGCCAGACACCTAAGTCTGACGCAGGGCTGTCATTTATGCAGAGCCAGCTCTGTGGGAAGATGACTCGAGTGCACCAGTTCAAGGCCAGTCTGGCCACCTAAGCAAGGAGGACATGTTTCAACCATAAAAAAAGGCAAGATAGCTGGGATTCTGCCTTTCCCGTACCCATCCCACAGCAGTTCTCAGAGCAATGCTATGGACAACTGACCGACTGGGTAGCCCCTCCCCAAATCAAAGAGTTAGACTACAGTGATTTCTCTAGTCACCTCGTACAAACATTCTCTTGGGATGAAGAAAATGGGCCAGAGAGATGCTCAAGCTCCGAAGAACACAGGGGTTAGAAGAGCCAGGTGTGCAGCCACCCACCTCCCTGCCCCTTCCTCCTCCATAGGACAGCTTCCTGCCCAGGCTAAGCACAGAGGCTTCTCCCCTGCCGGAGGCCATATGCTGCCTCATGTGGCTGCCTTTCCTGAGGTAGGCACTGGCCCACCTCACGTCGTGCACGTAGAGGAAGCAGAGGGTGAGGGGTTGGGGTCAGGAGCTGGGGTCAGACAGATCCTGTTTCTGTTTTTACCTGGAGTAAGTCACTCAGCTCTGAACTTCAATTTCCTCTTTAGAAAACAGGAACAGCTGCCTCTCAGCTAGCCTTAAACATAACCGGATTTCTCTACCACTGCTCTCTCTCTCTCTCTCTCTCTCTCTCTCTCTCTCTCTCTCTCTCTCTCTGTATGTGTGGTCCTCTGCTCACTTCCCAGCTCCAGCTGTCTCCCTTCATCTTATCTTACTAACTAGACCTAGTTAGTGGACATCACAAAAGATTTTATATATATATATATATATATATATATATATATATATATATATATATATATATATAGGAAATGCTGGGGATTGAATCAGGCATGTGAAGCAAGCACAACTCTACCCTCAGCTGCTGGTTTTCAATCACAAGCCTTTTGATGCTCAACAACAGAAAGACAAGCTGCCCTGGGAAAGGAGCCCCTATAGCCAGTTGGTTGAGTAAAGAGTGTAGCTTTTACATAATAAAGGGCTGGGGGCTTAGAGCTGGGGCTAAAGACCAGCTGAGCGCCCAGGCCGCTGCAGGCAGGTGCAGAAGAGGTAGGGCTAGGAAGCAGGCAGTGAGAACCACATGAAGGAGAGAAGTCTGGTTAGGATAGAGGCTGGCTGAGAGACATCCCCAGCCAAAGGAATAAAGAGGAAATAAAACAAACTTGTATTAGATATCTCCGTATCTTTATTAAACCTCAAGCAGGATTCCCCAAAGCCCCATACAGATCTATTTGTGAACTACAGAAATAAGGACAGGAAAGAATATCCAAGACAAAATAAGATGTTATCTTACCGGCAATAACTGGAGAAGTTGAGAAAACCCAGCTGGCTTTTTCGAAGGATGGAAGATGCATTAAATCCCACTCTGGTAATTTTCTAAGTTTATAAAAAAAAAAAAAAAAAAAAGATTCAGTGAAGGCAGCTCTGCTGGCATAAACCCGGAATTCTAGCATTGGGGAGGCAGATACTGGACACAGTGTTTTCCAGACCAGCGTGGGTTATGAGAGACCTTGCCCAAAAAGCAAAACAAAACAAAACAAAAATCACTGTGTATTTGTTGTGTTGTAGTTTGGGTAACAGAGGTATTTACTTCCACAGGACACAGGGAACAGAAATTTGATCTATGACATTTGATGGTGCCCTCTGAAAGTTTCCCCTCATTGGCAGTAGGACAAACCCAGCGCAAGGCAGTCTAGGGGTTTGCCAGTCTGTGCCGTACCTCGTGTTTGCTCATAGGCAATAGGCTGGTGTATACAGAGTACGACCAGATGCCAGGGTCTATGTCAGCAGACACAAAAGGAAGTGGGAAATGGGGCCTCTTGCCTGGTCTTTTAATCCATCATTTCCATGCCAGGGAAACTCTGATAGCACAGTCTGATGTACGTGAGTGTCACAGGGCAGCCTGCTGTCAGCGGCAGGTGGGTGCTATTGGAGTAGCGGGCACTGGGTAGCCAAGGGTAGCCCACCTTTTTCTGCTCATCCTCTTGCTGCAGCAGCTGCAGCCTCCTGCTCTCCATCTCCTTGTGTTGGATGCCCTCCTTTGTGAGGGGGTTGCAGTTGTTATGACCCGGGAGCAAACGGAAGTATCGGTTCTTTTCAGGGTCAAAGTAAAAACCTGGAAGATCTTTAGGAAAAAGAATTCAACTGACCCAATTTAAAAATACCACCTAATGATAATAAAAAGCCCGTGTGTCTTTTCTGCTGGCTAAGTGATAGTCGTGGTCAGCCACTGAGGACCATACTGGGGAGACCATCTGCCCCAGAACCACTCCTGACACCTGACTCCTGTCAGTGGATCAATTTGTTTCTAGAATTCCCTGAAGTCAACAATGGGCTCTTGACTCCCCCCAACAAATGAAGAGACAGAGCCCTGACTGAGGGATGGTAGCCAGGCAGGTGACTACCTGGTTTGAGGCAGGATAAGGCTTTGTCTCTCCTCCGGGGAGGTCAGTGGCCCTGTCCGGTTTACCCAGTTTACTGCCTACCTGGCACTGAAGACTCTCCATCTCTGCTGGACGAGGCTGATGAGGACTCAGCATCATGGTGGCCAGAATCTTGTGAGCCCTGAGGTGCCCCTGTGGTGTACCTGTTGACACACAGGTGTGGCAACTGGAGTGTGTGTGCTCATGGGGGCCAAATGACAATACTGCGTGCCAATCCTTTTTGAGGCAGAATCTGACCTGGAACTCACAAAGGGGACTAGGGGTGCTGGTGAACCCCAGGGTTCTGTTTGTCTCTGTCTTCCCAGCACTGGCGTTACAAGCACATGACCCCCACACCTGGCTTTTAAACATGGGTTCTGAAGAATCAAACAAGTCTACCTACAAACCAAGCCACCCGCCCAGTGCCGGCTCTCATTCATTCTCACTGAAGGTCCCTCGTAGCCTTTACCAGACCTGTGTGACTTGGGAGCACTGACCCCTTCAGTGAATCACCAAAACCAAAATTACCAAAAAAGGGTTGGCTTCCTTTTCTTCCCCTCCTCCCCTCCTCTCCCTCCCCTCCTTCCTCTCTCCCTTCCTAAGAGGACACAAGAAGCCCTTATCCACTCAGTTCTGCATTTGCATTCCTTGAGGACTTTGGAATTTCCAAGGACAAAAAGAAAACCAAGGCCGGGCAGTGGTGGTGCAGGCCTGTAATCCCAGCACTCTTAGAGGCAGAGGCAGGCGGATTTCTGAGTTCGAGGCCAGCCTAATCTACAGAGTGAGTTCCAGGACAGCCAGGGCTACACAGAGAAACCCTGTCTCGAAAAAAACCAAATCCGAAACAAAACCCAGAGCTATTAGCCAGTAAGGTTACCAGCTGGGCTCTCCGTCTGAGTGCATTACAAAGCAAGGTGAGCTTTATTCTTTATTGGCTTCAGCAGCAGAAGGCTTAAATGTTATCTGGCCAGACAACCTTACAGACGGGAAAGCGGGAAAGCTTAGGCGAACAGAGGTAATCTCCTCAGTAATACTAGGGTGGAGCCATGGTTGACACACTGGATCTGTAAAGTCACCAGGGGCCTCTGTGGCAATTAGACTGGAATGCGGGGCGAGAAAGTCTCTCCTCACACACAATAAAAGGAAGTCTGCAAAGCTAAGCTGAGGGAGGCAAAGAACAGCCTGCATCCCACCAATGGGATCCCATCCTGGCCCAGGTGTGGGAAAATCATCTCTCCCTCTTCTGCCCAGAGCTTTCGGGCGGCCGTCTGTGGTCGGCAGGAAGATGGACTAGGAGTCATGACAAACCTGGTCTTTCTCTCCAAGGGCTGCTGCTCCATTCTTTCAACATGGAGCCCAAAAGTGGCCGCGCCCAACAGGTTTCCAAGTCACTCTGCCAAACTGTGCTTGGACTCTTGCACAGATCACATCTTGATGCCCATTAAGGCTTGTGGGAAGGCCTGAGGCCCAGAAAATACCCACGACTCAAAACATACCAACGCTGGGCGGGGTGCTGACCTTCCTATAGTATGGGTCAAACTGGAGATTTACATCCAGGGAGACTCTTCAGGTGTGCTCAAGGCTCCAAGGGCTGAGCAGCTTATTAAGGATTTTTACAGGACAGAGCAAGATGGGACAGAACAAGACGGGACAGAGCAAGTTGAGAAAGCAGACCTCCAAGGGTTACAGCTATTTTTTTCTCCCATCATCTCTGAAGGGATTTGTACTGTTTGTGTTAATCTGGAGAAGTACCTTGATATTTGAAATCATGACCCTATATTTGGAAATCTAAAAAGCGTTTTAAATGCGTATGGGTGTGGGCAAGCATGCACAGGTTGGAGGTCAACTTGAGGGGAGTGTTCTTTCCTACCACAGTGGCAGCACGACTTCCCATCCACTGAGTCATCTTGCCACCCCCAAATTTATCTATTTTAAGGGGAGGGCTGGGCTGGCAAGGCAGCTAAGTAGGTACGGATGTTTGTGGTCAAGCCCAATGACCTGAGGTTGATATCCGAGACTCACACGGTAAAGAAAAGAACTGATTCCGACAAGGTGTCCCTTCATATGCATGCCGTGGTGTACACAAACACACACACACACACACACACACACACACACACACACACACGACCAACAAGTGGAAGATTCTGAAAGCACATGTGTGTTGTAGAGTGGGAGCATGCTATGAACCTGAGGTACACACAGACTTTCTCCTGTCCTCCCAGAGAGTCCTCGGTGAGGCCAGGTGGAGAATAGGGTGAGGGTGGGGGTGCTCTTGTTCTGAGAGAAGAATGTACTTCACAGTGTGACACACACACACACACACACACACACACCTCATAGTTTACATAAAGATTTGTATGTATATTATGTAAATGTTATATTGAAAGGGTTAACTCAGAAACTTTAAAAAGGTCAGAGGCTAAATTACATTCCTTAGACCACAAGTGGGTGGGGGGAGACCGGCCTAAGGGTGGGGGCACATTCCAAAGGATGGACCTTGGGCCACTTACCTCATCCCTAGAGACCAGTCAGTTTAAAGGTAACACTGTTCTGTCAATCACATTGTACCTAATGGCGGCTGCCGTGAGGACTGTATAAAAGGTCCACTGTGTGGACTGCACAGGTCCTTCTTTCCATGTGCAGAGTGATCCCAGCATGCTGGATATTAAATAAAAATGCCTCTTGTGGTTTGCATCAATTCCCATCTCTGCATGGTCCACTCAGGGGGGGGTTTCCAGTAAGTTAAGACTCCCCTGAGTCTTACATTATGCTATATATATTTACATAAACAACATATATGTTAGGTATATATTTATATAAGTCCTTTCCCAGGACTTATATAGCCCCAGAAAGATCTCTTTTTTTTTTTTTCCTCTCCCAAGTTCCCAAACTAGAAAAGTAGGTCTCCAGTTGTCTCAAGACAATTGTACCAGGAGCCCATGGCTGACACTCTGGTCAGAAATCAGTCACTGTGAAACAAAGAGTGTGACTATGACCTCACTTCTCAGAGCAGTGGGTGATGGCAGGCAACATGTCAAACTTTCGAGCCTACTGGTCTCACTGGCGCTGCATTCTGAGGAGCATGTGTGTGAGCACGGTCCCGGACAACACACAGTCCCGGACAACACACGGTCCCAGACAACACACGGTCCTGGACAACACACGGTACCGGACAACGCTGGAACAGTACTGAGCAAAGCTGGCCCTAAAACCTTGCACACTTGCCTCTCACTGGGATCACACTGGCTGAGGGCAGGGCTCTGGTGGTGGCTTCTTCGACCACGTCTTCTCCTACCCTTCCAGATGTTCCTGTCCATTTCCGTTCCTAGGAGAGAAACAGAGATCACCAGACACTCCAGCAGCTCCCCCATGCTCCCAATGGTCACTGCTAAGACTGCCACCCACGCCTTTATCTGCCTCCAGCAGTCCCAATGTCCTCTCCCACCACTGACCCTGTAATCCACTGTTCCAGAGAAGAGACGTGACCAGGCAGGAATAACTTGTTCTGAACCTCTTCCTCAACGACTCATGTGAATTCTTACTCTTGTCTCAGAGAAATAAACATCTGTCTCTATGCCTTTCCAAGACACTCCCCTCCCTCCTCCCCCCACCCTTCCTTGGGGACATCACAGATGTCTAGTTTATGTTTAATGTTTAATTCTCTGCTCGAAAGCACACCAGTGGCTTCACTTGCAGGTGCTCCCCCTGGAATCCAAAGGTGCAGGGACATTCCAGCAGAGCAATCTACATTCGGTGTCTTCACATCCCCTGACCCCAGCATTCTCCTAAAACGTTCTCACTGAGGTAGCAACTAATGATGCACACTTTTCAAAGTGGGAGATGGGAGTCTCATTTAGTTCCCATTCCTGTACTTAGTTCTGAATGGCCAAAATGTATACTTGGAAGGTTCAGGCAGTGAGGTCACTAAGTTAAGGCCTAGGCTGCCTAACTTCCAAAAGAGCCCAACAAAGACCCGAGAGACGGCTCTGCAGTTGGAAGTACGCGCTGCTCTTGCGCTGCTCTTGCGGGATAACTGGAGTTCCGTTCCCAGCATCCATAGCGGGTGACTCACAACCACTTGTCAACTCCAACTCCAGGGGATCCAACGTTTTCTTCTGGCTCTGGAAGCACCTGCACTCACAGGCGTATATCCTACGCTCACATTTACCTGATTTTTAAAAAGTTGCTCAGTGGGAGGTAAGGGTGCTCTTTGTTTGAACCCAGGATACCACATGCACACCTAGGCCCTCTCCCAGGACTGACCGACCGCACAGTGAGCACACATACATGCAGGAAAAGCACCCATACACATAAAATAAAAATAAATAAAGGTAAGATGGCTGGTGGTACCCTTGTAATCCCCAGCACATGACAGGAGAAAGGCAAGCTCAAGGTTGGTTATCCTTTGGGTCACACACGAGACTGAGACCAACCTGAGACCCTCAAAAACAAAAAGCACCCCTCTTTAAAAAAAAAAAATCAAAAAACCAGTCCATGTCTAAGGACTGGAAGTATGTTTTTCTAAAATACAAGCTCACTTTCAGGATGCATACTGTGTTTTATATCTGCAATTTTTTGTTTTAAACATTGTTTATACACTCCTGTCTCACTGGATGTGAATTCCTTTGTTTTGCTACAGGGCTGGAGACTGACCTCAGGGCCTTGTGCGTGCTAGGCAAGAGATCCGGGCTTGTTTCTTCTATTCTTAGCACCCACTGACCTAGTTGGCTACGTGCAGATTACTGCTGAGCTAAACAAAACATCGACCCTTCCCTCCCCTCCCCCAATAACAAACCCTGCTGCTGCTTTTCTATTCTATGGTGCTTGGGGAGGAATACTGCCGCCCCCAACCCCCAGTCTTACTATGAGTTTACCTCCAGCTCCCTTCACTTATGAGACATTCAAAACCAAAGTGGGTATTTTGTCAGCATCTATGTCTGCCCATCACTTATATGCCTGGCACCTGAGGAGGCCAGGAAGAGGGTGTCAGGTGCCCTGGCACTAGAGTTACTGACAGTTAAGAGCTGCCATAAGGGTGCTGAGAATCAAGCCTGTGTCCTCTGGAGGAACAGCCAATGCCGTAACTGCCAGCCATCTCTCCAGCCCCACTTCCCTTTAAACCCTAAGTAGCTTCCTACTGCAGGATGTTCTCCTTTTCGTGGACACAACACCCACCATGCAAGTGCGGAAGGAAGGCACTGGGAAGTGGGCAGGACTATGGCCCCTGCCTCAGGACACCACTCACATCCTAGGAGAGGACTGGGGGCAGGGAGACATGTGAGGAGCCTGCAAGCAGTTGGGTACAAGCAGAGTCAGGTACAAGGGACTGCAGGAAGAGGCTGGGTCAGGCCGGAGCGGGCTCCAGGTGCTAGGGTAGAGGCTTGACAGCATTACCAGTTAAAGGAACTAACCTCAGACAGTTTGAAATCTGCCATCTTTTGTGGTGTGGGGTGAAGAGGTGTCCCTCTGCACAGCCAAAGCTAGCACTCAATGTGTGATTCTGGCTGCCTTGGCCCTCCGTATGCTGTGTCGACAGATGTGCACGATCATATGCGGTTTGAAATCCATGATATTTTTTTTTTTAAAGATTTTATTTATTTTATGTGAGTACACTGTAGCTTTTACTCACCACCACAAGAAGAGGGCATCAGAGCCCATCTCTAATGGGATCACCCACCACGTAAGCCACCATGTGTTTGCTGGGAATTGAACTCAGGGCCTGAGGAAGACTAGTCAGTGCTCTTAACCACTGAGCCATCTCTCCAGCATCCCCCTCCCTGAAATCCATAATCTTAGATTATGAGAAAGGTCACATGACTACATAGGGCATTACAATGCCCGGGAGCAGTATTTTATAACTCTATTTCCTCGCACCAGACTTTCCCTTAATCAGTTCTACTTTCAGTAGCATTTCACCGAGATAACAAGCTTAAAGGAAGCTGTGCAATTTAGGAATCTAGATTCTAAGTCAAAAGAGATAAAAGTGAAAATGGGAAAGTGTGTTTAACACTATTATTTTCCCCTCTACATCCAATCTGTGTCATCTGTTGATGCCTTAGCTGCCAGGTGGGTGTCTGCCCAGTTCCAGATACACACTCAAAGCTAGGCAGGCCCAGGATTGTAAACTGAATACTTTGCAGGAGGAGGCTGAAGGAGCAGGAATTAAAAGGTCACCATTAGCTACAAAGTGAGGTCAAGGCCAGCCTAGCTCTGAACCTCCCTTGGAAGTCCAGAGTGGCTGGGGCGCAGGCCCACTGTCAGGAGGGAAGCCAGTGTGCTTTTTTTTTTTTTTTTTTTTTGGTTTTGAGTCAGGGTTTCTCTGTATAGCCCTGGCTGTCCTGGAACTCACTCTGTAGACCAGGCTGGCCTCGAACTCAGAAATCCAGACTCTACCTGCCTCTGCCTCCTGAGTGCTGGAATTAAAGGTGTGGCCACTACTGCCCCACCCAGTGTGCTCTTTATGATCTGGGGAACTGCTCATGTCATGGGGAGGCCACCTCATTTCATGTTTACAGAGCGTTCAAAGGTTCAGTTCCTTCGGCTCCCCATCTTTCCACCTTTCCTTGTGGTGACCCAGAAGTCCAGCACCCTGTCTGTTTGCAGTTTCCCAAGCCCTGCTTTACATCTGAGGCAAAGGTCTACTTGTTGCTTTCATTCTGTGAGAGGCTGGGCATTTTTCCCTGTGGTCAGGCAGTTTCCCCACATATTAAGAGTGTTTTAGAGGACCCAACAGCCCCCATTCAGCCTTTCCTCTCGTCCATAACCTTTCCAGGCATGGCCTCTATAGTCCCCACGATGCGGGTCCTGGCAAAGGCTTTGGTTTACTGGGGCTCTCTGTGTGGCAGCAAACACTGGCTAAACAGCAGATGGCACCCATGGCCCTGGGCTGGGCGCATTATAAAAGCAGCAGCTCTCATGTAGGGCTCGTTGCTACCCAAGGATAGACCCCAAGTGCTGTGGGACATCTTAATGTGAGGCCTGGGACTGTTTCATCACTTCACCCCAGCACAGGGCTAGAGTGGGGCCTGAGGTGTGGGGGTAATTATAAAAACACTCGGAATTACATGGTAACGTTGCAAATGTACTATATTTAATGCAGCATGCTACAATATTCAATGAGGGCTGTGGGGACAACTCTTGGGTAAAGTCCTTGACATTTATATAGGCTGGAATCTTCAAAACACAGTTTCTCTCTATGGGAGGTTGGAGGCAGAAGATTCCTCATAAACTCTGAGGCCAGCTGGCCTAATGAACTAAGAGAGAACACAAGAGACCCTGTCTCAAACAAGGTAGGTGACAAATGGCACCTCAGTTCGTCCTCTAACTTCCACACAACAAACAAAAATCAAATAGTGTACTGGCTGGTTTTGTGTGTCAACTTGACTCAGGCTGGAGTTATCACAGAGAAAGAAGCTTCAGTTGGGGAAGTGATGGGGGTGGGGTGGTGCCTTGTGGGTGGTACCATCCCTGGGCTGGTAGTCTTGGGTTCTATAAGAGAGCAGGCTGAGCAAGCCAGAGGAAGCCAGTCAGTAAGTAACATCCCTCCATGGCCTCTGTATCAGTTACTGTTTCCTGACCTGCTTGAGTTCCAGTCCTGACTTCCTCTGGTGATCAACAACAACATGGAAGTATAAGCTGAATAAACCCTTTGCTCCCCAAATTGCTTCTTGGTCATGATGTCTGTGCAGGAATAGATACCCTGACTAAGACAAATAAATAAATAAATGATAGATAGATAGATAGATAGATAGGGTAAATGCAATCATAGGAAAATTTAGTAAGATCCTGACTCCTAAGACATAATAAGATGCAAAATGCTAATGCCACTAGCTGGTAAAACCCAGGATAAAATGCCTCCTTCAATAAGGTTTCCACCCTCAAAGGTATGGACCATGAGTGAACACAGGAGGGGAATGAGAAAATGCAGATATCTCATTCAGAGTTCTGTCCCATGCGGAAAAATGAGAGTCTGGAGAGGGCTCTGCAGCTGAGAGCACTGCTGCTCATGTAGAAGACCTGGGCTTAGTTTCCAGGACCCACTATCAGCTGGCTCATTACCTCCTGGAACTCAGCTCTAAGTGATCCAACACTCCTCTGGCCTTTGAGAACACTCAAACACAAGTAGTATTCACAGCTGGGCAGTGGTGGCACACACCTTTAATCCCAGCACTTGGGAGGCAGAGGCAGGCAGATTTTTGAGGGATTTCTGAGTTCGAGGCCAGCCTGGGCTACAGAGTGAGTTCCAGGACAGCCAGGACTCCACAGAGAAACTGTCTCAGAAAAAACAAACAAACAAACAAAAACCCCAAGTAGTATTCACACACTCACACACTCACCCCTATCCTTATAAATTCCATCCCTAAAATCCACAGGAGAACCAACTCCACAAAGTTGCCCCCTGGCCTCCACATACACACGTGCACAAATACGTCATACATACACATAGATACACAACCATAATAAATTAAGCCCCACTTTACAACACAGAGACCGAGGCTTATAAATCTCACAGTATCTGACTAACAAAGTTGCATTGGAGATGCAGGAGCATCCTGCCACTTCTAGGCCCAGCTACCCACAGGACACCTCAATTGATTCTCACCATTATTGACAACTGGATTTCCAGGCAGTGGGATGTTTGTTGTCTCCGGGTAGCTGACTCATTAGTGGTTTTGTTTTTTGTTTTTCTTCTTACTGACCTACTCCGCACACAACACCCTTTCTGTGGACATGCAAGGTGGAGGGAGGTGGCTCTCCCCAAAGTCACTAGAACTGGTGTGGAAAGGCTGCATTTCTCACTAGCACACAACTTGGTGTGTGTGGAGTGAAGGCTGGTCCACGGCACACCAGGGTTTACTAACTTTCCCAAATACCAGCCTGCACAAAACCTCAGGCACGCCTCCACTTAACCTCTCTTTCTGTGTCTTACACAGATACCACTAGGACTGAAGACACGACTCTGCAGTTAAGACCACTTGCTGTTCTTCAAAGAACCCTGAGTTCAATAGACAGCACCCACACGGGAGCTTGCAACGTCTCAAATTACAGTTCCAGGAGTTTGACACATTTGGGTCTCTTCGATTTTCTAAAGACATGTAAGTACACACACCCACATACACAATTAAAAATAAAAGTTCTTTTAAAAGGTGTGTGTGGTGGTGGGGGCGGCGCTAGAGTAATGGCTCACCGGTTAAGAGCACTGACTGCACTTCCAAAGGTCCTGAGTTCAATTACCAGCAACCACATGGAGGCTCACAACCATCCGTAATGAGATCTGACGCCCTCTTTTGGGGTGTCTGAAGACAGCGACAGTGTACTTACATATAATAAATAAATAAATCTTTAAGAGAAAAAAAGAAGAAAAAAGGAAGGGGTGTGTGTGTTGATGCCTCAGTGGTTAAGAGCGCTGAGGAGCCAGTTTTAAATCCTAGCACCCCGCAGGAGGCTCACAACCATCTGTAATTCCGGTTGGAGGGGATCTGACCGATCCCTTCTGGCCTCCCTGAACACCAGGCTTGTTCTCGGTACACTCGTGTATCCATATGCATAAAATAAGCCTTACAAAAAGCAAAACCATAAACTTCCAAAATGTATACCAAAAAGTACTACTGGCCTCGTGTTTCTTCACAGCTCAAATTTCAACCGAGGCAGAGGCCCTAGGTCGACCGGCTGGACGCTGATGGGTGATCCTGGGGACCCCGCAGGACCCGCCAGGTCTGGGCCGACGCCCACTCCAACCCTGGGCCGCACGCTCACGCCTCCTGCCTTCAGTCTGGCCTTCCCTGTCCTCTGCGTGGGTACAGCGGCACCCTCCGTCGGCGCCCAGGTACACACCAAGCGTGGGAACAGTCTTACCTGCGCAGATGGTTCTCTCTCAGCGACACTTCTGGGCTGGAGTACCTAGAGGCGTGCGAAGATCCGGAAAGACCCCCATGTTCTGTGTAGTCGCAGCCCATAGGACTAAAGCGGCCAGCTCTTTCTTCTCATTGGATTAGACTTTTGTCTGTTTACGTCAGTAGGGGCGGTCTTTACGGAGGGCGGGACTTAGGACTTCCGCCTAGTCCTAGTCTGGCGTGCCCGGGCTTGGCACGCTTAGGGGCGGGGTCTGCCGTGCTTGGGGGCCGGGCTAGAGATTGTTACCTCCTTATAGTACCTCCCTGGTACTCTCTTGACAATGAAAGTTTTCCCAGCTACTGCGGATCATATCCCAAGACATTTCTCTGCTTGGAGCCGGTACACAGGCCCGAGTTAACACTGATATGTGAGGGAGGGAAGATAATTGTTTTGTGGAAAGAGCAAAGGAGGCTCTGAGGGGAAAGAGAAAAAGAAATCTGTAGCGAGTGTTTGGGACGCAGATGCCAGGAGGCTCCTTGAATCTAGGTCAGGTTGTTTCCTACTTGCTATGTGATCTAGGGTGCGCCTATCACTTCTCTGTGCCTTAGTTTCTTCCACTGTAACAAGAAAGTTGAACAAATATTCTAAGTCAATGATCTCCAGCCCAAAGTTTGTACAGGTAATATTTCTAGAATGATACACGTGTGCCTGAGCCAGAGAACCACCTAGAGCAGCACTGCAAAGAAGATGGAGTTTGTAATAGGTCAGAAGCGACACTAGTGTGAGCAGAGTTGGTTCAAATAGGCCAGGCTAAGTGGGGACACCAACAGGCTTGATCTGAATTGCATTTGGAGTACAGGATCCATTCCTGAGACTCATTGTGTGCTGTGCCAGCCCAGTTCCTGAGTGCTGGTGTCACTAGAAGCTGCTATCAGTGATCATAGATGTGGACCTATGAAAACACTTCAGTCTGTAGCAAGTTTACAGATGTGTGCATGCAGGGGTGCAAAGTGCTAAGCTCTGAGGGAAATGAGAGAAGAGAGCACTACAGCTTCCCGGAGCTTGAGCGGCTTGAAAAGGACAAAGGAAACTTCCAAGCTGATGTGATATGTGGCTAGAAGCCTGTTCCAGCTACTGGTTGGGCTAGCTGTGAGGACCTTGGAAGCTTTAACAAAGTGGTTGAGGCTGGAGAACAGCCTCAGAGGTAGGGAAAACGTGGGACTGCAGACACTAAAGCTGTACTTAGGGGACCTCTTTTGGGTGGGGCAACAGGTTGCAGTGAAGGCAGTGAGGAAGGTTACTGAGGGGATGGGGGTGGGCAGATGGGAGACATAGCAGAAGGAGAATCTCTGACCTGAATTCTGGGAGGAGGAAGGCAGGATTTGTAAACTGAAGCCTCAAGGTCCCTGGAGGATGGAGGAAGAGGAGGAGGCAGCCACTGGGAGCTTGCGAAGGATTGGCAAACAGCCAGCTGACTGGCACCACTGACAGGCTCCACTGAATTCCCACCATGGGAACTGGGTGAACATCATCAGTTTTGCTTTGAAAACTTGTAATATATACTGACTACACAAAGGAAAATTGGTCAGAAGCAAGTCATGAGGCCTGACTCTGTTTTCTCTCAGGTAAAGTGAGGGCAGAATGTAATGCTGAAAAACGAAGTCCTGATGAGTAAAGGCTATGTGTGACCCAATGTCAGGAGCTTGGTTTATGGCCTCCAGTGCTCACACACACACACACACACACACACTACCACCACCACCACCACCACCAATTCAAAATAAAACAAAACAAAAGGCAAAGCTCGTATTCAGGTCCAGTAGCACAGGCTACTCCTCCGCATGACCTAGGTTTTCAGTACAGACATGGCAGCTCAAAGTGTAACAGGCCAGGCAGAAATGAAGATATTCTAAAGAGAAACTTGTGTCTCTCTGTAGGGTTCCATAGCTGCCTGCAGCTATTACGAAGTGGGTTTCTGGAACAGAAGCTGAGGAATAAATAGGGAAGAGGGGCGAAAAGAAGTACGGCTAAGACAATATTCACTGATCAAAGCCGGAAACTTTAATGGCGCCAGACCTTTTAACGGTTTGGGCAAACCCTTCCCCCCAGACTCCAGGCTGAGTTCCGGTGGAAGTTGTCTAGCTTCTCTTGGAGGTCCTCGTCTTGACTGCTCCGGTAGCTGGGTGGGTCACCTGTTTAATTCAGGAATTCCTAGACCTAGAGGAACAGTGAACTTAACCTTTACTTCGAGCACTCCACCCTGGGTGGAGCAGGATCCTGGCTATCTGGGAGAAGTTAACCTTGACCAAAGTCAAACTCTGACCAAGTGCAAGACTGCCCCAATATGGCTCTGTACATGTCCTCCCTTTTTTTATTAATTAGAACACGAGGAGGTAGAAAACAAGTGGATAAATATCCTTCATAAGAAGGCGGGCCTTAACCAGGAGGGGAAGCATTGACCGTAATTCCTCTTAAATATTGTATAACGTCTTTTTCAGAGGAGGGGTAATAGGCTCCCTTATTATTTTAAGGACAGCCTCTCGACGTTAACCCCTATGCAATTAGGTGTACTTCCTGGGGACTCAGAAGCAGAAATTCACCTCCCCATGCAGTGCTTTGCCTCGCACGTCTCACTGGTACCCATGTTTGTTCATAAACAAACACACATAGATCTGAGTTCTATGTGGCTCCCTCTTTGGAGATCCACTTGTGTAAGTTTTGAAGCCAGGGGGGTCTGCAAGTGTCTTTAACAGACATGCAATCTCTCCATCCAGGTGAGCCTGGGTGGAGACAGCCAGTCTGCTTAACAGACAAGGTCAAGAGTTAAAGGTGGAATAGGATTAACTTGTCCCTGAAGTATCCAATTCAGTTGCAAATTAACAACTTTAAGGACCCAAAGCTTGGCCTCTGGGGTGGGAGAGGTAGCCTTGTGTATCAAGAGATATGCTGTTACTTCTCAGGAAAAGTGGAGACTATATGTTAAATTAACACAGCTGGCTGAAGATTGTTAGCCATCTTCAAAATTGGAATCTTCAATATTGGAATTATTTCTAGACCAGTCTATGGTTGAGTCAACTGAACACAATAAGGAGAAGAGTCATTTTAACTCTTCTTTAGATTAATTTTTCCTAAGCTAGCTTAACAGTCTCCATGTTCTGTCCCACAAAGTCTAAAAGCTTGAAGCTAGGCAATTTATCTAACCTGAGACATTTGACAATTGAGGTAAGTCAAGAACATATACCCAACATAGCTCTTATGTTACCATGGTCTGGGCATTCAGCAAGCACACAGTCAGCATATCTTCTGCAGCATTCTGTGGAAAAAACATAGGGGACATGTCTTCCCCAATATTAAATCAGGATCATGGCATATGTCAATAAGTGAATTCCTTCATTTCACCTAGACATCAATATGCCTAATTACAAGATGTCATATACATTTAACAAGGAGTTTCTTGGCATCTAAATTTTAAAATTTTCTTAAAAACATGCAAGCATAATTTAAATGATATGCACAGGGACACGATTTCCCCTCTCTTCTCTCTTCCAAGAAGATATTGTTTTATTAATTTAAGTTGGAACACAAAGTATAACCCATAACATAGGCAATAACTATGTAATTATATAAAATAAACATAGCATTTTTAGTTGCTTTTTCTGTTAGAGCAGTTGCAACTAGACAGCCTAAAAATGAATCATTAGTCACATGCACATATTTTTAATCTTCTAAATTAGAAATATGAATATCATTTATCTGTAATAACTAAGTCCTCTAGGATTAACACCATTACGTGGTAGAGGTAGAAACTGAGGACATCAAGAACAAATCTTTATAATTTGATGTGCACAAAATATAAAATTATTTCAAATACCTAAAGGACAGTCATTTAGAGAACATATCCTTTGTTCTTAGAAATTTGAATCACATTTGCATAAACTGTAGAAATTAAGAATTAGCAGTATTAAAAATGGACCAATTTTAAGCAATTATAAACCATGAGCTATATATATATCTACTATTATTAAAAGCTTGACTTTTAACATCTTAAAAATAGCTGTTATAGCACCCAATTCAGGTATCTGTGTTGAAGCAGGGAGAAACTTAAAGGAATAAACATGTGATCTGATAGTATAAATTTTCTTTTGGATAACAATTATTAATTTTGCCTAAAAATGTTTGCCATGTAATAGATCAACCATTAGTAATAAATTTGATTGCTGCTTGAAGCAAGGAACAAATGTTTCCTACCTTGAAAACAGAGGTTTAAGACCTTCTGTGGCAAGCTTAAAATGAGGTAAATATAAGATAAAGCCAATTAATATATCCTAACAACCTTTGAAAGCCATTTACCTAAAAATTCTAAAAGTCCATAGGAGCAAGGGCCTGTAACAAACATTTAATGAACATTATACACTGAAAATTTTAAGATCTTAACTTCTAGTATTGAAACAGAAACATAACATTTTTTCCTCACAAGACGTAAGGCTGTTAGCCATTCCTTGAGGCAAAAAAAATTTTTTTGTGGAAACACTCCCTAGGTGGGGCCTGTAAGGCAGAAACAATTCTCAAAACTTCCTCACTAGCTTCCCCTGAGGCAGCTCTAAGTTTTGCATTAACTCAAATGTAAATTTTTTTTTATCTGCCCTAGGATCCACCTTGGGTCCTTGGCAAGGACATTGTATGAGATTACTCGAATGTAAATATCTTTTAATCTGATCCTTTCATCTAAGACCAGACCCAAAACTACCCAGCCCTGCAAGGACATTTTGAGGATTAAACAAAAGAAACCTGTAATTCCATGGTCAAAGGAACCTACTTGATATCAAATACATTTCCACAGAGATCTCCTTTTTAATCTTGGAGGGTTAAATTTTGCTCCTACCATTGTAGCCTATAAACCTGTGGAAAAGTGGCAATGGGCCTCTAAAACCCATAGCTGTATCACTCTCAAAATTATCTTAATTACAAAATGTTAAGAATTATGAGCCTGCAAACTGAAAACTGCAGCCAATGACACACTGATTTTTATTGTAACTCAATGTTTTCTTGTAATATTAGAGCACAATTGTAATTTTGGAAGCAAATCTCAATTTTAAACAATCTAATTTCTTTAAAATCAATGGCAAACACATATTTACAGCACAAGGTTTGTCTGCCAGTTCTTATGTTCAAGTGTATGACAGTGTAACTTATTAAAGAGACATTATTTTAAATCTTAATCTTCATTAAGTCCAATCTCCAGGCCAAGATTCACATGAAACACCATGCCAATTTAGGAGCATCTTAAAGGCCTGTATTTCCTGGATTGCGTCATGCCAAGTGTTGTTTAAAAATGGCGACTACCCTAAACTACCAGCTTTAACCGTCATGCCACGTGTTGTTTAAAAATGGCGACTACCCTAAACTACCAGCTTTAACCTAACTTTTGTTAACATTATACCTTTTAAATAATAACCAATTAATTTATAACTCTTTAGTCAAGAAATGTAAAGCCTTATACCATTAAAACCAATTAGAAACAAGTATAAAGCGACTACATGAATTTCACAAGCCAAACCAAGGTCTTCCCAAATCTTGAGGCTTCTGGGCTTTTAAAAGCGGCTTTTCCCCCAGCCATGCTTGCCTCTTGGGTGAGTGAGCTGCGCTGCTGCGGCGCGCCTTTAAATCAATCTCCACACTAACTGTGGCTGCCTCAAGAGGTTACCAGCAGATAAAATCCTTACCAATTTTTCTTTTTAACATGAAACAGTCATTCACACAAAAACACAGAGAGGACATAAACATACACATAGACAAACAGTCGGTGCACCGGGACAAACACAGAAAGATACACAGAAAGTTAAGCGTGCTTGTTAAGCAATTGTATCCATTTTCCTCTTTAAACAGCTCTTAGAGGCTGTGGACATATGCCTATTTTTAAAACCCCCTTCTTTTTCGCTGAAATCAGCTCTTACGAGCTTTGGGCAAATGCCTACCAAATTCCTTCCCCATATTTCCCTATCTTTTCAACCCAAGCAGCCACTGTGCCGGGCCAACACAGTTTGCTTGAAAAACCGTATCCCTCTGCACTCACAACGATAGACACAATTTTTCACTAGCGCTAGTTTTGACCTCTATGTTGCTTACCGTGCGGATACCATTCCTTTTCACCTTTCTTGCGAAGCTTCGCTTGATAGGGTTACCTCAGGAAATTCTCCCGTACCAGGTTGTCCCACGTTCTGGCGCTAATTATGTAGGGTTCCATAGCTGCCTGCAGCTATTACGAAGTGGGTTTCTGGAACAGAAGCTGAGGAATAAATAGGGAAGAGGGGCGAAAAGAAGTACGGCTAAGACAATATTTACTGATCAAAGCCGGAAACTTTAATGGCGCCAGACCTTTTAACAGTTTGGGCAAACCCTTCCCCCCAGACTCCAGGCTGAGTTCCGGTGGAAGTTGTCTAGCTTCTCTTGGAGGTCCTCGTCTTGACTGCTCCGGCAGCTGGGTGGGTCACCTGTTTAATTCAGGAATTCCTAGACCTAGAGGAACAGTGAACTTAACCTTTACTTTGAGCACTCCACCCTGGGTGGAGCAGGATCCTGGCTATCTGGGAGAAGTTAACCTTGACCAAAGTCAAACTCTGACCAAGTGCAAGACTGCCCCAATATGGCTCTGTACATCTCTCCTATCAAACTGTTGAAACAATGGATCCCAAAGAAATGGGAATTTCCCCCCGGAATCTCATGCAGGGAGAAAGAACAGACACCAGCTAGAGGGGACTCAGGAGGAGCTTGTCACACAGTCTCAAGAACTTATCAGACCACCTTACAGGACAGGCTGTAGGAGAGAGAGAGACACACACACACACACACACACACACACAGAGAGAGAGAGAGAGAGAGAGAGAGAGAGAGAGAGAGAGAGAGAGAAGTCTGTAGCAAAAACCACAGCTGTTATCTTCAAGGGAACAAGAGAGTTTATTCTGGAGTCATTGTGAATGACCGTAACCCAGGAACACAGATTTAGGTTACCCCCAATTCCATGTTCCAATATGGAAGCAGTTTAAAGAAGTTTCTATAGTTTTACATAACAAAGAAAATCATGAGTCAAGGCAAGTCACATCAGAGAGGCAGATACAGCAAGATGGGTAGGTTTTTTTATAGACCCAAGACGCTCTCAGAGCTTTTGGGTTGGTGGAAGCTAATGGTTGGCCTAGGTGATAGCTTCTTAAAGATTTTTCTTTTTTTTTTTTTTTTGAGTTGTGTAGCCCTTTATTAGCAACTAAAATAGAAGGTATCTGTTGTACAACATGGGTAGTAATTGTCTGTAACTGGAGATTTCTTATATTCTAATAGAGATCATTTATAAATGCAATTTCTTTTATTAAAAAGCTTCTACCCTTTGTCTGTGTACAATTTGCAAAACTATTCTGAAAGCGGAATATATGTGCACGAGTCTGCAAAGAGTGCAAATTTCAGATATGCTAAATGCTTTACAAGTCACTGTGTGCCAGTTGGGCAAATATTTTGATTCCAGCCTTCCTTCCACTGCCCCACACTATAAAGCATTTTTCAAATGAGATGAAATTAAGGAGGACTACACCTACTAGAAAAGAAGAAGAGAGTTCTATTAGTCTGAGGGTTCAGAACCCCCCACACCAGAACCAAGATCTTGGTAAAGGCTAGACTGGACCCTGGACAGAGTATGAGTCTGTGCGGGTGGCGTCCCTGAGGATCGGAGCTTCAGTGGACCGTGAGGGCTCCAGCTGCGTAACTGACTGAACTGTCTTGCCAGCTTCTACACTGGCTTGACTGGGCATAATTCAAAAAGGAAAAGCTCATGTTCACTCCGCTCTTCTGAAGCTCTGTGATAGCATTTAATAACACCCCGATGGGATGCCTTCCACATATAGTATTATGATATTTCTTCAAATAATTGCTAAAAGATACAGGATCTAATTGTTCTATAATACTCATTCCCATTTTATCTAGATGCTCAATGGATCTATAAATCTCCCCCTGGGATTCATCATAGTAACTGTAACGGAACCTTTGACCCCAGTGGCAGAAATCGGAAGAAACCACAAAGAGATTACTAGGATCCGCTAGATATTTACTGAAGAGTTTTCCGAATTCCTGTTCTTTTGACTCACTCAGAGATCCAACCAGTACAGGAACAATGGTAAACTCATCTTTATGGCTTTCCATGGCTTTAGCTGTATAAGGCAAATGCATTTCAATACTGTGTTCATCTTCATCTGTCTGCAGAGACATGCATTCAAACATTCCTGTCTTCCACAGCTCTCTGTAAATCTTCTGGTCAATAGGCAGGTCATACAGAGGAGTCCTATATATGTCCACACTGGAGAGCGCACACCGAGACAGGGGCACATGATGGGAAGGCCCGAGGATGAAAATTCTCCGGGTAATAGATGGATCCACTTGTTTGTAAGCATGGGCAGCACAAGACCCACAGTACGTGTATCCTGCATGGGGTGCAATGATGGCTCTAGCAGGTCTTTTCGTAGACTGTACTTGGGAAAGCCAACCTTCTAGCTGGGCGTTCAACTGAGGTCCTGAGGCGGTGTACCAGCTCCCGGCGTGGCTGGCTTCCCGGCAGACCATTCGGTTGGACATCTTGGTGCCTGTGCCGCCTATGGTGCAGGAGGATGAATGAGGAGGCGGCGGCGGTGGCGGCGGCGGCTCCGCGAGGGGACTAGACGCCGCCGCGGGCCCAGCCTAAGAGCAAGATTTTTCTCTATTAGTCACAGGATGTTGGTTTTGATGCAGAGAACGGTTGTTCTGGAGGCTAGAACTAGCCCAAGATAAGGTAGTTAGCCAGCCTCTGGACTGTGTGTTAGTCAGGGTTCTCTAGAGTCTCAGAATGTATGGGTGGGTAGTCCCTATATAGTTAGGGAATTTGTTGATGACTTACAGTCTGTAGTCCAACTCCCCAACAATGGTCAGCAGCAGCTGTGGATGGAAGTCCAAGGATCTAGCAGTTGCTCTGTCCCACAAGGCAAGCAGGCAAAGAAGAGTGAGTGAGTCTTCCTTCTTCCAATGTCCTTATGTAGGTCTCCAGCAGAGGGTGTGGCCCAGATTAAAGGTGCGTGCCACTGCACCTTCAATCCTAGATGACCTTGAACTCAGAGATCTCCCTGTCTTAATCTTCTGGAATTCATAGCCACTATGCTTGAAGATCTCCATGCCAAGATCAGGTCAGAAACTTGTATCTCTAAGCCTCCAAATTAGGATCATAGTGAGCCTTCCAATTCTGGATTGTAGTTCATTCCAGACAGAGTCCAGCTGATGACCAGGAATAGCCACTACAGCCTGCAACATTCCAGTCTCTCCACAGGACTGAAACACAAGTGGGCTTATCAGTCTCTGCAGACACAGCTTCTTTTCAGGATTTTTTTTTTTTCATTCGCTGGTCAGTGGTGGACAGTACCACACCCTGATGGATGGCTTAATGTACACGTCTTTGGCCCTCTGTTTAAACTTTGATCTCACTTCAGGACCCAGAAGACAGATTTGAAGAGTTGGCTGGATATCTTTGTCCCTCTTTACTATGCATCATGTTAAAAAAAAGTAACCTTATCTACTTCCCACTTTTTTTGTTGTTGTTGTTTTTTTGAGACAGGGCTTCTCTGTGTAGCCCTGGCTGTCCTGGAACTCACTCTGTAGACTAGGCTGGCTTCAAACTCAGAAATCTGCCTGCCTCTGTCTCCTAGCCTCCCAAGTGCTGGGATTAAAGATGTGTGCCACCACTGCCCAACCACTTCCCACTTTAAATTCATCTCTATCTATCTATCTATCTATCTATCTATCTATCTATCTATCTCTCTAATGTATAATTCATCTCTATTTATTTATTTATTTATTTAATGTATATGAGTACACTGTTGCTGTACTGATGGTTGTGAGCCATCATGTGGTTGCTGGGAATTTGAATTCAGGACTTCTGTTCATTCTGGCCAAAGATTTATGTATTGTTATAGCTAAGTACACTGTAGCTGTCTTCAGACCCACCAGAAGAGGGTGTCAGATCTCTTTATGGATAGTTGTAAGCCATCATGTGGTTGCTGGGAATTGAACTCAGGACCTCCAGTACTCAGGCCTTCTGGAAGAGCAGTCAGTGTGCTCTTAACTGGTGAGCCATCTTTCCAGCCCCGGAAGATCAGTTTGTAATGAGCTTGCCATCCAAGATTGAAGAGTCGAGTTTGAGCTCCTGAACCTGTGTAAAATGTTAGCTGCAGTGGGTGCTCCTTGGTAATCCCATCTCTGGGGAAGCAGAGAGAGGACAATCTCTGAGACTTGCTGGCCAGCCAGACTAACCCCAAAAGGTCAAGCCCCAAAAGACAAAGTAGGTAACTCCTGAGGCGGCATGACCAAAGTTGACCTCTGACCTCCATACACATGTGATACAGATTTGGGGTCTTGATTGGGTTTGTTTTTGCTGCCACTTAAAGAATTAACAGGCAGGAAAAATCTTAAGGGCAACAGGTAGTAGGGGAGAAATCCCAAACACTGCAGTTAACAACGAACAACCCACAGGAAATAAAGGTGCTTACTGGGGTAAAGGGGCAGACACAGAGAAAAAGATCAGGAAGAGCCAGGAAGGTGGGAAATCCGGGCTCTTCTGGAGGACTGAGGGTTTTTTGTTTGTTTTGTCTCTGAAGAGTTTTTCTTTCCTAGTTTATTTTAATTGGTCAGTTTGAGGGAAGATAAGATAGTTGGTCAGCCCACCACTGTCCCAACCAGGCCTCCTCGCCAGTCCATCAGCAGTAGGAGGGAGACCAAGGGCCCACCAGAGTTTTGTTTCAAGCTGTCAGGCTTTTATCTCGAGTCTGGAGGGTGAGGAAAAAGCTGACTATCTTAGAAGTTTGCCATCTTTATTACCTAGTTGTGGCTCTTCTTCCTCTCTGTCTGCCTACTGGGGAACACAACTCCTAGTTGCTCACATGCACATGTACACACACACACACACACACACACACACACACAAAAGCAACATACACCACAGTGATGCAGGCTTGCTTGCTTCTCTCCTTTCCTTCCTTCCTTTCTTTTTTTCTTCCTTCTTCCCTTTCTCCCTCCCGCCTACCCCCCCTCCCCACTCCTTTTCTCCAAATCACAAACAAAACAACAACAGAAATACTTGTGCCTCTAAAATATTAGTCTTGATGATTCTCTCTGGAGTCTGTACTCACACTTGGGTCTGTCTTTCCGTGACTCTTTTTTGAAAAGGCCACAACCATGCTTTCCAGTCTGTCTTTACTTTCTCTTAGCCCAATGCTTAGGTCGATACTAAAATGCTTTACTGAGCTGGTAGAATGGATGCCTGCCCTACACAATGAAAAGCTGGGAGAGGAAAATCAACTCCACAGAATTTTCTCTAACCTCCACATTCATGCAGAGGCATGTGTGCCCCTGCCCCCGTATACATACATACATACATACATACATACTAAAATAATAAAATAAAAATTTATTTAGCGGTATCTATTAAATCTCAATTTTGCTCTGTTAAAAATAACACAAACCATTAGCATTATCTGGTTAGAAGATCAATTTAATAATTTTGGGGTGGGGGATTATTGTTTTATCTTAAGTTAAGATAGGGTTTCATGCTGTGACCTAAGCTGGCCTGGAACTTGTAACAGTTCTCCTGCCTCTATCTTCCAAATTCTGGGATTACAGGATTTCCCAAATCCGGTTTAACAGCTAATAGTGTATGCTTATGGGCTGGAAATATATGTTTAGCATAGACAAGACTGGGCTTAATCTCCACTGCAAACAAAACCACAACTACACCTTCAATCTGGATGGCAGTGCCGGTCTGTAATCTCAGCACTCAAGAGGCTGAAGCAGGAAGATTAACAGTTAGACAACATAGTGGGACCCTGTCTCGAAAGATTAAAAAGATTAGTAAACTAAAAAAACGCATGCTTAATACAGAAAACCCAGGAACAGAAACACATACTGCTAACATCCAAATTGTGGGATAAAAATTTGTCACTCTGCTGGGCAGTGGTGGTACACGCCTTTAATCCCAGCACTTGGAGGCAGAGGCAGGAGAATTTCTGAGTTGGAGGCCAGCCTGGTCTACAGAGTGAGTTCCAGGACAGCCAGGGCTACACAGAGAAACCATGTCTCCGAAACCAAAACAAAACAAACAAGCAAACAAAAATCTATCACTCTAAATAAAGACTTGTGACCGTCGTCTTTTCTCTGGAGACTATGGTTGTTGTCCTTACTTATATGACTCTTCAATTATTTACCAGGTTGTCTTTGGACACGTCTTCGGTCTCCAAGCATCTCCTTGATTTTTGGCACACTCTATTGCAAGCTCACTGTGTAGTTTCTTTGCACCAAGTCTGGAATGAATCCTTTTCTCCAGAGTCTTCGCCCCACTTAATGGAGATTGGGATCTGGCAGCTGAGATGAGCCCTTTGTTGTGCTCACTGCAACCAGGGTCCCTCCTCCAGAGCTCTCTGACTGAGTACGCTTGGGAATGTGTACCGGATAGTTTTGTGCCAACTTGACATAAGTTAGCATCATCTGAGAGGAGGGCTTGATGCAAAAGGACAGCTGTTCAAAGTCATCCTTGGCTATACGGCAAGTGTGAGCCAGAATGGGCTACATGAGAGCATTGTCAAAGAAGGAGGAGGAGGAGGAGGAGGAGGAGGAAGGCACAAGAAGAAGTTTTGTAGGCACAAGATGGCTCAGTGGCTAAAGACAATTGTCCCCAGCGTGATTGCCCGAGTCTAATCACTGGAATCTACGAGGCGGAAGGAGAGAGCAGGCTTGTCCTCTGACCTCCACAAGTTTCTTGTGGCATGAACCTGTCCCTCCCCACAAAACAGACAAATAAATGGGGAAAACCCCAAACACAGCCTTGCTCTTAAGACTGTATGCCAAGGAGCTGGCTAGCCTGTGTTCAAACCCCGTGTTCTTTCACAGTTTCACATTAGTTGTGGGCCCTTGGAGATGCTGTTTAGCATCTGTGAACCTTGGTTTTCCCATTTGAAAGGTGAGGAGGCTAAGTCCTCGCTATGAGGAATAGACACCCTTAGACTGATCACGTAAAAGCACTTGGACCTGTGCCCAGCCCAGGGCGAGCACTCAGGAATTTCCTGACAAGGACCCCTGAGCTTTTCTCACAGGCACAGCTGGACCCCATGGGAACAGGCTGGGGAAGTGCAGAATTGCCCAGTGGGGGGTTTCTGGCATCTGTTTTCCCACCAGGAGTCATGAGTGTGACTTTTCTAGCACATAGGCTAAAATTGAGATCAAACCTGTTCCCCTGCCTCAGAAGCTAAGACATCTTATCTTCAGGATGGAAGTTTCTGCAAGATAAGCTCCTCTTGGTACATAAGGCATCTCCTGCTACCTCTAATTTCTAATGGGGGAGGGAGGCTGACTCATTTTCTAGAACTAAGCATTTGTTCCCACTAGCCTCATAGCATGAGTGCCACTGTTAATGAGCTGCAGTGATGCCCATTGCTGTAGGCATCATTAGAGAAACCCCAGCAGAGGTCTGTTTATTGCCAGGGGAGGTGTCAGAGGCAGAGAAAGCACAGCTGCGGCTCCCAGTCCCGCACGTGTGCAGTTTGGGAGACTGGAGTAATCACCCTCAGACTTGTGGAGTCAGGACATAAATTCCAAGAGGAATAAAACTGGGTGACACAGAAGGTTCTGTTTGCGCAGGGTGATTTGGTGTGTGTGTGTGTGTGTGTATGCGGTGTTGGACCAGGGTGATTAGAACTATTTGAATACCTTAAGGAACTAGGACAGTGACATTGAAAGCACAGATAGTTGCTAGGGGAGCTGTTAGCTGAGCAGTGTCCTATTGTGGAACATGACGAGCTCCGAGCTGGTGTCCTAGGTCAAGTCAGTGCTTGCTATTGCTCAGTAAATATGCATTGCAAGTGACATAGACTGGCTGAGCTATTGGGGACAGTCCATCACGAATGACTTGGGTTTCCCACAGCACAACATGTACACGTTGTGTGACAAAATCCCCTGGTCTCTTCGCTGTGGAACTGAACAAGCCTGCAGAGGTGCTTACGAGGGAGGTGCTTAGGTCATGTGCCCGTGTGCCCAATGGTTGGCAGAGAATACCTAATTTACATAGAGCAGCCAGCCTACTTAAGGCAGGCCCAGCTTCCACACAATGGTCACTAGATGCTGGATTTAGATGTGGCTGCCTTTGGCAGGGTGGGTCTGCATGAGTTTGCTAGGATTGCTGTTAACAACATGTCCCAGACTGGAGGATGGCAGACATCAGACGTTAAGTTTCCCACAGTTTGGAAAGGTAGAAGCTCAAGTCATTGGTTGATTTGACTTCTTTTCTTTTTTCTCTTTTTTTTCCCCAGGCTTCTCCCCTTGGCTTTGCAGCTTGGCCTTTCCTCCGAGGCCAACAACCCGTGTCTCTCTGTGATCACAGTGACTGGCCTGAGGATGTAGCTCAGTGTGCAGAGTGCACAGTACCTAGTATACACTAAAGCCTCGGGTTTGATTCCAAGGACCACTCACAGGTGGCAGTGTTCTGGAAATAGAGTCAGGAGAATCAGAAGTTCAAGGACATGCTGGGTTACAGAATGAGTTGGACACTAGCATGGGCTACATTAGATCCTGTCTCTAAAAATAAAATAATAAAATATAAAAAAAACACTGATTAATTGAACTAGGGCCCACTGTAAAGATTTGTTCATCTTTAAAACCTTCTATCCAGTGGGGTGGTGGCAGTGTACGCCTTTAATCTAAATTCTGGCAGGGCAGAGGCAGGCAGATCTCTGAGTTCAAGGCCAGCCTGGTCTACAGAGTGAGTTCTAGGACAGCTAGGGCTACATAGAGAAATTCTGAGCCTGGTGGTGGTGGCCCACACCTTTAATCCAAGCACTTGGGAAGCAGAAACCCTGTCTCGAAAAAAAAACCAAATCCAAAAAAAAAAACAAACAAACAAAAAAAGATGTTGAGATTTGGCCGGGCGGTGGTGGTGCACGCCTGTAATCCCAGCACTCTGGGAGGCAGAGGCAGGAGGATTTCTGAGTTCAAGGCCAGTCTGGTCTACAAAGTGAGTTCCAGGACAGCCAGGGCTATACAGAGAAACCCTGTCTTGAAAAAAAAAAAAATCAAAAAAGATGTTGAGATTTAGCAAGTAAAATGACTCAGTGGGTAAAGATGCTTGCCAATCAAGTCTGATGACCCGAATTCCATCCCCAGACCCCACATGGTGGAGAGAACCAACTCTTTTTGTTGTTGTTGTTGTTTTGAGACAGCTGTGTGTGTGTGTGTGTGTGTGTGTGTGTGTTGTAGTCCTGGCTGTCTAGGGACTCACTTTATAGATGAGACTCTCCTTGAACTCAAAGATCTGCCTGCCTCTGCCTCCTAAGTGCTGGGAGTCAAAGTGTGCACAACCACCCAGTGAAAAACAGCCCTTAAGTCTTGTCCTGGGATCTTCATATTGGGGCTTTGCACAGGGATGTTCCCTCATCAATAAATAAATAAATACACAAATAAACAAACAAATAAATGTGAAACAAAGATATTGACCAGGTATAGTGGTGAGTGCCTTTAATTCATCACTCAGGAGGCAGAGGCACCTGAATCTTTATGAGTTTGAGGCAAGCCTGGTCTACATGTAGAGATCCAGGTCAGCCAAGGCTACATAGTAATACTTTATCTCCAAATAAAAGTAAACAAAACATAGATGCTCAGCTTCCAGGGACTTTTATTTTTCTCTTCGTATCTTTATGTGTCTTTCCACTTCTTTATAATGGGCATGTATTATTTTTATGGTCAAGGAGAGGAAGAAATTCTTCCTACTTCAAAAGTAAAATAACAAAATCAAATAAACTTGAAACTTGAAATCCTAATGTGCCTGAGCAGCACATACATTCTTCTTTATAGTTGTCTGGAGGGGACTCAGCTTGAGAAACGGGTGGAAGCAGATGAGCAGGGGACCCCTGATTGCTTCGAAGTATTACCTTCATTGCAAATTATGGGGCAGCCGGGACCGTGTTTAAAGCCACAGTTGTGTTTGCTATAGCACATCTTTCTCATGGCTTCCAAGTGTCAGCAGAATTGTTTGCCGTTTTTGGCAAACTTTAGGAAACTTTTAGTAGGAGCTTGAGATCTTGGCACAGCGCTTTCTTCCCTGTGTCCTTCATACAGAAGTAACCTGGCTACATTCTCCACTGTTCCTGGATGAGAATACAAGGGCAGAGAAACAGAAGCAGGAGGAAAGGCAGGGAGGCCTCTGTGACAGTAGGGGCACACCTGTTGATTTGACGTTTTCCCAGACAGGGTTTCTCTGTATAGCCCTGACTGTCCTGGAACTCACTCTGAGGATCAGGCTGGCCTCAAACTCAAGAAATCTGCCTGGCTCTGCCTCCCAAGTGCTGGGATTAAAGACGTGTGCCACCAACCACTGCCTGGTGGTATATTGGTTTGTGAAACAGGTTTCCTCCTTGCTTTGTAGGCTGTTAATGAGAACAGTATTGTGTGACGTCATAAACCATTGTTGCCAGTTTTAGACAGGAGTGTAAACATTCATTTGTACACTTAGAACCTGAAAGTCTGTTGTTTGCCACATAGAGACTGGGAAACAGTCTCCTTTTCAGTTGAGGCGGCTCCTTAGAGTGTCTCACAGGTTACTTTTCTGTTACTGTGTTACAAACACGATGACCAAGGCAGTTTGTAGGATGAAGGGCTTGTCTTGGCCTGTGGCTCCAGAGGGGTCAGAGTTCATCCTGGCAGCAGGAGCATGGCAGCAGGCAGAGGAGAAGCTAAGGGCTCACATGCTTTCTAACAAAAGCATGAAGCAGAGAGAAGGCAAACTGGAAGTAGGCACTTTAGGAGGTAAAGGTGCTTGCCACTAAGCTTGAAGACCTCAGTTTGATCCCCAGAGCCCACATACTAGGAAGGAGAGAGCTGACTGCTGAGAGCTGTCCTCTGACCTTCACATTAGCATGCACAAGCACGCACACACACATACATACATACATACACATACATACATACATAACACATACATACACACATATGTACACACACACACACACAAATAAATGTAGAAGAAAAATTAAAAAGGAAGAAAGGAAGACAAGAGGAAAAGAAAAACTGCTATGTAGGCCAGGCTGGTCTTGAACTCACTATTCATGTATGCATGTATGTGTGTGTGTGTGTATGTATGTATGTATGTATATGTATGATTGTATGTGTGTATGTACGTATGTGTGTATGTATGTATGTGTGTATGTATGTATGTGTGTATGTATGTGTATATGTGTGTGTATGTATGTGCATATGTACATATATGTGTATGTATGTGTTGTGTATGTATGTATGTGTGCATGCATGTGTGTATGTGTGTGCATGTAGTATGTATGTGTGTGTATATATGTGTGTATGTATGTGTGTATGTATGTATGTGAATGTATGTGTGTATGTATGTGTGTGTGTATGTATGTGTGTGTATGTATGTATGTATGTATGTGTGTATGTATGCATGCCTGTTCAAGTACAGTCTCCTGCCTCCACCTATAGAGTGCTGAGATTACAGATGTGCACCACTATACCTAGTTTATATAGTGCTGGGGTTTTAAACCTAGGACTTCGTACACTCTAGACAAGTGTTTTACCAACTGAACTGTTTACTAACATCTCTAGTCCCCAAGATGTCTTTTTTCCTAATAATTATAAATAGGTCCCCAGGGGCTAGAGGGATGGATTGGCTCAATGGTTAAGAGCACTGGCTGCTTTTACAGAGGACTGGGCTCAGCTCTCTGTATCCATATGGTGGTCCACAACCATCTCTGCATCCATAGGGCGGCCCACAACCATCTCTGCATCCACAGGGCGGCCCACAACCGTCTTTGTATCCACAGGGCGGCCCACAACCGTCTTTGTATCCACAGGGTGGCCCACAACCTTCTCTGTATCCACAGGGCGGCCCACAACCATCTCTGTATCCACAGGGAGACCCACAACCCTCTGGAACAGTTATAAGTGGCAGCTTTGCTCTTGGGCCTTGGGTTTTGTTTCTTCTGGGACATTTCAAAGCCTATGTGACCTCCCCTCCCCATCCCCCTCCCTCTCCCTCTCTTGCTTGCTCTCACACACTCTCTCTCTCTGCTCTCCTGGCCCTGGAAAGAAGACTGAAACTAACCACTGGAGTTTTCATACATTCTGTGCTCGGGGGATCTGTGCTGCTCAGGGTTTTAAGGTTTATTAATTATTTTTGGCCATTTTTTGCCATGTTTATTTGCCACACTTATTATTTGACACAATAGTTGTGATTATAACAAGCTAGGGTTATCTAGGAAGAGGGAACATTGATTGAGGAATTGAGGAAATGCTGTCATCAGAGTGGCCTGCGGGCAAGTCTGCGGAGGCGTTTTCTTGACTAATGATTAATACGGGAGGGCTCAGACTACTGTTGGCAGTGCCACCCCTGGGCAGGAGGCCTGGGTTATATAAAATGGCGAGCTGAGCAAGCCACGAAGGGCCAGCCAGGACACAGTGGTCCCTCGTGGCTTCTGCTCCCACTTCCAGGGCCCTTCCTTGAGCTCCTGTACTGACTCCCTTCATGATAGACTACAATTACACACTGAAATGAACTCTTCCCTCCACGGGCTGCTGTTGGTCATGGTGTTTATTATAGCAGCAGAGACCTGACTAATAGAGAACCTCTCTGTAGAGTGTGCCCAGGCATGGAGGCTGGAGAGATGGCTCAGCAATTAAGAGTGCTTGCTGCTCGTACAGAGGTCTCAAGTGTGGTTCTCAGCACCTACATCAACTAGCTCACAACTGCCTGTGTCTCCAGCTCTGGGGTGTCTGGGTCTCAGTGTACACCCAAACACACATGCACCACCCCTACATATATACATACATTAAAAGTGAAAATAAATGTTTATTTTATAACTCACAGATTTTATTAACTAAGTTCTTAGAGGCATATTATAACCAGCCTACCACATCCTTTTTCATCTTCTTTCTTTTTTATTATATATTTGCTTTATTTACATTTTAAATGGTATCCCCTTTCCTTGTTAGTCCTCCAAAAACCCCCTATCCTATCCCTCCTCCTCCTGCTCACCACCCCCCTCCCCCAGGAGACATGAGGCATCTTCAATGACTTCCATGTCAAGGGTCATCTGACGCATTGACCATCCACAGGTCTAGCTTCGGGAGTTTTTCTGGAAGGCCTAGTCAGTAAAATGGATTTCAGATCATATTTCTGGATGTTCTTTTCCAGGTAATTGAACATTATCTGGCTCATGTCTTTGGACTTCCTCACTAGATCCACACAGGAAGAAACGGAAGGCATCATAGATTTCGGGTGCAAAGGGAGTGACGGGGTCACACTCTGCGTTCTTACCAAGAGTCAGTATGTCTCCAGATTCTCAAAGCAGGAAGAACAAGGGTTCGGACGGTGAGCTCTTCCAGGCATTTAGGTTTTCTGTCTTTGTGTGCTAGGGCAGTTCCCCCACCTCCTCAGGCCAAGCCACACTGAGCCGGGTAATACTTGCTTCTGGAATTGCTGAGTCCACTGACTGTAACTTCCTGGCAACCTTCAGGAACTGGACAGACCAGCTTGTGGAGTAAGTCTGTGTGCTTGGGGCTTTTTCTTCTTCCACTGTCACGTAGATTGATGCCAGCCCCTCTTCGGCTGTGGAAGAGAGTTGTTCTCTCCACTAGAGCCAGCATATGTGACAAAAACAGCCCCAAGAACAAAACCTGTTCTGATGACTGAGTACTGTGTGTGTGTTTGTGTGTGTGTGTGTGTGTGTGTGTAAGCATGCGTGGCACCAGGAGTATGTTTTGGAGATCAGAGAACAACATGCAGGAATCAGTTCTTTCTACCACGTGAATTCTGGGAATAGTACCCATGTAATCGGGTTTGGCAGAAAGTGCCTTTACTGTTTGAATCATTCTCTGACTCCACATCTGTATTTTATCAAAACCCCTTCCTACTCTCTAATATGCACATCCATGTGAGATACTGCTGTTTGGCATTTCTAGGAATTTCTCAACTTTTTTTACAAATATGTCTTCCCACTAACCGACACTAGAGGGCACTCGATTGTCAGTAACAAATTTGGGTCTTGGAACTCCGGTGTGTGTGTGTTCCACATTGGTGGTACTCTTTTCAGTAAAGAGTTGTGAAACCCCACTCTCCCCTCAACCGGACGTCAGGAGAGGAGGTACGCCGATTCCTGTAATTCCACTACTCCTTGCTTTTTTTTTTTTTCATACCTCTACCTCCTCAGTAACCAGTCCTTGGTCATTCACTGACCAGCAGGAAGAAGGAGCTCTCAAGGGCTTACTGTGTATCCTGCTCCCCCTCCTCCTGCTCCCCCTCCTCCTGCTCCTCCTCCTCATGCTCCTCCTTTTACTTTTCCTCATTTTCATCTCCCTCCTCTTCCTTCTCCTTCCCCTCTTCCTCCTGCTCTTCCTCCTTCTCTTCTTTTGTGGTTCTGGAAGTTGAATCCAGAGCCTTGTGCATACCAGTTGGGTTCTCTACCACTACCACTACCACTGAGCCATGTCCCCAGTTCAGTCACTGGCCTTTTAAGAAATTACTTAAGTACCGTCTGGGTACTTAAAAAACCAACCCAACCCAAACCAAACCAAACAAAAACCCCACCCCACCCCACCACCCAAAAAAAAGAAAAGAAAGAAAAGAAAAAGACAAGAAAAAAGTTACTTACCAGAAGTGAATTTTCTGCAGCTGGGCAGTGGTGGTGCACGCCTGTAATCCCAGCACTCTGGGAGGCAGAGGCAGGCAGATTTCTGAGTTTACAGTTTATACTGTAGCTGTCTTCAGACACACCAGAAGAGGGCGTCAGATCTCATTACAGATGGTTGTGAGCCACCATGTGGTTGCTGGGATTTGAACTCAGGACCTTCGGAAGAGCAGTCAGTGCTCTTAACCAATGAGCCATCTCTCCAGCCCCAGAAGTGAATTTTCTAATTTAAATTTTTTTTCTATTTCTTCTGTATTTTTATATTCTTTAATATTGTTATAAGTGTTTCAGGACATTTTATGAAATCTTATAAAAAACTCACAATTTATGATAAAAGTAGTTAAAGACATAAAAATTACAAACAACTTTTATTCTTGTAATTTGCCCACCCATGTATTCTCAATTAAAGTATAAGCCAAGCATAAACTAGGCGTGGTGGCTCATGCCTGTAATTATCCTAACACCTGGGAGCTCAGGCAGGAGGGTTGCTGTGAGCGTGAGGCCAGGCCAGGGTACAGAAAGAGAGCCTGCCTTAAAACAAAGGAGAAACAAAAACAAAACAAACAAACAAAACACCCCTTCCTCGCCCCAATCACAAAAAGTCAGGCACAGCGGGGCACACCTGTAATCACTCAAGAGGTAGAGGCAGTCTGATCAACAGTTCAAGGCTAGTCTTCTGGTCAACAGTTTGAGGCCAGCCTTGGCTATCAGAGACTCTCTTACAAACAGACAAGCAAGCTACTTTCAGTGATGCAGTAGGCGTGGCCCTGTTGGACCCCAGGCTCCCACTCAGCCCTTGCATTGTGAGGTTTTGCTTTAAGAGTCTCTCCAGTATAGCTAATATGTAAGATGAAAATGCCTTTATTTGGCTGTGTGGAAGGACTTTGTAGAAACCCTGAGACCCCCCAGGCATGATGGCAGGACCTGTACTCCCAGTTAATGAGCACATGTTTAGTCAGGGCTCCAGATTCAGTATTTTGAGGTTTCCAGGGAACCCAGTTTCACCCCATGTTACCTGCTATGAAGCAAGAGGTTATGATGGGTAGAGAATCACCTGACAAACTGAATCACATACAATGTCTTCTGCATGCTCAATGCTGTTCCAAACCAAACCAAACCAAACCACCCCAAAACCAAAACAACAAAAAGCAAAAGCAAAACAAAACAAAAACAAAAACAGCCACACACACACACACACACACATCAGGGGCTCTGTCATTTGTTATGAGGAGAGAGTTTTTGAAATGTTATTAAGATCTAACTCATTTACCACACAGTCTCCTACCCCGGTGTATGGTTCAATGACTTTTAGTATGTTCAGAGATGTGTGACCATCACCACCATCAAGTTGAGAACAATTGTTTTTTTTTTTTTAATCTCCTAAAGAAGAAATATTATGAGGGTTGGAGAGATGGCTCAGTGATTTGCTGCTCTTGCAGAGGATCTGAGTTCAGTTCCCAGAAGCCTAATCTGGTGGGTTACATTTAGGTGGCTCAAACCTGCAATTCTAGCTTCAGAGGATCTGACCCTCCTTTGGTCTCTTCAGGTCTCCACACACATGTGCGCATGCACAGACACACACAGACACAGATACAGATACAGACAAATGCAGACGCAGATGCAGACAGACACAGACACACACAGACACAGACAACCATAGACACAGATACAGACAAATGCAGACACAGATGCAGACAGACACACAGACACAGACACACACACAGAGACAAAGACACACACAGACACAGATACAGACAAATGCAGATGCAGACAGATAGACAGACAGACACACAGACACAGACAGACACAGACACACAGACACAGACAGACACAGACACACACAGACACAGATACAGACAAATGCAGACACAGATGCAGACAGACAGACACACAGACACAGACAGACACAGATATAGACAGATGCAGATGCAGACAGACACAGACACACAGACACACACACACAGACACAGACACACACAGACACAGATACAGACAAATGCAGATGCAGATGCAGACAGACACAGACAGACACAGACACACAGACACAGACAGACACAGACACAGACAGACACAGACACACAGACACAGACACATAACTAAAGATAAATATGTCTCAGAAAAGCAGAAACCTCATGCCCTGTAGTATCCTCTTATTCCCATATACCTGCCCTGCAAACCTAAGAAAAGGCTGGGCGCTTTTCTCTCTGCATTTCTCAATGCTGGAATCACACAGCCGGTGACCTTGTGACCTGATTCTTTCACTTAGCATAAGGTCCACCCGTGTATGCTAACGTGGGCTCCCGTGTAAGCCCAACACTGTGGGGCAGAGGCAGAAAAACTGCCATAAATTCAAGGTTAGCCTAGTCTAATGGTTTCCAGGCTACCCAGGGATACATATGAAACTTAATCTCAGAAATAAATAAGCTAAAAAAAAATCCATTTACACTGTGGCATATAGTGGTACTTCATTTTCTATTTTTTTAAAAAAGAACATTTCTTTAAGATTTATTTTATTTTAAATTATGTGCAGTGTGTGTGTGTGTGTGTGTGTGTGTACCCTTGGAGGTACCCTTGGAGGTACCCTTGGAGGCCAGGGGCAATTGGATCCTAATAGAGCTGGGTCCGGGTGATTGAGCCGCTTGATGCAGGACTGAGACTTGAACTCAGGTCTTCTGTAAAGCAAGTGCAACCATGCTGTTAAGGCAGGAGCCATCTTTTCAGGTCACCCAGTGTTTTGTAATTCATCCATTTGTCTGCTGATAGATATTCAACTTGTTTCCATTTTTTGTTTTATCTATATATTTTTTAAAAAATGAGGCAGGCCTCATGTAGCCTGCAACTTGCTGTGTACAGAAGACAACCATTTCCCAAGCTCGGAGAGTACGTCTGTGTGCCACCACGTCTGGCTCTGTTTCTGTCTTTTAAAGGTTACACATTTTTGTTGTTTTGTACAATCAAGTACAAGTCTCTGAGTATAGAGGTTTTCATTTTTCGGGAGCAGCATTTCTGGGTCGTCCAGTAATCCTGAGTTTGATTGTGGACTGGATTGGACTGTTTCTGAGGCAGTGGAGCAAACTCCCCATCACTGTACGTGTTCTGGTTTCCCCATCTTTGACAATATGTGTTAACTGAATTTTGCTTTTCTTTGAGACAGGATCTTGCTATGTAGCCCATATTGCCTTCAAAACTGGTATCATTTTGCTTGGGCCTCCAGGATGTGGGAGAATATTACCATGTTTGGCTTCTTTATCATTTTAGCCACCCCTAACAGGTGTGAATAGAGAGTGCTTTTTAAAAGCAGGGTAAGATTTGTATCACTAAATTCAATTATTTATGCTTCTATTGAATATTTTAACTACTAGTGATCAGACCAGGCACCAGAAATGCCAAATTACCAACCATATCTGCCTTCCATGCCTTGCAGGGTGGGGAAATAGAAAATTACAAGTATGTAGTTTTAGAGGTTTTATTATTTATTTTTATTTTACCTGCGTGAATGTTTTCTCTCATGTGTGTGTGTGCCTACTACTTTCATGCAGTGTTGGCAGAGGCCAGAAGAGGGCGCTGGATCCCCTAGGATCAGAGGTCTGGACTGTGGAGCTGGGAATCAAACCTGGGTCCTTGGGAAGAACAGCCAGTGCTCTTAACTGCTTAGCTATCTCTCAGGTCCATGAAATTACAAGTATTTTAACAGAGCTATGCATGAAACTTTGCAAGGCTCAAAATTAGCATGCGAGTGAGCTAAGAGCTGTTTACCCCAGTAGGTTTAAATGTAAGCTGCCAAGAGGGTGTTATTCAAACACTTAATGTCTGCCAGGCAGTGGGTGGTGGCACACACTTTAAAACCCATTACTTGGGAGGCAGAAGCAGGGGGATCTCTGAGAGTTCGAGGCCAGCCTGGTCTACATAGTGAGTTCCAGGACAGCTAGAGAACTGAGAAACTCTGTCTCGAAAAAAACAAAACAAAAAACTAACCCCCCCAACCCCCCAAGACCCAAACCACAGAACATTTAATATTTGCAGGATGTAAGGCACATGCCTATAATTCCAGTACTTGGAAGGTAGGAAGTAGGAGGATCAGGAATTCGAGGTCATCTTTGAGTATAAAGTATATTTAAAGGCAGCCAAGGCTGTATAAGACTATCATAAAACAACAACAAAGCATCCAAAATATAGAATGATTAATATCAATTGCATTTAAAGGCCTAGAAACATGATGTTGGTTAGGTTCACTAACCAACAAGGTCACTTGTATCTAGATGACAGCCCCGAATTTCACAGTGACCTGTGACTCCCAACTGTTACAAGAGAGTTGCCGCACAGTTTTAGAGGAGGCACAAGGTAAAAACACACTGTATCGTCCTTGGCAGGGACCCAGTATTTCGAGTTAATTTCTTCTGTAATTTTTCTTTTGTTTGTTTGTTTTTCAAGACAGGGTTTCTCTGTGTGGCCCTGGCTGTCCTGGAACTCACTCTGTAGACAAGGCTAGCCTTGAACTCAGAAATTCACCTGCCTCTATCTCCCGAGTGCTGGGACTAAAGGCGTGCGCCACCACTGCCAAGTGTAATTTTTTTTTAGTAGCCTTGACTTGCAGATTTTTGTTTCCTACCATTGTGATAAACAACACCTTCCCCAACGCCCATTACTCCAAAAGACTGCCTTAGGCACTTTCTTATCTATCTACCTACCTATCTATTATATGTAAGTACACTGTAGCTGTCTTCAGACACCCCAGAAGAGGGCATCAGATCTCATTACAGATGGTTGTGAGCCACCATATGGTCTGAGATTTGAACTCAGGACCTTCGGAAGAACAGTTAGTGTTCCTAACCACTGAGCCATCTTTCCAGCCCCTTAGACACTTTCTTAAAGGTAAAGGGAAGAATTAGCAGGAGAGGGCAGGGGTTGGGAGAGGCCCTGGGATACCGTGGGGAACAAAGCCAGGTGTGACTTCTTATTCCTTCAGTCCTGACACTTGGGAGGGTGATGGACAGGGTTGCTGTGAGTTCAAGGCTAGCCGGGCATACATAACTTTTAAGTTAGAGTGAGCTGTGGAGTTACATTCCCCACCCCACCCCCAAACCAACCGTCCAATAACCAGCAAGATAAATGGTGGAGGTGAGGTCAGAAGAATTCTGATGCAGTGAGTTGTGCTTAGTCTGACTGTCTCTCTTCTCCTCTCCTCTCCCCTCCCCTCCCTTCCCCTCCCCTCTTCTCCTCTCCTCCCTTCCTCTCCCCTCCCCTCCTGTCCACTTCCCATCCCCTCTCCTCTCCCCCTCCTCTTCTTCTTCTTCTTCTTTTTTTTTTTTTGAGACAGTGTCTTTCTAAGTAGTTCAGGTTGGCCTTGAACTTTTGATTCTCCTGCCTCAGCTTCCTAGGATCCCTAGGTGGGGATGCTACCACACCTGGTACTAAAGGCAGCTGCCTCTTCCCTCTTAATTTGGAGTAAACAAGGAGTGGAGGTCCTTTTGCAGTTATGCAGGTCAGAGTTCATCGCCCGGAGCTGTCAGAGGATGGAAAACATCTGCTTGGAGCCAGCAGGCCTCTCTCTGTCCCAGTCTTTGCCAGAGTGAGGGACATTTTAGATCTTGTGGCTTCTGTCCGTCTCTCCCGCTGGTAGACACCTATTTTTATATAGCAGCGTTAGTATTGACAGAACAACAAGACTTGATGTACCCTCCTTTGCTCAGCTCATAGACTTCGGGCTGACTTCTGCCTAGTGCAGAGAAGCCTGAGGTCATGTAAGTGGGGGGGGAGGGGTGAGTGAGGGAAACAGGTGCTGGGGAGTGTCGCCACCCTTAAAGCAACACCCGCAGCGAGCCCTCATAGGGGAGACCTCTGTAGATGAGGAGATTGCTTAGGAAATGGCCCAAAGGACTGCATTTGTTCCCCGGTGTATGCAGGGATGGGAGAGGAGTTTGATTCCCAGCTCTCTCGGGTCACCCTTTGGTGGCAGTGGCCAGTATTTTCCTCCCCTGTGCAATAGTCCTTGCCATTGCTTTAACTCAGGATGTGAGAGCTCCCAAGATTGCATACATCTCCAAGGGCGAGGGAGAGCCTGGCAGAGCAGACTTGGCAAGCACAGGGTAAAGAGAGAGCATTAGCTATTTTAGAAAGAGCCGCAGGGCTCTGTGGCCAGCTTCTCACTGGAGTGAAGATCCAAAGCCAAATCATGCTGGACTGGCTTCAGTGAGGTGGGAAAGGGGCAGTGGCTGCTCCTGTGTGGGGCCCGGGCTTCTGGCATGATCAGAGAGGAGAAAGATGAGGGGAGATGTCCTACCTGTTGTCTTGTCTTATGTTTGGAGTCCAGTCACTACTTAGCACTTAGGCATGGGATGTGCCTTTTGTGCCTCTAAGGGGTGGGGGTTATTTTTGTTTGTTTGATTTTTAGAGATAAGGTCTCTGTATTGCTCTGGTTGTCCTAGGATTCTTTTTTTTTTTTTAAAGATTTATTTATTTATTATATGCAAGTACACTGTAGCTGTCATCAGACACCCCAGAAGAGGGCATCAGATCTCATTATGGATGGTTGTGAGCCACCATGTGGTTGCTGGGATTTGAACTCAGGACCTTCGGAAGAGCAGTGCTCTTAACCTCTGAGCCATCTCTCCAGCTCATCATGTCTTGGCATTCTTAATCTTCTTGCCTACCAAATGCAGGGATAACAGGTGTGTGTTTTCACACCCAATTGATGAGGTCTTGATTTCTTCCTTGTGAACAGAGCCCTCAAATCTAATTTTTTTTTCTTTCCTGTTTGTTTTCTGAGACAGGGTTTCTCTGTGTAGCCCTGGTTTTCCTGGAACTCGATCTGTAGACCAGGCTGGTCTCAATCTCAGAGATCTGCTCGCCTCTGCCTCCCCAGTGCCAAAAATCTGTTCTTAAGACAAGAAGCTAGCCGGGCGGTGGTGGCGCATGCCTGTAATCCCAGCACTCTAGGAGGCAGAGGCAGGCGGATTTCTGAGTTCGAGGCCAGCTTGGTCTACAGAGTGAGCTCCAGGACAGCCAGGGCTATACAGGGAAACCCTGTCTCGAAAAAACCAAATTAAAAAAAAAAAAAAAAAGACAAGAAGCTAACCAGAAGGACCCCTCCCCCCAACTTTAAAGTGCCCCCCACCCCCAGGTAGGGAAGGATGAGCAGGAGGAAGCAAGATTTGGAAGAGTCCCAGCTGAAAGTGGAGTATGAAGCCGGCACAATATCTTATTCCTACAGACCCAACCCCTGGGAAGGTGAGGCAGGATTGCTGTGAGTTCAAGGCCAGCCTGGGCTACCCAGTAATCTCTAAGTCAGCTATGGACTAGGAACAGCGCCCGTGTCCACCTGCCCAAAAGCCTAACCAACCAACAAAAATGGTAAATGAAGTAAATGATATCAGGTAGAGTTGAGAGAATCCCACAATGACCCCAGAAAAAAGAAATTGTTCCAGTAATGAGGGAGGAGAGGAAACATCATAAGATCCTTGCTGTCAGGCAAACTTCACTCAATAGCAGAAAGTAGCAATGTTTCCGCACACCCAAGGTCTCCAGCTCAAGGCCATGGAATGCCAGTTTTTAACTTTTGTCAACAGGAACCGCCTGGTGTCTGTGCCCAGGAGTATCACCCTGATCTCTCCTCATGTCCTTCAAGCTCGTAGACAGCTGGTGACTAAAGCCCACACGTTCTCTGGAAACCATCCATTCTACCCGCTGACCATCACCCTCGGGCCTGAGCGCGGAGTCTCAGCCTCCTAAGGGGTTCCCTGACCTACATCCCAGGGGTTCCCTGACCTCTACCCAGGTCTCCTGTAACCCTCATCACTGCTCTTTCCCTACGAAGTCAGTCTCCTCATTTGCAGCCCCGGCTTAGAATCTTTAGAATCTTATGGTGTTGGTCAGCTGCCTCTGGGACCAAACGCCTGCATTTCTTAGAATTTACACTCCACCTCCTCTCTCGGGTGTTTTCCTGCCCACTCATCCTATGCAGCTATTTTCTTACCCGAGGGCTTGCTCACAAGTTCAATGCTCTTACAAATGTCTCTGAAGGTGCAGTCATACACCCTCCCACCCCGCGTCATTGTCATTTGGGAGTGAGCACAGGGTTAAGTAAGTATCCCTTCTAAAGGGATAACCCTGATCTTTTGGCCCGGTTGGTGGTTTTTTTTATCTTACCCCTGGGGCCAGATGCTCCCGGCTCCCTGCTCCCCCTTTCACACACTGTCTAGTCTCCATATATGTAGGGCTTGTTCCTGACTTCTCTGTGCCCCAAGGCCCGGCAGTAGGGAATCTTGCTGTGTAAAGTAGCTGTTGCTGAGTTATATTTTTAGTTTTGAAGACATTTACCTCTTGTGACATTTCTAAAGTCTTCTTAAGCAAAGCCCAAATTAATCGTTATCTTCTTCATGGAGACTTTCCCTCTCCTGATGTTGGAATGGCTCAGTCTTTTGGTACCCGTCACTTCTTTGTCTCGTCTCATATGCCAAGACCTCTGTACTTCGGTTCACCTTCAACAATCCTAACCTGTAGATGCTCCCAATAAACACTCAGGGCTCTGACCACTGATTGCGACTGTGTGCACTGGGCCTCAGTTGAAGATGGCTGGGAGGCTCCTCCCCCCCCCCCCCCATAACTCCCATCAAGCAATAGTTCTGCTTGTGGAAGGGTTAGGCTTCCTGTCTCTGGTCCTTCTGTGGATGGGTAGGAATTGCATTTGGAGGGCTGTTTCCCCGGGCCCGGTTTGCTTGCTCATTTCTTCATTTGGTTTCTCCAGACAGGGTTTCTTTCTCTGTGTAGCCCTGGCTGTCCTGGAACTCTCTCTGTACACCAGGCTGGCCTCGAACTCAGAGATCCACCTGCCTCTGCTGGGATTAGAGGTCTGTGCCACTACTACATGGCTGCCTGATTTATTTTTTATCTCGGTGCCTGTGCCTAGCACAGTGTCTCCCGGAAGAGAAAACCTTCTGCGCTTGGATAAATGAATGAGTAAACTCAGGAACAGGGTCACTGGGAAGCAGCAAATATTGTTTCCAGGTATGAACCGCCATGTCTGGTTTAGCCCGCACTTAATTTTGTTTAAATGTAGGGTTTTATATATTCTAGGCTGGCCTCTATAATCTAGCTCAGGATGACCCTAAATTTCTGATCTTCCATTTCCTAATTGCTAGGATTACAGCTGTGCCCCACCACATCCAGATGATGTGCTGTGGATTGAACCCAGGGCTTCCTGGATGCGAGGCAAATACCTTGCTGACTGTCTAGATGCTAGCCTCCTCCGGTATCATTATTATTATTATTATTAATTACCTTTTTTTTTTTTTGGTTTTCGAGATAGGGCTTCTCTGTGTAGCCTTGGCTTTCCTGGGACAAACTTTGTAGACCAGGCTGGCCTTGAACTCTCAGAGACCTTCCTGCCACTGCCTCGCAAGAGCCAGGATTAAAGGTGTGAGCCACCACCTCCAGACTTTGCTGACCACAGTTTTAATGTTTCATTTTTCTTCAGAGGAATTTTACATCACCTCAGTGTTCAGAGTTGGTTGTGACTCTCAGGAAAATACTCACTGAAGTCATGGCTACTTGTGCTGTGGATTGGTGGAGAAAGGGAGTGGGGAGCTTGCTCTTGTTTTTAATAAAATTCTTCTAGCTCCCAGAGCCCTTGAGGGCTGCGTTCATTTTGTATTGCTTTTGTGGCCTACTTATTTTGTTTTTGTTAAGGCATGTTTCTCGGGGTTGAACCTAGGGCCTTGTACATGCTTGGTAATCACTGTAGCACTTAGCTGTCTCCCTAACACTACACAAAAAAACTATGTTTTCAAGGATTTATCTTTATTTTATGTGTATGGGAGTTTTGCTTGTGTGTGCATCTCTGTATCATGTGCAGTACCCATGGAGGCCAGAAGAGGGCATAAGATCCCTTAGAACTGTAGTTAGAGAATGTTGTAAGACACTGTGTGGGTGCTTGAAACGGAACCAGGTCCTCTGCTAGAGCAGCCAGTGCTTTTAACTGCTGAGGCATCTCTCCAGCCTCTCCTCTTTCACTCTTAATTTTGAGGCGTGGCCTTACTAGGTTTTCCAGGCTGGACTTGAAGTCCATCTGTAATCTAGGTAGGGCTGATCTTTTTTTTTTTTTTTTTGTTTTTTTCGAGACAGGGTTTCTCTGTGTATCCCTGGCTGTCCTGGAACTCACTCTGTAGACCAGGCTGGCCTCGAACTCAGAAATCCGCCTGCCTCTGCCTCCCAGAGTGCTGGGATTACAGGCGTGTGCCACCACCGCCCGGCTAGGTAGGGCTGATCTTGCTGTCTTCTTCCCTGAGTCTACAGGGTAGGTAGGGTTGTAAGTTTGCACCACCAGGCCTGGCTCACACTCGTTCAAATGGATCCTGTGGCTGTGAGGAGAGCCTTTGCCTTCTCTCATATTTAGGTGTGTTGCAAAGGTGGTATTGTTCCTTTGGAACATGTCTGCATGCTTTCCCTTCATCTGCAGATGTTTTAATTAATTAATTAGATTTTATGTATATTGGTGTCCTTCCTGCTTGTATTTGCATGTGAGGGTGTCAGATTCCCTGGAACTGGAGTTACCGATAATTGTGAGCTGCCATGTGGGTGCTGGAAATTGAATATGGGTCCTTAACCACTGAGCCATCTCTTCATCCTCTGATTTTTTTTCAGGAGTAAAGAGAGATGGGTGCCCCTGTGACTTACGTTCTTGGTCACTTGCTGTATTCTTGAGCTGTGTCTAAGAGGTTTGCTCACTGACATCAATGGAGAGTTAGAGAAAACTGTGTAAAGGAAAATTAATGTGACTGAGAATGGACCCTACCTTTCTTTCTCATGAATAAAGCTATCCAATAAAATATAGGGTCACGTGGGCCACGTGTGTGATTTGAAATTTCCTACTAATTACACTTTTAAAAAGTAAAGAGAAATCGTGAAGAGTTTCCCTAACATTTTATTTATTCTAGAAAACCCCAAATATAATTTCTACATGTGATCAATATAAAATTATTCAGGGCTGGAGAGATGGCTCAGCGGTTAAGAGCACCGTCTGCTCTTATAGAGGTCCTGAGTTCAAATCCCAGCAACCACATGGTGGCTCACAACCATCCTTAATGAGATCTGACACCCTCTTCTGGAGTGTCTAAAGACAGCTACAGTGTACTTACATATAATAATAAATAAATATTTAAAAAAATTCAGTTATTTGGAGAGAAGTTTAACAATCAGTTAATGTAAGGCTGGGCGTAACGTGTAATGCATGCCCTTAATTTCAGCATTCATGAGGCAGACAGGGGCACAACATGAAACCCTATCTTTTAAAAAAATGATATATTAGTATAGGCATGAGGATTGGGAGGAAGAGAGACCTTCAGAAAGAGGGAGAGGTTTGAGAGCAGGTGTGTGTGGTCTTCTCTAAGAGAGTCAACTCATGAGATAATTTCCATTCCCCTTTTGGTGCTAAGTCTATGAAATCATGTGTATATTTGATATATTCAGAATCACCACTTATCAAATGCTCAACAGTCACCTGGACTAGGGATGCTCTCTCTGGTTGGACAGCAAAGCTTACTTTGGAGAGGTAATCATTCTGGTTTCCTTCTGCATTCCAAATAGCCTGCCTGGCCACCTAGACCAAGGCAGGAAAGATGGGGTTTGTATTCACATATGAACCAACAGAGCTTTAGAAACGGGATTTTTGTCCTCCTCCTTCCCTCCCTCCCTCCCTCCCTCCCTCCCTCCCTTCTTTCCTTTCCTCCCTCCCTCCCTCTCCTTCCCTCCCTCCCTCCCTCTCCTTCCCTCCCTCCCTCCCTCTCCTTTCCTCCCTCTCTCCTTCTCTCCCTCCCTTCCTTGCCTTTCTCATGATCCTTTTCTTTCCCCCTCAGACTGTCAGGGACTGAGCCCAAAGGCAGATATGTATTTGGCAGGCTCTGAGCCCCTGAGCTAGCCCTTTGACTCGTAATTAATTTTATGTGTACGAGTGTTTTGTTTACATGTATGTCTGGGCATCATGTGCATGCCCGTGTCTGCATTGTCCAGGAGAGGGCATCAGATCTCCCCTGGAACCCTTGTTAGAAGCCTGTGGACCACCTCGCAGGTGCTGGGGGTTGCCCTAGGTCCTCATAAGGAGCAGTGTGTTCTCTTAACCACTAAACCATCTCTCCAGCCCTCAAAGTGTGCACTTTTTTTGTTTGAAAAAGTGTTTTGATATCCAGCCATTAAGAAGGGTTTTAGGTTTATGTCACTAAATCATGGAAACATTGCTGTCAACGCTGTTCATTTGCTCTAATCAGTGCATTTCAGAAGTAGAGTATTATTTCTAATCTCCGTTGTCATCTTCTCGGAATTCCCTATATTCTTTATGTCCCAGCTGGCAAATGGTGGGCAGACAGATGGGTTTCAGAGTCTTTATTACGATTACACAGCGCTGCTGAGCACGGGCTTTAACTCTGGTCCAGGCTCCTGTCTTCTTCAAGCATGTTTACTCACTCGTAAGTCCCTTGCTTTTGAAGATTTGGGCCCAAATCTGTGTCCTTTTAATCTACAAAACCCAAAGTTAATAATACCTCTTTATTTCTCAGAAGTGATAAAAGTGACTATAAAGTCAGAATTGTATTAACAGTTAAAATGACATTCCATGAAGTACAAAAACCAAGACAATACTATGGGGGGGGGTGCAGGGAGATGAGACTGGGTTTCCATATTGGGGGGTGGGGGGTGAGACTAGGTTTCCATAGTAGTCCAGACTGGTTTTGAATTTTAAGGGAGCACCATCGTACCTGGTTCTCTTTAGAGTTCATAAATACCAGCATCCTCAACATGAGACACTGTCACGAAAAGAGAGGGTTGGGGAGAACATCCCCATACTAGGCAAACAAAGAGTTAAATATTTACAGTCCTCTCCCCCCCACCCCCAATCACTCAGCCTTGCTGGGCTTATCTGTAACTCTAATAGTGAATGGAGCTGGAATCTGGAAGTTTTGGACTGTTTTGTAATTGTATTTTACTTTATTCATTGAGAGCCGCAAAAGGCGAGAGCAGGTGGAAGGTGGAATCGTGAACTGCAACTCAGCATCTCCGGGTTTCCTTTTCATTCCCCAGCCCCCCAGCTATTTGACCTGATTAAACAGCCAAGGGGCCGTAGCCAGGCTTCTGTTCGCTAACGATGCCTCTGCCCTCTATGTGATTTCGTGCGTTTCGCCCACTCTTTAGTCTCCCTGTGCTCCGTGGAAGCCCGAGTTCGCAGAAGTCTTTCAGTTTCTTCAAGGGTTCAGCAGACTCTAAGCTGCGGCAGACTGGGGAAGCCTGGAGTCACGTCTGGACATTCACTTGCAAATTCTTTTCACCTCTTATCTTAGTCCAGAAAGGTGACGCCTGGATTCGCAGAGCCGTTTCCGGAGGGGACTCTAGCAACACCTACCTCAGGCTCTAACAATTTCTGCCTAGTTACTGGCTTCCCTAGCTGCGTTTCCTAAAGTTGCCTCAAATCTTCCCCAACCTTCTGCCTAAAAAGCGCCAGGTCCCACTTCGCTTCCAAGCTGGCCCTGTCAGATCATTGTGAATGGTTGACAGTGGAGAACGGTGGTCGTAGGGGACCGCGCGGAGTGACCACCTATGAATTACGTAACAAAACCCGTGGCTGTCGGAGAGGGCGAGCCTGACACTGAGACACTCCAGGGGGAAGGGAGTTGCTGTCCTGGACTCGCCAGTTCTCCGAAATCGACGGAGAAAGGTGGCTGAGGTAAAGAAAACACGTCGGGAACAAGAATATTGAACAGCCGCAGAACCCAGAGCATTATTAGCAAACAGTGGAACACGAGTAGTAATTTCTTGGAGGAAACTGCAGCCTTCCAACTTTTTGTACTGCAACACGGTAGTGTACTCGGAGTTCGGGGGTTAAAAACCGTGATTTACAAAGCCCAAAGCCAATGAATGGAATTCAGTGGTTTTGTCGGCGCTACGTAAAAATTCTTGTCCAGGAGCGCAAACTCTGCAGCTATTTAGTAAAGTAGGGACTCAAACTAAGCGAGCATGCTCTCCCATGTGTCTCCACTAGTCCCAATCTGAAAGGGCGCTACTAACACGGTACTGCCCCTTTAAGACCTGCTCGCTCTCGGGCTCTACAAAAGGGAGTGACCTCTGGGCTTTGACAGCTCCCCTAATAACTACCACCACGCAGGCCCCGCCCACTTGGCGACCAGCCGCGCCGATTGGCCGGCAGGCCGGTATCCCGTGCTCTGATTGGCCTGCCGCTTCCCCTGAGCGAACCTTTAGAACTCTGAGACAGACAATATTCTGTTACATTGTAGCAAAATGGCGACTGTCATTCACAACCCCCTGAAAGCGTAAGTAAGACTAAAAAATGTACATATTCCGCGTGGTTTCAATATGAAAAAAAGGCGCCTTGCGGAGCGCAGCCGGCGCCGGGCTCTCGCAGACGCCTCCCCGCTGCGCCCGGGCTCCCCTTTTCTTCCTGCTCTTACTTCTTCATCTTTTTTTTTTTCCTCCCAGCGCGCAGAAATGTCAGGAGATGCAATTAACAAAAAGAAAATTGTTACATTTATGTTCTGCTTAATTGGCTGACGGGGACCGGGAGGGAGTACAGAGCGGCGGCGCTGGCTCCGGAGCTGCGGGGGTCGTGAGCAGCTCGGGTCTTCACTGTCCCCGAGTCCCCTGCCTCTCCCGGCGCCGCGCGGGGCTGGCTGAGCCTGGCCGGAGCGCGGGGCAGGGACCGCGTCGTGCGCTCTGCTGAGCCCTGCGCTCCAAGCCCGAGCCTCCCCGGCCCCGCTGCTCGTCCACCCGGGCAGGCAGACCGACCGCAGCGGCTGCGGAGTTTTGCAGGGCGTTCGCTCTGCCTTCCGAGCTCTCGCAGGGAGTTTGTGTAAACCTTCCGGAGTTGGGAGGACTGCGCGCGGAGCGGCGGGTCCCGGGAGTCCTGGGGCCCAGGTGCTTGCCCCGGGCTTTTCCACTCCGGCAGCCGGGGATCAGGCAGGCGCTCCGGGCGGTCGCCGGTGTGTCTGTACATTTGTAGGCTAACTGGCTCTAGTAAATTAACGATCTGGGTTAACTTGAGGTTGATATGGAGGCAGGGGAACTGCAGGTCTTATAAATGGTGTGCTTGCCTGCTCTGGGTGAAAAGCCGAGGCGGCGGAGGCGGCGATGAAGGACTCTGGCGACAGCGAGGGGCAGGTGCCTCCCGGAGACTTTGAGCGGACAGAGGGGGGCGGGCTGCGCCAGGACTCGCGGGGGCCGGTTCCCGATCGGATCTGCCTGCCCGCCCGTCTTCCTTCCTTCCTTCCTTCCTTCCTTCCTTCCTTCCTTCCTTCCTTCCTTCCTTCCTTCCTTCCTTCCTTCCTTCCAGTCGGTGGACTGAATATGAAGCCGCCAAGTCCGCGGGTTATCGCGTAGCCGGGGGCGGCCTCGGAAAACTAGTGTGGCTCTCAAGGGGCACTATTGGCAGGGATGTTGGCAGAGGGTGGATCCTTGGGAGGCGCGGCGCGGCGTGGGCACCGGGTGGGTGCCGGGTGTACTAGGACTTCCCCGCCCTGATGAAAGCCTCTGGGAGTCGGAGGGTGCGCGTGGGTGTTTAGTACCAATCCTTCCCGGTGTGTGTCGGTGGTCGATCTTGGCTCTTTCAGCTGCGCGCTAGAGCGTTCCTGGCTCTGGGAGACGAAAACACCGTTCGCTTTGGGGAGCAGCAGGGCGGCGGCGAGTGTGTGTGGGATTCCTAGTGCCAAGAAACGCGTAGGGAGAACCTGCTGCGTTTGCACCAGCCAACAACCAGGAATAGGGCAGGGATGTCCCAGATCTCGGAGTTTCCACAAGATACTGCTGTGAAGACGGAGGCTGAGCTTGATGCGCGTTCCTGGCTCCCGTTCCGGTTCGGAAGCTCAGCTACTTTGCACTCGCGACAGCGTTTCGCCTAACAGAGAAAATGTTTTATGACAGAATAAATGGGCGTAACTTCGCCGCGTCCTCGCCGACTCCCGCCGCTACACCGCTGGTACCTGGAGTTGCTCCAGAACCCACACAGCTGATTTGCAGTTTCCTCATTTCCAGCCGAAATCACGTAGTCGAGCTGATGCTGCTTGGTAAACTCAAGTCAGAGAGATCTGTTTGCTATGTGTACGGGGTTCCTTAGTGGCAAAGCGGCACCCTTGATGCCCGGGCGCGCGCAGGAGCTCCACGCTCCAGGGTTCCCCAGATCTTTCCACTCCCCCCCCCTTTTTTTTTTTTGACATAGAAGCGTGCATGTATATGAAATTCTGGGAGAAAAGGAACAGAGAAGCAAGAAGGTGGCCAATCTCAGTTAATAGAATTAGTTCTGAATCACACTTGTATCCCTTAATAATTGGAAACACTTGCCGTGGGATGCATTTGTAACTCCGTCTTGGCTCCCGCACGCCGGCGCTCACAAACAGCACCCCTGCCTGCCTTCTTTCAGAGGAAGTCCAGTGGTCACTTATAATTAGCCGTCCCCTTTTGCATCCCTTCCTCTTCCCCTGAGGGCTGAGGGTGTAAACAATAACCCCAATGGCCAAGCTTATTTGCACCCTGGACGTTTTAAAAACTCCGCACGCAGGAGCTCACACGTCGTTACCGGGAGACTGAGGCCAGCTGCTTTATTATTATTATTATTATTTTGAAAAAAAATAACTTGTTTAATAAAACATCTTATACATTCCATTTGTTTTTAGAAGTTGCTGATCAGGAAGCAAAACACACGTGAATAAATTATGCATGAGCCAAATTAGAACAAAGCGTAGCAACACGTCAAGCCGAAGGGATGGGTGGGGGAGCAGGAAGGAGGGGTGAGGAGAACGGTTTGGAGAGCTTCTGTGTTTATCCTTGTGTGCCCCTCCTGACAATGAACCGGAGCTCCAGACCACATTAGCATTTTCTCCGAGTGCAAGCGGTCTTTCTCGCCTCAAAAAGGCAACATCACGGACGCCCCCTACAGAAGAAACTGGTCACACAAAGATTTCCTCTTGGGCCTGGGGATGAGTAGCAGTAGTTATGGCGTTGGGAAGAAGCCAGCTCAGGTTTCTTTCATGCCACCCTGTGTAGGGCTGTACCTTAGACTACAGGTCATTTTTCATCTTGCCAGCTTTTTTTTCCATGTGGGGCATTCAATAATTCAATTCGCCGGATGACTGGATAGCTCAACTTGAATCTCTTTGCTTTGCGTGGGGTGGGGGTGTCTTCTGTAGGGTCCCAAGTGCCTGAAAACAGCTTTTCTTGGAAGTTTGCCTTTCTTCCTGGCTGTCTTTGATCTCCCCCCAACTCCCCTTTTCTTTCTGGTTGCTTTCACCCCTTCCTCTCTGAAGCTGACAGTCTGGCTTCTCCATTTTAGCCTTTAACTTCTTGTTACTGCCCGACAGGGTGTTAGAGGCAGAATGCCAGGCCAGATTAGATCAGAAAGGGACTCGGCAGGTGGCCCTACAGCCAAGCAGACACATCTGGACAAATAGAATTCAGAGGCACTGACGGACCTGTATGATGTGTAAATGTGTGTTGCGTGCTATTTAAATTAGCAGCTACACTGTCTGAGTGCAGATTGTTGGAGTCATCCTCACCTCCTGTATACACAGAAAGTGAACGGGAATAGATTTGATAAAGGCACGGGTGTAAGTTACATGTTGTGTACTTGTCGATTTCTGTATACTTGGGAAATAAAATGCTTAAATTAAAAAAAAAATTACTTATCGCCAGGCAGTGGTGGTGCATGTCTTTAGTCCCAGCACTTGAGGCAGAGGCAGGTGGATTTCTGAGTTCAAGGCCAGCCTGGTCTACAAAGTGAGTTCCAGGATAGCCAGGGTTATACAGAGAAACCCTTTCTCAAAAAACCTATATATATATATATATATATATATATATATATATATATATATATATATATATATATATATATAACTTATCTTAGGTGGGCATGGTGGTACACCCGCCCAGCACTCGGGAGACTGAATTGGTGTCCAGCCTAGTCTACATAGTGAGTTCCAGGCAGCCAGAGCTACACAGAAAGACCCTATTTTTAAAAAGTTACTATTTTATGTGTGTCTGTCTTGAGCAGGTGAGGTGCTGGAAAAAGTGTGTGCGTGTGTGTCCATGTTCTTCCTTGTGTGTGTGCATCCATGTGTGTCTGTGTTGTTATTTGGAAGTGGTTCTTTCCTTCCACTATGTGTGGTCCAGGGATTGAACTCTGATCAGGCTTAAAGCAGACACTCTTAACTTGCTAAGCCATCTCTCCTGCTTGTAAGACCTCAATGTACTGGTTTGGGTTGATCACCTTCCCCCATGTCTGCCAACAGCACTTTAAGCAGCACAATCTCTCAGTAACTTATCAAAACTCCGTTCGTTCGTAGCACTTAACTGGGAATGCCTGCCCCCTTCTGCCAGACTTGATCATGTACATATGTCTCTATTTTTATAACTCCAGGCTCAGAGACGAATAAATGCTATTATTACTTAATTATTCTAGTTAGGGCTGTAATACTTTAATTGTTTGATTATAAACAATGAGAAAACTAAACTATTTAGTCATGCTTATGACGATGATTCCTTGTATACAGTTGCATCAAAACTTTGTAAAGAGTTACTTCTAGCTTGGAGGCACTTGTTGATATCTTTGCTTTATTATTAAGGACATAATTCCAAGAGAAAGAAATGTTTACATGTTCAATACTCAACACGGCTCACGTGTATAGATGGCATGGTCGGGTCTTTATCTCTCCGTCCATTCTTTGATGTGGATGTGTCTTCTAATCTTAAGTGGTTTTGGGGCACATGAAGGTTAAAAGCCAGACCTTACTCTTGCTGAGGCAGCCAGTTTAATTATCGGAGAGGGAGAGGAAGGGCCAGGGGGCCACATTCCTGCTCCTAATCTCGTCTTGGCTATTTTGGTTGGGGAAGGGGTGGTGAGTAGGGACAAGGCGGAGGACAGCGGGGATGGATGGGGCTTTGTGAATTTGTTGCCTTTTATGGATGTTATTTTAGTCCTTGATGGGAAAGGACCCTTGAAGCCCACAGATGGCTGACTACTACCATCTCTCTGCTATAGTCATCAGTGTGAAAATAAACAGGGATGCGGGGAGAGTTAAAAAGCACTGGCGATTCTTCCAGAGGACCCGAGTTCGGTTCCTAGCACCCACATAGAGCATCTTACATCTGCCCTGCCCTGGCTATCCTGGAGCTCACTCTGTAGACCAGGCTGGACTCAAACTCACAGATCTTCCTGCCTTTGACTCCCTGAGTGCTGGCATTAAAGGCGTGCATCAAAATCTGGCAGTATAAAATAAATCTTTTTTTTTTTAAAGCCCTGAAGTCTCCAAACTTCATTAGCACACATCATTTTTTTTATTTTTATTATATTTTGATAACTTATTGTTATTTTGAGATGTCCATGTCCACAGGGGTAATCAGTTTCTGTCAGAATCCAAGGGGGGAGGCATTTTGTCACAGTCCTGTCTGCAGACCTCCTGGGGGACATTTCAGACCCATAAAGGCAATTGGGACTCCATGGTGATTGACTCGGAGAGTTTACATCTTCCTTTGACTCTTCAGAAGCACACAGGTGGTTGAATTTAGATTTGCCTGCAAAAAGCTGTAATAGTTCTACCTCCCCTTAGATCACAGCCAAACACAATGCATGGTCATCGTGCATATACCCCCAAAAGAGAGAAACAGAGGCTGATGATACCGTCCTTCCCTGTGGAAGCTGGGTCACAAAAAAGGCCCTGGGATCCAGGGGCCTGTTTATTATACCAACCTCAGCCAAGTAATTTTTGCGGTTTTTGAGTGTTTTCAAAGTCACTCGAAGGCAGAAATGTAGCCAAATGTGGCAAACCTCAGGCCAAAAAAAAAAAAAAAAAAAAAAAAAAAAAAAAAAAAAAAATCCCACAGGCTCTGAAATATTTCACTTTTTTAAAAAAAAAAAAAAACAAAACTCTGCCGCCCTTCTCCAATGGCAGTCTTGTATAAGCACCAGCCTATTTTAAATAGTCTTGAAGTATGAAAGTATTTACAGAGGAAAGACAAAGAGTGGCCGGGGGTAGGGAGGAGAGGATGGGTGAGTGGATCAATCTACTGTGTGGTCTGGGCATCCAGAGACGATTGTTTAACTGCAGAAGGGCACCACAAGATGAAGGTTTCCAGCTCGCAAGTTTTCTTAGCTGCCAGAGTGACTGAGAGAGGATGGGGTGTGGTGGTGTTTGTGTGATTTGTTTTTCTTATTGGTCAGGTTACTGGTGTTTCACAGTCTGTCAGACCATATGGATGAACAGAGCTGGCCTCATAAAACTGTCACCAGGAGAAGGTTTTCTGGAGGCCTGTGATTTGCATTAGAGTTTTAAAAGCCAGAGTTAGGAGGTGTTGCTGGGGGAGGAGAGGAGCTAAAGAGGTGGAGTGTGGAGAATGTTTGAGTTGTGTGTTTGTGAACAGTAGAATGTGTGTGTGTGTGTGTGTGTGTGTGTGTGTGTAGGGGGAGGCTTAGTGGCAAGGGAGGAGAGGGAAGCCGATATGGAGGCTGAGGTGGGGGCTCAGTGGAGGCACAAGGGGTTCAGACTCAGTATCCCTAGTAATGGGTTCAGATAGTTCTCATTGAGTCTCTAGCACTCAGGGGCTGAGGTTGGAGAACAACTGACACATAGGGGTTAGAGAGATGGCTCAGTGGTTAAGAGCACTGACTGCTCTTCTGAAGGTCCTAAGTTCAAATCCCAGCAACCACACAGTGGCTCACAACCATCTGTAATGAGATCTGACGCCCTCTTCTGGTATGCCTGAGCACAGGTACAGCGTACTTACATATAATAATAAATAAATCTAAAAAAACCCCAAAAAACCAAAAACGCATGTTTCTTTAAAAAAAAATAGTGACACATAATTCTTCTTTAAGTGTCCCCTCTATCCCTTCCCTCCCACCCAGTCCTGTGCTCACCTCAGGACTCTGTGACATGGGATACGTGTCCTTGTCAGTCTCGCGCATCTGGGGGAACTGTTATTTGTAGTATACATAGTTGGAATCTCTGCCAGAAAACATTTCTTGTTTCTAACCCTTTCTCCACCGTCGCTGCAGCCTGTCTCAAATGCCGTTTCTTCTTGCCAGCGACTATGGCAGTTTTACTGACTTTGCAGTAGGGTGAGGGGGAAAGGCTCTGGCCTCTCATACCTTTTCAGAGTTTCCTATTCCTGTATGAGGAGGAGATGCACTTGGTTTCAGAATTCCCTGGTCGAAAACTTCCTGGCAGTTGTCTGGGTTTGGTGGCACACATCTTTAATCCCAGTGCCTGGGAGGGAGGCAGAGGCAGGGAGGTCTGTAAATTCTAGGCCAGCCTGGTTTACATAGTGAGTTCCAGGACAGTCAAGGCTACATAGTGAGATCCTAGGTCAAAACAACACCCTCCCCCTTGCCCCCCTCCCCAGCATAGAAACAGAACTAAACCAAAACTCGAACAAAAGAACTTCCTAGCTCTTGCTGTGGTCATTTAGGGTGGGAAGGACAGTTAGCGGCCAGGCTCTAAGGTGTTGCTCTGGAGGGGAGTTGTAAGATCTGGAGGCGAGTTGTAAGATCTGGAGGCTTCAATGTACTTTCACTCATTGTGGTCCAGGCTTGCCACCCTCGTAGGGTTCTATCATGATGGAACATCCTATCTCTTCTCTTTGAACCTGAGGCTGAGGACCAGGTGACCAGGCTGTTCAAATGTGGGTTTTTCTTTTTAGTCATGCAACCAGAGGCAGAGGAGAAAGGAAAGGTCAGACAGGAGACCTTGTTGTACCTCGCCCTAATGACTTGGAGGTAAAGGGCTTGCTTTCTTTTCATTTGCATAGCCACAAGAACCCAGTTGCTAAGTGACCTGAAGCCTGTGGGCCTGTACTGATGTCTCATTGAGCTCTCTCTAGTGCAGCTTGTATTACTACTGGGAAGTAGGGGCACCCAACGGAACTGGCTCTTACCTGTGTGCGCATCAGTATGCAGATTGGAATTCCATTGTCTTTCCTTTATTGACATTGAAGACTCCACCGGGGGATTATTATCGGGCTTTTCTGTGGTTGAAATCTCCCTTGGCAATTTTCTGCAAGCCAAAAGGAGAAAGAAAAGGCTTGCAGAATTTATCAGCAATTTTGCAGACACCAGCATATAAATTCTAAGTCTTAAGCCAAAAGAAAAGTGACATAGTTGATCTTCAGCTGAGAGGTATCCCTTTCACTTTTTAAAACCTGTGATAAGATAGGTATAATAGAAAATGCAATATCTTAGCAGGGTGGATGTGATACACTCTTTTAATTCAAGTACTTGGGAGGCAGAGGCTGGCAGATCCCTGAGTTTCAGGACAGCTAGGGATATACAGAGGGAAAAAAAAATCCCAAAAACCAAAGCAACAACTACAAAAACACCATTTTTAAGGCATGCAGTTCAGTGGCATTGAGTCTATTTTAACAATATTTATTGTGTATAGAGGCACATACACACATGAGAAGATATGCCCTGGTATACTGTATGCTTATAAGATCAAAGAGCAACTCATAGGAGTAACTTCTCTTTGTCTTTAGACCATGTGGGTCTCAAAGATTGAATTCAGGTTGTCAGACTTGGTGGCAAGCACCTTTATTTGTTTAGTCATCTTGCTAGCCCACATTAAATACACTGATAATTACTGGTGAGCTATTACCATTATTTCTAGAACTTTCTCATCACTCCGAACAAAACTTTGTGTCCTCATTAAACACCTTTCTGGGCTGGGTTAGAGCTCAGTGGTAGGGCAGGGTCTTATATGGGCAAGGCCCTTAGTTCAGTCTTCAGCACCAGACAAAATCACTCCTTCCTCACACCCTGTTTCCCAGGAGCTGGAAGTGTCCCTTTGCGTTCTGCCTAAGGATTCCATATGACTGGAAACTTGCTCTGTTTGCCCTTTTGTGTCTGGCTTATGTCACTCTGCTCAGTGTCTCGGGCGCCATCCCTGTTGCAGTGGGCGTGTCAGACCTGCATTCCTTTTTATGGCTGTTGCATGGAGAGGCCACACTTTGTTTATCCATTTATCTGCTACTGCACACTCGGGCTGTTTCCATTCTTGGCTGTTGCAAATAAAGCAGCTATGAACAATCTTGGGTTAGCAACTGCTCCAGTCCCTGGGCTCAGTGCTTTTGGGTAGAGGCCTGGATTGCCTTTATCTCTGGACAAATAAGAGGATGCAGTTATAGATGGTACAGGCTGTGCCCTCTTTATAACACCTCAAACAATGATAATAGTGTTACAGAATACGGCCTCCTCCCTACCCTCTCTCTAGGTATAGCACTAGTGTTTGGAGTTGAACGCCTTGGAAGCTGGAAATCTTAAGACTCACTTCTCCCTAGCTCCAGGCATGGCCCCCTGTGCCAACCTTTGCCATGAGGGTAAGAATTCCTTATGAGGAAATCTGTCACCATGGTGAGGGAGGGAGCCCCTGGGATGACAGGACAGATTGGTGACTCCCTTGGGAGTTCAAGGCCAGCCTGGGCTGCAGAGCGAGTGAGACTCTATCTCAAACAAAACAAAATAAAGTAAAATCACAACACAGGGCTAAAGATGGAACTCAGTTGGTTGAGTGCTGGGTTAACACACGGAGCCCTGAGTTTGAACTCTAGCACTGCATAAAGGAAGCATGGGAGGGCTTGCCCGTGATCCCAGCACTCGGGAAGCAGAAGCAGGGGCTAGGAGTTCAAGGCTATCCTCAGCTACATAGTGAGCTAGAGGTAAGCTTGGGATAATATGCCAGATATTACACGTATGCACCCATGCACCCCCCCACCCATGCAAGCATGAACGCATACTTATACACATATACTGAGAAAAACCCAGGAAATAAACAAAAGCTGAGCCTGTTTTTGCATCTGGGGAGAGCCTATTTATTTACTCCTTTCCTGCCCAAGCCCCTGCTTATCCTTCAAGGACCCAAGTGAAATAAAACTTTATAGAAAGTGGAAATTCCAAGTGTAAGGTGTTCTGGGAGAGTTGAATTTCCCTGTCACGTGCAGAGTCATTCTCAGGGTCAATGATAACCTAATCTGTTATATGTGTGCATGTGATGCCGGGGTCAAACCCAAGGTCTGGCCCATGATTGGTGAGTTTTCTGTTGAGCCACCTACCCAGCAAACTTCTTTTGAGACCACCTCTGACCAGCTATCTCCTGCCTGCTCGCCTCCCGAGTAACTGGGTTCAGAGGTCTGTGCCACCACGGTTGCTCTATTAAACATTATCCAGAAGATATGTCACTGGCACCATATCTAATCAGTGTTTTTAATACACATCTTTTTTTTTTTTAAGATTTTATTTATTTATTTTATGTGTATGAGTACACTTTGCCTGTCCTGATGGTTGTGAGCCATCATGTGGTTGCTGGGAATTGAACTCAGGACCTCTGCTCGCTCTGGCTGGCCCGGCTCTCTCAGGTCCCACTTGCTCCAGCCCAAAGATTTATTTGTTGTTATATGTGAGTACGCTGTAGCTGTCTTCAGACACACCAGAAGTGGGCGTCAGTTCTCATTACAGGTGATTGTGAGCTACTGTGTGGTTGCTGGGATTTGAACTCAGGACCTTCAGAAGAGTAGTCAGTGCTCTTAACCGCTGAGCCATCTCTCCAGTCCTTTAATGAAAATCTTGCTCTTCAAACCGTGACTCGGGAGCTCAGATGGGAGCTCAGATGGCTTTCACATGGTCTAGATGTGAAGCAGGTGTGAAGATGATGAGGTCTAGAGACCTTGGGATCCCCGAGCTGAGTCCGTCTGCAGGACCAGCAGCCATGGGAAGGGCAGTGGGTAGAGGAACACTTGGGTCCTTAGCTAAGCTCTTAGTCCTTTTGCCAAGACGAAGGAGCGAGAGGGTGTGAAAGGCGGCTGGAGTCTGCGTCTGCCAGTCAGTGAACAAGGAAGGCGAACCGTTGGTATAGGAGGCAGTGAAATAGGACATCTTATTTATAGAAAACTGGATGTGAAGGCTCATGGCGTGGTTGAATCATTAAGTTCCAAGTTGGTTTCTAGCACTGGAGCGGATTCACATACAATCTTTTTTTTGTTTTTGTTTTTTTTTTTTTTTTTTTTTTTTCAAGACAGGGTTTCTCTGTGTAGCCCTGGCTGTCCTGGAACTCACTCTGTAGACCAGGCTGGCTTCAAACTCAGAAATCCACCTGCCTCTGCCTCCCAAGTGCTGGGATTAAAGGCTTGCGCCACCACTGCCCGGCTTTTATATACAATCTTGAAGCAAACTACAAGGGTCCTTCAGGAGTGAATTAAGTACAAAGTCATCCCTACTTCATCAGACTCCTTGCAATGGTTTTCCATGGATCATGAGTTGAGCCCCGTGGGAAGTCTCACTGGATCTAACTTAGGAGCATCCTTCATCTTGTCCTGGTTACGGCCAGATGGCCTCCCTGTCTGCATCCAGAGGCATCTACTTCCAGAAGGACCTCTGGTTTCTGTGTCGGCTTCTTGAGTCTTACTCTTTGGTGGTAAGTGCCTGGGAAACAGGAGGCTGGCTGTCCTCTCCCAGGAAGGCCAGTGTCATTGGGGTAGGGGTGAGTGAGGTGGCAGAGGAGGAGGCAACTGCTACTGGTGATGGGGGGGGGGCAGGGTGGCTGGGACATTGGGAGTGGAGAGAATATATTCTCTCTTGCTAATTATTTTCCCTGAGGACTTAGCCAGTGCAGAACCATCTATTATCGTGGGAGCGCTCTATGGTGGGTCTGCCTGTGATGAATGCTAAGTGGAAACAAGCAAGAAAAATTAACAGGCGGCCGCTTCTGTCCACCTAATTAAAATGCATATCCAAGTGCATGAGCCCTTATGTTTCCCCAATGCGTGCACCCCCCCTTCCAATCCCAATTCTGTGGAGGAGAAAAACACTCCCCCCAATCATTTCCTTTGATTATGTTTTCATCAGGGAAGGACTGAAGGGTTTCCCTCAGAATCCAGAAGGGTTCCATATTCTAGCAGTTAAAAAGTTGCCTATCTTTGGACTTCAAACTTGAAAATTCTGAGTATTATAAAAAATTTAAAACAAAATGATAAAATCCCCAAACTTTGACAGCCAAAAAAAAGGACTCAAGGAAAAAAAAAAGATGAGGGGTGTGTGTGCATTTTCTGTTGACTTTAATTTGTGTTAAAAGTCTAGCTTGGATTAGTAATGGGAAGTTTGAAAATCTTTTCTGCCGGTCTCTTTCTGCCTCCTGTCTGTATCTTTTCCTCTCTGGCTGCTGTTTTCCACAAACCTTTACAAAACCCCAAGCTTTTGTAGAGAGGTTTTCCAAGACAATGTTTTATCTGCAGTTGCATTTGGGGACAGTATCAGAAATGCCCTAAGTGTGTTTGAAACCAAACAATACTTCTTCATCCGTAAGGGGCGTCCCCTAGTCCCTTCTCTCAGCTCATCATCTCTCTCTCTTTCTCTAAAGAACAACTTTATTCAGCAGTCATAAAATATTTAATAAAACATGAAACTTCAGTCCCCGTGTTCAATTCACCGTCACCGGCTTCCCCGTACAGAACCCCCTCCCCAGCCCCTGTCTGCCCTCCACAGCAGTCCCAGCTGTTCATTTATCAGGGCCGGCCGGCTCAGCAGTGCATGGAGATTGCTTTTAATTAACTCTCTTCATTTTTCCCAATCTTCAGGGAGCAGCAGCCATTTAATGATTTTAATATTTTATCCAGATTTATATCCCCTTATTCGTTGTTGTTTGACTTGTGCATTTGCTCTTCCTGAATAGCTTTTAGATGGGTTTGTTTATTTGCCCCTGACCCCCTACCCCTAAGACCTTTCTCCAAGATGGGAAGATGGGTTCTAGAGAAGGTTCACTTCAGGGGTGGGCCCTGTGATGGTTTGGATCATAGACTTTGTCTTAGAAAGCTCAAATTTCACTTGACTCTTAGATGACAGAGCTTATGAGCTTTTCATTAAAAAAAAAAAAAAGGAAGAAGGCACAGCTAAGAACAGAAAAGCAGGAAAGAGAAGAAGAAATTCTGTGTTGAGGAAGGTGAGGCCCTTCCGCTCTTGTGCTTGCTCTGAAGGTGTGAAGTGGTGGGCAGTGTCTCAAACCTGCTTCCTGGGATTCACTTTGAGTTGTAGTTTGAGGTTCATTGTCCTGCCCATTGTATATAGTGTCCCGTATAGTGCTTTTTATTCTTAAAAGATAGATGAGCCAGGCAGCCATGGCACACGCCTTTAATCCCAGCACTTGGGAGGCAGAGGCAGGCAGATTTCTGAGTTCAAGGCCAGCCTGGTCTACAGAGTGAGTTCTAGGATAGCCAGGTTTATACAGAGAAACTCTGTCTCGGGGGGCGGGGGGGGGGACAAAAAACAAACAAACAAACAAACAAAAATAGATGGGACCATGCGTGGTGGCACACGCCTTAATTCTAGTATTCAGGAGGCAGAGGCAGGTAGATCTCAATGAATTCAAGGGCACCTGGGTCTACGTAGTTCAGGCTCAGCCAAGACTACATAGTGAGACCTGTCTCAAACAAAGCAAAATACCATAAAGCAAAACACTCAAGCAACCAGACAACAACAAAAAATCACCAATCAAACAACAATAACAACAACAATAACAATAACAACAACAATTCTTACTGTGTAGCCCAGTCTGGGCTCAGGAGATCCTGCCCCAGCTTCTCTGTGGCTAGGACTAAGTGTGTGTCATCATATCTGGAACAGTAGATTCTTGCTGCTACTAAGGGTGCTGGCTTTGGAGCAGACTGGAGATCGGTTCAGCCCAGTCTTCCTGTCAAGACTGCTTCTTTATTTAGGCATGGCTGGGATCAGCTGAGCAACTTCTTGGCAGATTAATTGCTGTGTGATCTGAAAAAGGAATTGAAGAGGCAACTATTGCTTTCTGCCTGCTACTGTGTAGCGGTGGGCAGACCTGGAGCTAGCTACCCAGCTTCCTGGCTCCCCCTCCCAGCCTCCTTTGCATCGAGGAGTGTGCACCTTTGTCTGGTAGCTCCACAGAGGGCTGGCAGACAGGCTTGCATGCAGGCTTGTTTTTAGAACCAGTGTGGCCACAAAATGCCCTTTTGACACTGGGGGTTGGTGATATGTGTCTTTGGGGTTACCTGTTGCTAGGCAACTGCCAGCTAAAGTTTGAGCTTGATCTGGGGATTGCAGTGAATTGCCCTGGGTGACTTATATCTACATTTAGGGACTTTGATTTGCAGTATTGGCCCAGGGAACAAGAGGCTAGGAAGACATTCTTTTTTGAAGCCTAAGGTTTTTGAAAGTCCAGGCCAGTGCCTGATGCCTGGTTAGTATTTGCAGGTGTTTATTTTGGTGATGAACATGGTCTTTCCTTCCAATCTCCTTATACTGGACTGTACCTCTGCTTTCCACAGTTCTGTTAGTCCTGAAACCCCACCTACACTTTATATGTCAGGGACTCAGCTACACACAAGAGACAGCGAGGGAAACCGGATCTCAATGCTGTGGTCGGGTGTTCACACCACTCAGTGTTTGCAGGATCTCTGCATGTGGCTTTATCGGGGCTCTCAGCCCTTGATGAATACATCTGTGGATACCCTACTGATGTCCAGGCCCTTGGGTGACAGCCTCCACATGAAAGAAGATGCAGGTGAATTTCTCTTCTCCCTCAGCCTCATGAAGGCTGGGATACTAGGTGTGCATCGCCACACTGGACTAAAAAGGTGTTCTGAACCCCTGAGCGGAGGAAGCCCCCCTCCACCCTCTGACATCTCAATAAGCTTCTTATGGCTGTTGTAGATCAGTTGAATGGTCTTCTAGCCCTGGCCTACTTCCAGATGCACAGTTTGCTTTATCCCTCCAGACTCCTTTCTCCACTGTAACCTTAGCTGACCCTCAGTTCTGCACGTGCCTTTCCTCTCTCCATCATGGCGATTGCTATGGCTGTTACAGCAAAAGGATCTGGAAGGCAGTGACCATGGCTGTGCTCTTCTGTCCCTAGGACCTAGCCTAGCCGTCACTTGGCGGAGAGCCGAGTGAGTGAAGGCAGGAGGTAGGTACACTGCTCTGCCTGTCTTTAGAATTGACTCGTTCTCATTGTCTACTTGAACAGCCTGCATTTGGGAAAGGCCATAGGAGTCTCTTAAAACCTTCTTTAATTTCAGATGTCAGGCTTGGATGTGCTGACGTGCGGGAGGCATGGTTGCATTTCTGAACCATGTCATTTGTATTTGTAGACACAAACAGCTTGGCTTTCCACCTTAGAGGTTTTTATTTTGTTTGTTTTTCTTTTTTCCTTTTCAAGACGGTTTCTCTGTGTAGCCTTGGCTGTCCTGGAACTTGATCTGTAGATCTGTCCTCAAACTTAGCGCTCCACCTGTCTCTGTTGCCTGAGTGCAGGACGACAGTACCACCACAGCCATGGCTCTATTTTGGGGTTTTAAGATTGGCAAAAGCAAGCTGAGCAGTGGTGGCGCACACCTTTAATCCTGGCACTTGAGAAGCAGAGGCAGGAGCATTTCTGAGTTCGAGGCCAGCCTGGTCTACAGAGTGAGTTCCAGGACAGCCAGGGCTACACAGAGAAATCCTATCTCAAAAAAACCAAAAATAAAATAAAATAAAATAAAATAAAATAAAATAAAATAAAATAAAATAAAATAAAAATAAAAGATTGGCAAAAGTAGGGGCTGGAGAGATGGCTCAGCAGTTAAGAGCACTGACTGCTCTTCTGAAGGTCCTGAGTTCAAATCCCAGCAACCATACGGATGGCTCACAACCATCCATAATGAGATCTGATGCCCTCTTCTGGGTTGTCTGAAGACAGCTACAGTATACTTACATATAAATAAATAAATCTTAAAAAAAAAAAAAGATTGGCAAAAGTAGAAGGCATAAAACCATTAATGGTTAAAGCCAGGGCTGAACTCTGAAGAGAGTTCACTGTTGGTTCTATCAAGCTCTAGAGATGTCAGCCCAGCCATAGTGTACTGATGTCTGTGGACATGCCTAGATGGGACAAGCTCTAGTGACTTGATGGCCCTACATGTCCAGTGCTGGGTTGGACAGTGAACTGGAAAGGGTGTCCCAGGGTCCTTGGAGCACCTCCATCTTACATTAGGAGAGATGCTGACTTGGGGTTGTAACCCTTGTAGATCTTCTCCAGATCCTTCTGTGATATGGAAGAAAGACTTCTGGGAAGTCTCGTCCTTGTGTCTGGAGGAAGATGAAGAGGCAGACTGTTGGAGTTAAAATTTTGTAGTTCCGATCCTGGTCTGCTGGACTCTAGCCCTTTAATGCAGAAGGCTAGAAAACACTTAGATGTTGCCCAAAACTCAGGTTGCAGGAAAAGAACTGTGCAAAAATGCCTGTCACCTCCCAAAGGCCACATTGCACTAGCATCTGTGCTCCAAGGTAACTCTACTCCAGCACAAAGCCAGTGGGAAGGGGCACACAGGACTGTCCCCTTCCCAGCACTCATTTCCTTTCTGGGCAGCCATCCCAGTATAACAGATACTTACATATGTTCTGTCCTCATTTTATCTAATCTCGGGTGTCTCTGCGGAGTGAAACCGGTTTGGACCACTCCATTTTAGGTCAGTGATGCGCAAGGTTAGTCGGATGAACACTGATCTATAGACTTCTGTGAAGCTCAGGAAGGTTCTTCAAACTCGCTGGCCAAGAGCCTACTAGGGGCATTGTTCACCTTCCCAAGGAGGAGAGAGCCCAGCCAGTGTCAGGGGAGGAAACAGAGTCTAGCTGGTTTATGAGTCTAAACTTTGGAGCCTTTCTGAGACCTAGCTGGATCTTAGAGCAATAGGACTCTTGTTTTCTTAGTTTATGATCTGCCAAACTGAGAGGACCCAATAGTATTGGCCCCTCTTGCAGTGATCATTCATTCTTGGCCTTTATCTGCCCAGAATGTCTTCAGTTTACAGGGAAATGCAGACCCATAGAAGCTCTGACGGATGAGATTGTCTTTACTATTACCCAGGGCTGCCCCAAGTGCCTGTCTCCTGAGTTACCCAGACCAACCGGTCTAAATGCGGCAAGGGCTCAAGAGAACACCCAGCCCTCTCTCTAAGACCTTGCCTGAGCCTGCGTTCCATTCTGGTAGCCCTGTCTCCCAGCGGCTCTGCTTCCTGCAGCCTCTCAGATCCCCAGGAAGGAAAATCCCACCAGTAACCCGTTGACTTTTCTTTCTCTTTCTGCTTCTTATTTCATTCTCAAGTCAGAGCTAAGCTGCCCCAAGGCCCTCTGAGCCACAGATGGAGGAATAATCCACTTACCGCTTCATGCCGAGGCTTGTACCTCCAGCCTCTGCTTCCGTCCGACCCCTGCCTCTCTTCTCCATTCTGCTCTCTCTGGGCTCCATGGCTAGCATTGCCGCCTGAAAGAATTAAAGGGGCACAAAAGGGAGGAAAGGGTCCACTGCCTTTGTCTCTAAGGATGGTCTGCTGGATCTATGAGTGGGAGAGGGGACGTGAGAAGGAACAGACAACCTTAGAGAGGACCGAGAGAAGCTGGAGGGATGCGAGGCTAGGAGGTTGATCCAGGAGAGCTTTATTTATTTTATTATTTTATTATTTTTTTAAACAAAACAAAATAAGAACAAAACTATCTCTTTTTAAATTTTCAAATATTCTTTTTAGACAAGGTCTTACTTATGTAGTCTTGGCTGGTCTGGAATTACAATGTAGACCAGGCAGGCCTTGAACTCACAGAGATCCACTTTCTATTGTGCCGACCCCCAGCTGCTGGGATCAAAGGTGTGTGCCGCCACAACCGGCACATCATTGTAAAAATCAAATTTGTGCTTTGATAGTTTCGCACACATAAGTCATATGTTCTGATCACTCCTCCAATCCCTCCCCTCCCCTGTCTCACTCTGGTTACCCCTTCCAACGAGCCCCGTCCCTCACGTTTTCATGACTTTTTTGTCTTGTTTTGTGATCCACTGAAGGTGTGAATTCAAGCTATTCACCAGAGCATGGAGACCCAGCAGGGGCTACACCACTGAGGCAAGGAGTTCCCTCCTCCTGCATTCACCGACAGCTAGCTGATGGTTCCTTAGGGAGTGGTCTTTGCAGGCAGAAGCTCGGAGGTTGATGGGTGTCTATGGAACTCCACCCTGAACTGCCTCATCTATGTGCCTCAGAGGCTATGCATTGTTGGGCCTGGTAGGTACTTCATGGGGGAGAAAGGAGAGCTGTGGGTGAGATGAGGAGAGACAAGGAGGAGGTGGCCTCCCAGCTGCCATTAGGGCCCTGAGAACTGACTGGGCAGGCTCCATTGAAACTGCGACTACAGGACATCGCACAGGGGAGAAGGTGGATGGAGATTTTGAAAGCATTTGTGTGGCTCCATCGAGGACCCCCTTTATTTTCTGGGTCAGGGAAGATGAGGTGAGAAGGAACATGGGAAAGTCAGAAAAATGTGGGGTGTTTATGCACAGAAGGAGGTGGGAACTCTTCCTCAGGCCCAGCTGGCTCTAAGTGAGCATCTGTTAGAAACAGTTCCTGGAAAGCACTCAATTGTAGGTACCTATGGGATGCTGGCTTGGTAGGCTATTGATCCTCTAGAGAGATGGACTGTCTCCTTCCAGTCACTCACAGAAGAGTTAAACTGGATCCAGGTCTTGGGTTCCTTTGTCATGTGTTCTTTTTATTTTATTTTATTATTTATTTATTTATTTATTTATTTATTTATTTATTGGTTTTTTGGATTTTTTTTTTTTTTTTGAGACAGGGTTTCTCTGTATAGCCCTGGCTGTCCTGGAACTCACTCTGTAGACCAGGCTGGCCTCGAACTCAGAAATCTGCCTGCCTCTGCTTCCCAGAGTGCTGGAATTACAGGCATGTGCCACCACTGCCCGGCTTTATTTTTAGGATTTATTTATTTCATGTATATGACTACACTGTAGCTGTACAGATGGTTGTGAACCATCATGTGGTTGTTGGGAATTGAACTCAGGACTTCTGCTTGCTCCTGCCCCACTCACTCCAACCCAGCTCACTCTGGCCAAAGGTTTATTATTATTTGTAAGTACACTGTATATGTCTTCAGACACACCAGAAGAGAGCGTCAGATCTCATTACAGGTTGTGAGCCACCGTGTGGTTGCTGGGATTTGAACTCGGGACCTTTGGAAGAGCAGTCAGTGCTCTTAACCACTGAGCCATCTCTCTAGCCCCTCATGTGTTCTTTTTAAAAAGTAATTTTAACATTTGTGTGTGTATTTATGTGTGTGTAGACATGTGTACACTCATGTACTACAGTGTGCATATGGAGGACTTTATGGGGTTGGTTCTTTTGCTCTACCATGTGGGCTCTGGGGATTGAACTCAGGTCGCCTGTCTTGGTAGCAATCCACTTTTCCCACTGAGCTATCTTTCCTGCCTGTTATGCATTCTAAGTACTTTCCAGTGTGAGTTTCAGGGGATTATCAAGATGTACCACCAGGCCTGCCCTGGTGTGAGCCATCAGTCCCTCTGGCTTTGGGACAGTCTTGTCTAGCTGCAAAGATAGTCTTGCTATAGAGATCTGAGCTTGAGTAGTAGGGCCAAGCACTGAATTAAAGAGTTAGATGTGAAGCTGTACACGGTGGTGTAAACCTTTCATCTCAGGACTCAGAAGGCAGAGGCAGGCCAGCCTGGTCTATATAAGGATCTCTGGAACAGCTAGGGCTACATATGGAGACCCTCTCTCAAAAACTAAAAAAAGCGCCGGGCAGTGGTGGTGCATATTTTTAATCCCAGCAGAGGCAGGCAGAGCTCTGTGTTTGAGGCCAGCCTGGTCTACAGAGTGAGTTCCAGGATAGCCAGGGCTACACAGAGAAACTCTGTCTTGCAAAAATGGTTAAATATCTCCTTTTTTTGGTAGTTTTAGTCTTTGCTTATATTTTTATGGTTTTTTAATAAGACAAAGTCTCATGTAACCATGACCCTCAGAGCTCTTCCTCCCAACTGCTAGGATTACAGGTGTGTGCCACCTTGTCCAGCTATTGTCCAGCTAAGTATTTAATACCTAGAAATGGTATTAATAAATACACTATGAATATCCTTCCCAGGGCTATGGGCATGGGTTAGTTGTACTTGTCCAGCTCATATGAATCCCTGAGTTCTGTCTCCAGCACATAAACCAATGCTACAACTACATTCCCGTGATCCCAGAAGTCCAGACCTCCAAGGTCATCCTGGGTTATATAGTGAATTTGAGGCCAGTTTAGGCTACATGAACCATATCTCAATCAATCATCAATCAATCAATCAATCCAGCATAGAGATGTGAACTTTCTATCTTCAAGCCTGGCATCAAGAATGTGTTTTAGGATGAGTGTTTAGGGTTCGGTTAGAAGAATGGGGCTAAAGGTGGTGCCTCCCCAACCCCAGGCAGACACCTTTAACCATCTGTCCACGAGCGTTCCCACAGACATCCCACAGACAGCTGATCTTTGAGGCAGAGGCTTGTCTTACGTACATGAAGGGCTCTTTGTAAGTTTAGATATGGAGTCGGGCTCAGGGGAGCAGCTGTCACGTGGACTGTAGCTTGGGGGCAGACTGAAGGGCCAGAGTCTGGGTTCAAATTCAACCTTTATGACTGAAGGCAGGGTTTCTAATCTCTGTGCCTCAGTTTCCTCATCTGTGGTGTGTGACTGAAAGTTCTGGCTTGGCATCAGTGTATGTGGGGTCCTTAGAGGAACTGAAGCCTGTCACCTTGGCACAGATGTTGGCAGTGCTCTGTTTTCCTCTACAAAATGGAAAGGCACACTAGTTGAGACCCTCGCCACCTTGTGCACATCGGCATTTTAAAAGAAATGAAACACTTAGGAGAAATTATAATTTTGCTGGAATTTCTAGAATTCCATTATAACATGGTGGTGGTGGTGATGATGGTGATGATGATGGTGATGATGATAATGATGACTAGGTCAGACCAGGCTTGCCTCTAACTCTATAGAGTTGAGACTGAGTTTCCAGTTTCCATCTTTTGCTTTTCCCTCTAGTGTCCTTCGATTACAGGTGAGGTACAGCACGTCTGTTTAGTATTATCATTTAATTAATTAATTTTTTTACTAGAATAAGCTAGAAAAGACTTTGGGGGAGATTTATCTCTAGTATTTACAAACTGGTAATTTTTGCTGCTGATATTGGGTCCCCGTGGAAAAAGAACATGAATTTCACAGAGCCTGACAACAGCTCACAGAGGTGCAGTGGCCCTGGTTGACTGCCTGGGCTCCTGCGTCCAGTTTCTGAGCATCCTGTGGTGGCCTCCTCCCTGGGGAGCAGGGTTCTTCTTGCACGAATGAACTCTGTCCTCCTGTCTCAAGCTAGGAAAGGGCTGAAAGTCCCTCAGACCCCAGGGAGGGAGCCGGGAGGAGGAAAGTCAGGTTGTGAGCTTATCCGCCTGGCTAGGGATGTGTTGCGGGCAGGCCGTCATTATCTGGGTAATACAGAGCCCGCTGGGGCGCCCTGCCATTTCTTAACCTCCTGGGCAGGTCGGTATGTGAATTTGAGTTTCCAGAACACTCTTTCAGAAAGCAGGGCTCCACTCAGCTTGACAAGGCGGCATGCCAAACATCAGACCCCTATGTTATTTTTAACTGTCCAGAGGTGCTCGCTCCCACCCCCCCCCACCCCACCCCCCAACATATAATTGATGAGACTCAGCGGCCCGGGAGGAGAATCCAAGCAGTAAGCTTAGTTTGTGTCCCTTGAACAGGCATGTGTTTGATAACCTAAGAGAGAAGCCACCCTGTTTTTCTGGGTTGACTGTTCTAAATCTCCCTGTCCACCGCAGCCCCCACAGGCCTCCAGGGAAGAGAGATCTCAGATAACCTGAGCTCCAAGTCTGCAGCTGGGGTGGAGGGAGGACTATGGAGCTGTTGGCCGTGACCTTCCCCTCCCTACCTCTTTCTGAGTCTTGGTAACTAGGGACAAAGCTGCACTTCAGAGAGCTTAAACAGGATACTCTGGAGGTTGCCAGGCCTGTCTCTGTCTCTTCTCTTGACCCTCTTTTTCGCTCCCCCCTTCACTCCCAGAGGGGTAAGCTACCTTCTTAGAGCCCTCCAGGGACAGTTCCAGAGAGCCGCTCTTGTGTAAGAGAGGGAACCCTGGGGGTGTCTGGTGACAAGTGAGAACGTTTCCAGTTCCCCACATCCAGGGGAGAATGCCATGTCTCTCACTGACCTGTCTCAGGCTTCGCAGATCTATGGCTCTATTTGATGTTTCCTCACTGTCCCTCTGGGCAGCAACACGAGAGGCTCTTGTCCAACATTATTGAGTACGCACATTGTGCCAGCTACACTGGCCCTGTGCATTCAATGCTAAATCAAACCAACGCAGACCCTGTCTTCATGGAACTTGGGGTTTGATTGGGAAGACAGTTACCAATCCCATAGTCTCCCAGCTGTAGAAGTAAAAATGGAATCTGTTCTGTTGAAGAGTATACAATGACAGGCGAGTGTAGTTAGGAGAACTGCTCTGGTCTCATGTGCAGAGGGAAAGCTTCCCGGAGGAGAGAACAGTTCCTGTCTGGTAATGAGAATAGGTGTGCAAAGGTCCTGTGGCCTGCTGGAAGACCATTGGAAAGCAGTGGGGTTGAAACAGTGGAGAAGGCAGGAAGCCTGGTCATGGCATGGTAAGGTCTGTGAACTTTATCCTAAAAGCAGGAAGCAGCCATGAAAGGACTGAAGGTAGGAAGTGACATGATCCAGTTCATGTTCTAAATATTCCCTCCCAGCTATGGCAAGATTTAGCAATGGAGGCTGGGAAGGACAGGATGAGCAAGTTCTGGGGAGGTGTTTCTGGGTTAAACGTAGAATGTAAAGAGATGCAATCAGGAGCCTGAAGGCTAAGGCCTTAGCTGTGAAGGCTTTGGCCCCCTGGCTCTGCCTGCACTGGCTGTTTTCCCTTCCTCCTGTCCTTCAAGCCTACATGCTTGAAGTTAGCTGACGCCCCTTCTCCATCCTTGGAAGATTCTTGCCGTTTTCCTCCGGGGTCGGGTCTAGCAGATAGCTTCCCTCTGCTGGCCCCACTGCCTGCCCCAGCTGTCTTTTGGGCTCTCAAGGGCTGTCTGAGGATGTCCATGGGATGGACGCCTCAGACTGAGGGGTGGGTAGGTTCCTAGAGGCCCTGTTATCTGATTCCTGTGCCCTGAACACTCAGAGCTCAATTCTGCTCAACCCTGCATTGGGGGAAGGCAGTGCTGCCCGTGGGACCAAGTGCCTGGAGTTCTAGGTTGTCTCCTTTGGGTCCCACAGTAATACAACCGAGGAGACCAGAGGGCTCAGAACGCTGAGGTATCCTGGTCAACAGCTACCAAGTGTCAGAGCTGCTGGAGGAGCAGGCACAAAGCTGGGTGTCTGACTGGAGGTGCAGGCCTGGCTCGCTGACCCATGGAGTTCGCACTTATGGACCAACCAATGGTGGCTAGAAAATATCCAGGAAGGAAGTTATATTTATACTGAGCATGTGCAGATCTTCTCTTGTCATCCTCACCTTGCTTTCCCTTGCTCCTTTCCTTCCTTCTCATTATGTATCTGTTAGTAATTATCTATATCACCACCACCACTATTCTTCCTCCTCTTACTCTTATTAGTTTGGATAGAGTCTTGCCGTGGAGTTCTAGCTATCCCATGTAGTCCTAGCTATCTTGGAACTTACTATGTAGCCTTGAAGTTACAGCAATCCTCCTGCCTTCTGAGAGCTGGGCTTATGGACATGGGCCACGGTGCCTGGCTTTTTTGTCATTTTCTACACAGTACAACTTATGCTGGGTTTGGTCTTCCAAGTAAATTAGAGAGCGATGATTTCAAGAATGTGGGAGCATGTGTGGTAGTTTTTGTGAATACCATGTGTGCTTTCTCTCTCTCTCTCTCTCTCTCTCTCTCTCTCTCTCTCTCTCCCTCCCTCTCCCTCTCCCTCTCCCTCTCCCTCTCCCTCTCCCTCTCCCTCTCCCTCTCCCTCTCCCTCTCCCTCCCTCCTCCCTTTCTCCCTTCCCTTCCTTCCTTTTAACTTCCTTTTAATTGTCAACTCAAAGCAATCTAGAATCATCTCAGAAGGGAGACCCTTAGTTGACAAAACACCCCCCTCTCGCTGGCCTGTAGGCAAGTCTGTGGAGCATTTTCTTGGTCGATGTTTGACACGGGAGGGCCAGCTCACTTTGGGTGGTGCTAGCCCCTGGGCACAAGGCTGTAGAAGAAAGGCGGAGCAAACCATGGGCAGCAAGTCACTAAGAATCATTCCCTCATTTCCTGCCTCCAGATTCTTGTCCTGACTTCCCCTCGTGGTAGACTAAGACAAGGAGCTGAAATTAACTGTCCCCCGAGGTTGCCGTTCATACTGTTTATCACAGCAATAGAGAGCAAACAGACACACCAGGTCATAGAAGGAACTTAAACATCCATAGAGTTTGGTAGCACAGGATTGCTTGAACTAACTAGTCCCCCAGCTCACAAGGGTTAATTCTATCCCATGTTACCTTTTCCCTTTCACACTCTTTCTCAGTGTACAAGGTCAAACATACTTTTCTTTTTTAAAAAACCTTTGGAACCATTTCTAGATACAGCTTTCTTTTTTTTTTTAATTTAAAAAAGGTTGAGTACCTGTGTGACCCAGAACTCTTGATTGTGCTGCCTCTGACCCCTACGCTCAATCCCTGCAGCCATGTGATCACAGGTATGCCCTATCACACCTGGCTATGACTAGGATCTTTTGAGGGCTCATGAACTCCATCTGCAAAGTAGATATCTACTTAGTACAAGGTAAATCAGAAGCGGGCTAGTCATATTCACACTAGAACTTTTCCCTCTGTAAAATCCCAAGCTTATACAAAGGAGACAAGATGGCACAAGAGATCCTCCCCTACACCATCTTTAAGAGAGAGATAGGAGGCATCTTTGTATTCTTTCAGACCTTCCCCAGGGAGGCTCTTGTTTTTTTAGGTTCTTGGAGTGATACAGCCGAGAGGAAGATGTCCAGGAAGAAGTTGAAGCTCTTGAGCAGCCCAACAGCTGTTGACCAGAGAGGGACACAGTCATTTTGACTCACCCTTCTCCAGCAGTTTAGCTCACAGGCAGAACTCTCCTGCACAGGCCCAACTCTCCTGAGTCTAGCTCACAGGCAGAACTCCTGCTCAGGATGGAAGGTTGCTTTAGGAAGTGCTTTAGATGGCTGTAGTCTCCCTGTTGGACAAGCAACAAGTCTGACCAGGTCAGCAGTAGCCCTGGGGCATCATCCAGCTAAAATGAGGGTCGGGGTGGGCCAAGGATGGAGCATCAACCCTGGTGATCCCCACCTGTTTTATGGGACAGATTGCCTCAACTGTTTTCTAGCATGGAATGACCTAAAAAGGGCCCCTTGAAGTAGCAATATGAAGTAGCCGCATGGCCTTTGCTTCATTTTTATGCAAAAGGCCTTTTGGGTAGCCTGGAGGTCTCATCATGTGGCTGGAAAGGAGCATACTTTAACATGTGATCCCGTAGGTGCAAGATGGGCCCCACTCTGGGTCTCTGATTCAGCCTGGCCTGGAGGTCATGGCCAAATGTAATTCAGGGGTGGTCCAGTGACTATGAGGGGATTTCAGGGAAAGAAGAATCATTTTGCTGGTTCATTTCATGGGGTAGGTGTAGGGGAGCTGGGCTGAGAGGGTCCCTAACTTGTGAGAAGAAGAAAACTAAAGACCAGAAGAGATGGAACTAGATTCTTAGCAGGGCCACTGAACAGTTCCCTGTCTGGAAGGCTCTGTACACCATTGTGAGGGCTTGAGTACCAAAAAGAGATGTGAGTTTGTGTTGTTTGGGTGTTTTCCGTCTAAGAGACAAGACACAAATAGTGAAAATGTCACTTGAAGATTTTGGGTCGACGAAAACCCTTGTGTGGCGCATGTCTGCAACTTTAGTCTTGGACTGAGGCAGGAGGATCAGGAGAGTGAAGTTGTCATTGGCTATATAGTGAGTTTAAAGTCATCCTGGAATTCTTGAGACCCAGGTTCAAAACAAAACACCAGGAAGTACCCATCCATTTATTCAGTGGAAGCCAAGAACAGAGCAAAAGAAGAACATAGTGAACATATAAAAATTATGTATAATTACATACATGAAGCAAAGGCCATGTGGCTTACTTCAATTTTTATGTCTATGTGTGTACATCTGTGTGTATGCACCAGATAGACACTGGCGGAGGCCAGAGGCCAACCTGGCTATAGTCACTCTTCTTCTATAATGTGGGCCAAGGGCTTAAACTCAGGTCGTCAAGCTTGCTGGTAAATTGTTTTATCCATTAAGCTATCTTTCCAACCCCCAAGTATTCACCTGTGTGCAGATGAGAAAACTCCAAGTTAAATGAGCTTATTGAAGACCACACGGCTGGTATGTGTAGAGCCAAGTCATGTGGCTGGGTTTGTTCATGGCTTGGATTCAAAACATCAGTGAACCCCGCCCCCATCCCCCATCCTCCCCCAGACAGCCTGGGTGGCTTACACCTGCTTATAACTGCAGTTTCCATGGGCATCTGCATGAATGCGCCACACATACAGACAAGAAGGTACACACACACACACACACACACACACACACAAACACAAATTAAAAACCCAAGCAAACAAAACCCACTTACCTGCCTGGCAGGATAGAGGCTGTGTGTGGCTACTTTGCATAGCGGCTTGAGTGGGAAAGCTAAAGGGACTGGGGTGCAGGTGGGATTGTGCCTACTCAAACCAAGGAACAACAGCTCACACAGCTTATCACGCGTAAGATCAAACACCAGACAAGCCCATCCCAATGCACGCTGGGGTGGAGAGATCCCAGAGCCGTGCTTAGTTTTGTCCCCTAGCAAGGACACGAAGCACCACCAACAGGTAACACTGGCCAAGTGTGCGCGTGTGCCACATTGGCTGTGCCTTCTGCACATTTGTGGTTTCAGTCACTGGAACTGGGACCCCATTACAGGCTCCTCTCCACTTTCTCTCGTGGCAGTTGTTGTGGCTTTCCCATTTACCTGAGAACCTTTGCTGGCCCCCTCACCTTCTGCAGCTGATTTTACCTCAGACTCATTCAAGGGAAGGGAAGCCCAGAAGCAGGAACTCCCCTGTCACCCGTGTTCTCTGCTTTACAATGACAGAAGCGCCTCCTTTGGGAGCATTTTCCTTGGGCATCCAGTTGGTGACATCATTCCCCATGTCACAGTTCTACGATGTGGTCTGATGACATCAGAGAGGCTGCTGTGTGTCCTTGTTCATCTCTTCTTGCCCTTCCATTTGGAATTAAGGTTCGTAGCTCCAGAGACTTGGCTTGCCATTGGCATCTGTAGCCTGAACTGTCCTTAGTTTGAGGAGTAAATGGTGTAATTACTGTGAGCCAGCACTCACAGTCCCATCTTACCTGCCCAGGGTGATCCTGCTGCCTGACCCCACCCCTATGGCCTAAACAAAAGCTTTAGGGCCATCTTTCTCTCCCCTTTCCTTTTTCCCTTTCCCCCCCACTCTTAGCCCTGAGTCTTTTGTGTGTGTTGGCCAGGAGGGGTTCCAGGTTCTGGGTTCCGAACTAGTACTGGGCATTGTTTAATCACAGGGCTTTCCTCAAGGCAAGCATGTAACCCCCAAGCTACATCCCTAGTCTGCTTGTTTTCATCTTGAGGCACAGTCTCACTATTAGTCTAAGCTGTCCTTGAAATCACTCTGAATTCAATTTAGAATTTGGGATTCTCTTGTCTTAGCCTTCTGAGTATAGCAGGAGTTTCAGCCCTCAACTGCCCTGCCTGGCTCCAAAGGCCTGTTGACTTACCTTGGTCACCTCTGGATTCTGTCCTTCACTCTGGTTGCTTATCTTTGAGGCCACAATGTGGCCCATGGGACCACTGGCTAGAGCTACTTAATTTATCCCATTAGGTCATTCCCTTCAGAGGGAGGTGTGCACACAACAGTTCTGTTATGTCATCAGTGGCTCTACTGAGTATAAGATTTATCCATCCATCCATTCTTCCATCATCCATCCACCGTTTGTTGAGTGGCAGCCCTGTGCAGGCCTGTGGGAGGGGCTGGGATAGAGTAGCCAAAAGTACAATCTTTCCTTTCCTATCAATTTTTAATCCCATAGAAAGGGGCAGAAATAAACAGTCCAAATCTCAGAAGCATTATGGATACTTTTTGTTCATTTGCCCATCAATTATTAATGACTTCCCACTATGTGCCAAGCTCCGTAGGTGCTGGGATATAGCAGCTAACAAAACACGGTCCCTGCCAGAAGGCTCACATTGTAGTGGGGGAGACCCGCAGTGGCTATGTACATGGTAGAGATGGTACGCAGGGAAACAAAGCTAGGTCAGGGGCACATGTGTGTGGGTTTGCCCCTATGTAGAAGATGCTCTTAGATGCTTCTGATAAGTGTTTACTGAGCTGACATGTGCAGAGATTGGGGGAGCAACATTTCTAGCTCAGGGAGCTGCTGATACCTCGTGCTGATGTCCTGAGTCGGAAGCAAAGGGAGAAGGGAGTGGGTGGTACTTCCTGAGTATCTCCCAGAACTCTGAGACCCCAAGTCAACCTTCGATTCTGTACCCTATCCTGGGCTCTGAGGTTGAGTCCCACTTGCTCACGCACTTCCAGCCTGCAGACCCCTGTTTCTTCTTTTTTCTTTCCTTTTTTTTTTTTGGTTTTTTGGATTTGGTTTTGTCGAGACAGGGTTTCTCTGTATAGCCCTGGCTGTCCTGGAACTCACTCTGTAGACCAGGCTGGCCTCAAACTCAGAAATCCACCTGCCTCTGCCTCCTAGAGTGCTGGGATTACAGGCATGCGCCACCACCGCCTGGGGCCCAGACCTCCATTTCTAAGAACTCTTCAGCAGGTCTGCCCCTGCTGCCCACCTCTCCCTCAAGGACCTCCCCAGTCTCTGCTCCTCTCTGAGGAGGCTTTCTTCAGACCAAACCGGCCACATCTAGACAGGTCTCAGTTTCTGCTTTGAGTGTGCACGCTCAGCATGGTGGCTTCAGGTTGTTGGTGCTGCTGGTGGGAGCTCCTTGAGTCTTACTAGATGAGTTTTTGCTCTTAGTCCATTGGGCACACAGTAGGTGGTTCAGCGCATATTCAAAGCAAGCGCCTTTGGAAAACAGTTCCCTTTGTCACTAGCTTGCTTGGATAGAAATACAGGCAGATGCATGGGTTTTGTTTTTGTTTTTATACAACAGTTGCTTTTTTTTTTTTTTAAAGAGTTTTAACGTTCCAATGTGAGCAATAGCATCATGAAATTAATTTGTCACCGGTGCCAGCCTCAGCTGACTCACACCGGGAGAGTCTCTGAGAGCATGCTTCTCATCTATGTGCTAATTTCTTTCTTTCTCAGCAACCTTCTCTTCCTCTCCTGCTTGTGGGTGCTACACCTTCAGGTCAGTGGCACCTGAACCTCCTTCTGTCTCCACTGAGCAGGTGATTTCCATCTCTGGGACCAGGAGAGGGAACACACACACACACACACACACACACACACACACACACACACACAGGTGGGTGGGTGGAGATACAAACATACATAGATACATATGCACACATACAGACCTACACATAGACACATAAACAGAGAAACACACATACACGGAAACATACACATGAACACATGTATAGATATACAGGCATGCATACAAACATTCAGGCATACATATAGACACATACACAGAGAAACATACATACAGAAACATACAGATACACAGACACACTCAGCAATACAAAGACACACAGCATATGCACATAAATACACAGAAACACAGATGTGCAGGGACGATGAACTGAATTGTGTATCTTTATATCTTGAAGGGGGTTACAAAATATACCCTCCCTTTAAAGATTTATTTATTTACTATATGTGAGTACACTGTAGCTGTCTTCAGACACTCCAGAAGAGGGAGTCAGATCTCATTGTGAGTCACCATGTGGTTGCTGGGATTTGAACTCAGGACCTTTGGAAGAACAGTCAGTGCTCTTTAACCACTGAACCATCTCTCCAGCCCCCAAAGTAGACCCTACTTGAGGCTGCAGAGCTGGCTCAGCAAGAGTGTTGACTCTCTTTCAGAGCACCCACGTAGTGTCTCATGATCATTTGTAACTCCAGTTCTAGCGGATCCAGCATCTTCTGACCTCCCCAGGCACAAATCACACACACGGTACACATACACAGCACAGGCAAAACACTCATACCCATGAAAATAAAACTGAAATAAAAAATACCCTTGCTGGGGGTGGGGAGCTACTATATTGAGAAGTTCTTATTAATTGAACACCGGTTGTGTATGGTGAACCATTGTAGGGCTGGACCTGCAATGGTGAATGAAACAGGTAGAGTCCTTGCCACCATGGAGTTTGTGCGTCAGCACTGCTCTCAGAAGGAATTCTCAGTAAATAAGAGAACTGTTAGGAAGTCTGAGGAGAAACTAACAAGAGCAGGAACTCAGAATAGGGAGTACTGAGGATAAGAATTTAAAATAAAGTGACCAGGGAGGGCCTTGCTAAACACGCCTTTTTAGGATCATCTGAGAGAGGGGATTCAGGCAGAGGGCCATAATGGGGTCTGAGGAGGAAGTAGGAGATGGTGTTCTGTGGAACAACAAGTAGATGGGCGTGGCTGAAGCAGGCATGGGGCGGAGCTTATCTGTAGAGTTGGGAACCACTGGGGGCCTTAACCACATCACTGAGGTTGAGAGGAGACTGGGGCGAGGCACGGAGGAAAGGAGACTGCGATCTGCGAGTGGAACAGAGCTGAGCCCTGGGTGGGAACAGAAACAGGAGCTTCTACATTTTGAGTCAGATGATAGGACTTGTGAAGGAATTGGGTTAGGAGAGAGATCACCAGTGACCCCACAGAACTGAGCCTGAACAGGCTGGAGATGAGCTGGTGAGGACTGTGGGTGGGCTCTGGCGGCGGTGGGTGGGTTCTGGCGGCGGTGGGTGGGCTCTGGCGGTGGTGGGTGGGCTCTGGCGGCGGTGGGTGGGTTCTGGCGGCGGCGGTGGGTGGGCTCTGGCGGCGGTGGGTGGCTTCTACTTTGCACTTAAAGCTTGGGCTTTGGGAGGCACAGGACTGCACTTCAGTTGGAAATGTCTGATAGGCAGGAGTGTTGCTGGACCTGTCTTTGTTGAGTTTCCACTTGGGGAGTTTGGAGCACTGACCCATCGAGTCTCACTGGGACCATGTGTAAATGAACTACTCTAAGGGCACATCCAACTAGCTGGGCACTGAGCTTTAATCCTATTTTATGTCTTAAGGTGTTTTTAGAGTCAGTCCAAGAACGGTTTACCAGCATCAATGTTGTATGCCAGTCAGCTGTATGCCCAGTATATGCTCACTTCATGCCAGGTGCTGAAGGGATAGCCCAGTAGCCTCCAGCAGCAGGACTGCAATGGAGCATGCTCAGATCGGAGAGTCTCTGGGCAAAAGTGCCCAAAGCATGTCTTTTCATTAGATTGATGCAAAGTTAATGGCCAATATAGTACGGACTCTGCATATGATGAAATCAAGTTAAAAATTTCAAAATCTTTAGTCATAACATTCTATTTCCATTATTGTGATAAATTAGAAAAGCTGAAAATGATTGTGATTTTTTTTCCAAGATGATTTTTCCCCTTCATTGAGAAATATGTACCAAGTGCAGATATTAGTAAGTGTCACTTCATGGCCAAGAATGCTCATAGGAGGTGGCTGTAATATTATCAAGAACAAATACGTTTTCCTTCATAGGAAAATGCTAGCTAGAGTCATGTACATGCATTCAAATTTAGTTTGTCCTCAAAAGTACTTGAATTAGTGTTGAGCATACAACACTAAGAAAATGAATTAAATAAGCCAATTATTAAATCCAGAGAGCACAAGTTATCCAGTGGAGAAAATATAATCACAGAATACTATATATCAGCTCTGAACAGAGTTTATATAATCATAGCCATAGAAACAGTAATCAACAAGGAAATAAACATCTATTCAAAATATATACACACTGAGAGGGAGAGAGGAGGGAGAGATAGACGGATGGATGGATAAATGGGTGGATTGGTGGGCAGACAGACAGACAGACAAGTAAGTTGTAGGCAGGCAGCTAGAAAACCAGGGGCTGCAGCAAAAGAAAGTATATGTGTGTGACAGAGATAGGCAAGTCTGTTTTCCCTTTTAGGAAGGTAATAATTGAAGTCAAGAACTAGCAGTTAAGAATAGGTTACACAGAGAGGTGTATGCAAATAACATAGTGGTCAGTTAAAAGCACTAAGCTGCGGCAGACCACTGTTTGATACAGTAAAATCAGAAAATGTTCATGAAAGCATGGTGGGCCAAAGAACGTGACAGCCAAGGTTGTTAAGACCCTAACTGAAAAGGGCATGGTGGCTGGGGGGGGTGTCTCATGGGGGGAGCCCCGGAAAAGCCTAAAGTACCATCCTCTGTCATCCCCTGTGCTGTCATCCCCTGTGACTCCTATCATTTCGATCTCTCTGGTCCTCCCTGGGGACCTGGGTCGGCATGAGAAGTAAGTGGTGAGTTTACTTTTCTCATCAGTTTATGTCTTTAGGGTTGAAATTCCCTAGTCTGCACAATAGCCCAAGCAATTCAGGGTTGTTCTTGGAGGGTCCACCCTCCTGTCTTGGAGTCTTGGAGGACTGTGGAGGTGACCAAGGACTTTGAAAGCCTGGATAGACAGCTGCTAGACACGCACTCAGCTCAGCTTTAGGGGAACACCAACTCCTAGCTGGTCTTGAAAGGTTATTTTCCTTCTTTCCTTCTTTCTTTCAACCATCTAGTACAGGAAATTCAAACATACATCGAATACTGAACCCTCACGTGCCCACGTTAACCATTAGCAGCCCAGAGCCAGTTTAATGTCACCACTAGCCTACTTCCCATACTGGGGATTACTTAAAATCGATCTCATTTTAAAATATTTTAATTCTCATATGCTGATTACATGTGATAACGGGTTTTCATGATATTTTCACAGTTGTTTGTATGTGTGCAGGTGGACGTGAGTGTGTGCTAGTGCTTATGTTGAGGCCAGAGGGTAACTCTCAGAAGTTGGTTCTCTCCTATCATGTGGGTACCAGGATAACTGAACTCCGGTCATCAGGCTGGTGATTCTGGGGTGGATAAGAAAGCAGGCTGATCAAGCCATGAAGAGCAAGCCAGTAATCAGCATGCCTCCATCAGCTGATGCCGACATCAGCTCCTGCCTTGAGTTCCTGCCTTTCATTATAGACTACAACTGTAGGCTGAAATAAACTCCATTCTCCACAAGTTGCTTTTGGTCATGGCTAGCATCACAGTAACAGAAAGTAAACTAGGAGTGTATTAGCTAATTTGTTATTTGTGTGTTTAAGTGCTCGTGAGTGCGCACATTCCTGTATGCATTCGTTCCTGTGTGTGTGTGTGTGTATGTGTGTGTATGTGTGTATGTGTGTGTGTGTGTATGTGTGTGTGTGTGTATGTGTGTATGTGTGTGTATGTGTGTATGTGTGTGTGTGTGTGTGTGTGTATGTGTGTGTATGTGTGTATGTGTGTATGTCCACACGCGTGTGTGACGACCCCATGGAATTAATTGTTTTTCTCTGTCCTTTTTTACCTGGGTTCTGGGCGTTGAACTCAGATTACCGAGCTCATGTCACAAGCACCTTTACCTACTGAGTACATCTTTGCTGCACTGCTTTTTTTTTTTTTTTTTTTTTTTGACATGGTCTCAGGTAGCCCAGCCTGGACTGGAAGGAATATACTGGGTAGCTGAGGATGACCTTGAACTTCTGAACTTCCTGCCTCTTTTGTTTTGTTTTGTTTTGGATTTGCTTTTTTCCGGAGACAGGGTTTCTCTGTGTAGCCCTGGCTGTCCTGGAACTCACTCTGTAGACCAGGCTGGCCTAGAACTCAGAAATCTGCCTGCCTCTGCCTCCCAGAGTGCTGGGATTACAGGCATGCTCTACTCTGTCTGGCTTAAATCTTTTCTCCCTTAAGTAGGGAAGAAGTCCAATAATTTGGTCACTGTGGTATAAAAGCTTGACTCTCTGTTCCCTTAGCGCCCTGTGTGTGGGTCCACATATAATATAGAAAATGAACATCATACTTCAAGAAACACTTCTTATGTTCAAAAGGAATCTCTGAGTAGACCTACATACAGAACTAGGTGTGAATCCAAAACTTCGCCTTTGCATAAATTAAGCGCACAGATAGACGTCTCGAACACACCTGGCCTTGGTTCCACACTGACTCTTTTACCACAGTTGTGTGACTCTCCCCTCCCCCCCACCATCATCTCAGAGTCCTAAGGAGTAAGTGGGACACTGCGCACACTTCAGTATCCAGCTCCTTAGCTATGTGCCTGAGAACTTGAGTTCCGGCCTCAGAACTTAACCATGGTGTGCGCTTGTAGTCCCGGTGATGGGGAGGTGGAGGCAGGTGGATTCTTGTCAATGGTTGGCAAGCCAGCCTAGCCTTCTCAGTGAGCTCCAGGCTAATCAGAGACTTCATCTCAAACAAAACAATGACACACACACACACACGTGCACGTCCACCTACCCACAAAGAAAGTGTTCACAAAAGTTGCTATTATTTGTAGACATAGTGTCAGGAATGAACCACAGAAAATTTCAGAGCTCAGTGCCCCTGCCTCCCTACACATGGGTCCCCAGCAGCAGACAGGACTTTATAACCTTGGCTTTTGTTTTCTTGCTCTCAGGAAGACAAGATTGTTTCACTGTGAATTCTTTTCCTGTATTGCATCAGCCTCTGGTTGGCCATTTACGTTTGGTTGGCCAAAGGTTCCTGGGTCTTTTCTCTATATGTGGTGTGGAGGTGCTGCCTAACAATAACTTAGCAAACAGTTATTCTAAGCTCTTCAAACAGACACCCTGGGCAAAGGGCTCTGGAGCCTTTCCTGTTACCCTGCCGTGTGGCTGATTCAGCAGCTCTTCTAGAGCCCTCCTCCAGGCCCTGGTCTGTCAGGTCACTAATGGATCTGCTGGAAGTGAATTAAGTCATAAACAAAGGGCTAACAAATCACTTCAGCTGGTGTCTGCCCCAGGATAACCAGTTGCTTCCCATTCATTGATGCATCCCTTTTCTGGGGAGCCCTGAGTCAGGAGGAGATCAGATGCTGCTGTGGAGTCTCAGTTCTATTGGGGCAGAGCTATGGTCTGCAAGGTGAGAAGACTGTGCAGCCACTGTCACCTCTTGTAGGAAGCCCAGAACTGCTGTTTTTTTTTTTCCCCAACTGGACACTATGTTGGAAAATGCTTCCATTAGATTGCCTGTAGGAAAGTCTGTGGGGCATTTTCTTGATTAATGATCGATGTGGGAAGGTCCAGCCCATTGAAGGTAGTGCAATCCTGGGGCAGTTGGTCTGGGGTGCATAAGAAAGCAAGCTGGGAAAGCCATAGGGAACCAAGCCAGTAAGCAGTGTTCCTCCTTGGTCTCTGGTTTATAAGTTCCTGCCTCCAGATTCTTGCCCTGACTTCCCTCAGTGAAGGAGTGTGAGCTGGGAGTTGTAAGATGATATAAACCCTTTCTTCCCCAGTTGCTTTTGGTCATAGTGTTTTATCATAGCAACAGAAACCCTAAGACAGTGGCTGTGTCAAGTCCAAGCTGAGGAAAGGGAGCAGCAGACAGCTATGTTCTTAAGCCTGGGTGTGGGTTGGTCTTCTTCCCTTTCCAGAGGACTATATCCTTCAAGGGGGGTCCCTGCTCCTCAAGGTCTGTCTAGACTCCTGAGATCTTAGAAGTCCCCCCAGGATTGGGCAGGCCTTGAGGTATTTCCTAGGTAGGCTGGGAAACAGACTTCTGTAAGTTCCAGGCCTTACCCTCTACCTTTCTCTTCTCTGCTCTGCCTGTCTCCCCTAGAGAATAGACTGAGGGCATTCTGCCTATGGTAGGGGTAGGGGTAGGGGTAGGGGTAGGGGGTAGGGGGTAGGGGTAGGGGTAGACATCTTCCTGGACTGGTCAGAGAAGAGGGGTATCTAGCTGTTCTCCCACTTTGGAAGAGAAGGTCTAGGGGAGCAGTTTTCAATCTGGGGGTCACAACCCCCTTAGGGGTCAAAAGATCCTTTCACAGGGGTCACGTATTAGATATCCTGCATATTCACATTATGATTTAAACAGTATCAAAGTTAGTTATGAAGTAGCAATGGAAAGAACTTTATGTTGAGGGTCATCACAACAAAGGGTGGAAGAAGCATCAGGAAGGTTGAGAGCCACTTGTCTATGGGAAAGGACTCAATAGGGCGGGGGTGGGGGGGACCCACGGCTATATTCCTTAGTCTCCTGGGAAGAAGAGACCTAAAGTAGCGGAATTGAGTTTGGGTGAAGGGAGCATGGACTGCTCTTGCTGAAGCCACTGGACAGGATGAGCTCTAAAAAAGGTCTGGAGACTGGGCGGAGGTGTAGTATAAAGTGACCCTCACAAACACGACTTCTGTAGGACCCACATAGCTTTCTGCAGCAGTGCTCCATCTAGATCCTGGAACCTAGATTCTTGGTACCCAAGGACAGGGCTTAGCATGTAGAGTTCCTACTGATGCTCGTGCGAGGAGCCACGAAGAGTTCTGAGGAGTGAGGTCCCTCGCTAACAGAGCCCTGATGCTGTCCCTTCTCCTGGGCCAGTGACTCAGTTATACGTGGACCAGAGTCCCACGTGCTGGTCAGTGAAACATTCTGTTCTTACCTCTGCTCCCCACCTTGCCTTGGCCATTGGGTCTCTGAGATTAGCGTAGCTGCAAATTTCTCTATAAAACTCAGCAGTGAGTGGTCTGTGGCAGTGTGCGCTGTAATCCCAGAACTTGGGAGGTAGACACAGAAGAATTAGGAGTTCCAGGGCATCCTCAGTGGCATAGGGATTTTTTAGGATTTGGAGTACGTGAAACCTGTGGCCTCCCTTGAAAGAAACCACCTACAAACCACTCTGCTATGGCCACGTCACTGCACTGGGCCTCTGTTGTGTGTCTATAGAATGGGGCTAATAATAGTGATCTACTATTTCCCCAGGCGGAGGGATGAAGTGGCACGTGGGAAAGGACACTTAGAGTAGGTAAGGAGAGGATTGACTCCTGGTTCACCCATAGTTTTGTTTTTAAATATGTCAGGGCAGGTAAGTAAAAGCTGTCGGGGGTTCACTGTGTTCATCTCCCAGGCAGAGAGGTAGAGAGGGAACTGTAGCTAGAGCATCCTGGGTAATAACTAGAAGGTGTGGCCATGCATAAGGCAGGGATTGAGCTGGCAGATGCTGACTCTAGGCCTCCCAGGTCGCTCTCTCCTACCTCTCCTGCCTGTTACGTTTTTCATGTTCTATATCAAAGTCTCAATGGTTCTTTCAAGTCCTATGTAGTCTAGGCTCTGATCATCTGGGGACTGTACAATTCTTATTAATATTAAAGGTAAGGGCTTTCTTAGTGACTTGCCTTCATTTCTAAATCAGTCTTGGAAAGAAGGGGGCAAAACTGGAATGGGAAGGATGTTTGTGCCCCGAAAGGAACGCATTCTGGTTTGTTGCACAGACTTGGGCTCTCCCTGGTGACTTCAGGGATTATGTTGTCAAATGTGAACAATCAGTGATTAGCGGCAGGACTCCTGTGACTATTAAAGGCTTTGATTTCAGGGTCAGATTGAAATAGACAGTTTGATTCTGGAGCCTTCTATTGCCCAATACCAGGAGTGCAAGGAACCTGGGATGTGTACTCGATGACGGGTCCTAGGTACTGATTTGTTATCAACTCTGTCTAGCTCAGTGGTTTTCAACTTGAGGGTTGCAATTCCTTTGGAGACCATAAGGCACTTTTACCGGGGTTGCCTAAGACCATCAGGAAACACAAATACTTATATTACAATTCATAAAAGTAACAAAATTAAGTTACAAAATAGTTTTATGGTGTGTGTGGGGGTCCCAGCAGTAGAAAGGTTGAGATCAGTGATCTAGCTGTACCCGTGAGGAAAACATGTAAGGGCCGTGGCTGTTGTAAACAGTAAGGTTTTCCAATCAGTCTCCTCACTTCAGCTTTAGCTTGCTTCATTTCTGATTGCAGGGAGGGCCTTGGGAGGTGAGGTCGCCATTTTCCAAGGTTCCAACCTAAATTTCTCTCAGTAAACACTTGGATAGCTAAAGAGGTTTTTACCCTTGGAAGAGGCCACTTTTTAAGAGAAGAAAAAGATGGCTTTAATAATTGAAGGGGCATCCTTCTGTGGGATATTTTTGTGACAGTGGGTTGGGTTTTCTGAGGACTGGGATCTGGAGCCACGTCCATCTGGTGGGGACAAGAGAGGAAGGAGGCAGGACTTCTCAGCTGGACTCTGCTTATCCTCGAGGAAGTGAAGAAGGCTGAGGTACTGCTGGTCCAGTAGGTAGGTATCAGGTCTCCATGTCCGACTACACAGTATACTGCCAAATGCAGCCTTCTTTCCATCCCGTGTGCATCTCAGTGTGCTCCGCTCCAGCAAGCCATCTGGGGGCTGACGGTATTGTGATGAAAGTTTGCCATGCTTTGGGGGGTGGTATAGGGTCTCATGTATCCCACGATAGCCTCAAACTTGCTGTGGGGGTGAGGATGACCCTGATCCTCCTGCCTCAGCTTTCCAAGTGCTGGAATGTCATGTGTGTGTTACCACTCCTGTCTCAAGAGTTCATAATTCATGTAGGTAGCAAGATGTTTTCAAAATCTACCCTTGTACTTTGCATAGAAAGCAGATGTGTTGCCAGGCAGTGGTGGCGCACGCCTTTAAACTCAGCTCTTGAGAGGCCGAGGTAAGTGGATCTCTGTGAGTCTGAGGTCAGCCTGGTCTACACAGAGAGCTCCAGCCAACCTGGCCTACACTGAGAAACCCTGTCTTGGAAAACAAAAACAAAAACAAAGGGGTTGGGGCAGAAGTGGGGACACATGGCATACAACATACTTTGGGAGAAATAAATGAAACTTGAGTATGTTTCTCATTTCATGGCTTTCAACACTTAAAAAAGCAGCACATTATTTAAAATAATGCATCGGATGAAAGGGCGGAAAATAAGGGAAAAGAGAGTCCTAGGCTGGAGAGAGAGCTTCAGTGGTTCCAAGTGAAAACTGCCTTAGCTCAGTTCCCAGCACACAAGTAGGGCAGCTCAGAAGCACCTGTAAGTCCCGCTCTAGGGGACTCTGACGCTGGTTTCTGACTTAGGTGGACACCTACACTCATGCCCCCTTCTCCCATATATATGAGAAATAAAATCTTTTGAAAAAATATGTATCTTATGTGCACTAGTGTTCTGCCTTCATGTCTGTGTGAGGGGGCCAGATCTTGGAGTTATGGACAGCTGTGAGCTGCCGTGTGGGTGCTGGGAAGTGAGCCCGGGTCCTCTGGAAGAGCGGCCGGTGCAGTCAGTGCTCTTAACCACTGAGCCAGCTCTTCCTAAGAAGCACGATCTTAAGAGAGACTTCCTCCCCACGTGCCCATTCTGCTCGCCGTAGTTACCCACAGTTCTCAGTATTTTCATGTGTTTCCTTCCATGGATTTCTATGCTGCTGTGAGCATTGCATGTGTGTACCTGCAAGTCTGTGTCAGAATAGATGTTAAAAGGTCAGCTGTAGAGACATTGTCCTCACTCCTGTGATGGTTGGTAAAAGGAGAGAAATCCAAAGGACTCCTTCCTATAAACACTTGAGTCCCCTGTAAGTCTGTTCTGTGCTGCATACGGCATGGGCTCTGTTTAGGGCTCTGTGTACAACGGTACACAGTTTGTGGAAAGCAAGTTACTCCAGGTGTTGAGTGTAACGTGGGCTATAAGCACCTATTGCACACACATCTTCGAGGAAGGTAGACACTGCTCTCATAGGCTGAGAACAGGCTGTTTTAATAGTCTCTGACTAGGGTCACACTAGTTTTCCAGGAATCTCAGAGCAAAATGGTAAAGGTTGGATAAACATGTAACATGAGAATGTGTGGCATTTATGGCCACCTTGGTGACAGGCTGTGATCCTTATGGCTATGATTACCTGGATCTGTTTCCTCAAGATGCAAAGACCAGTTGTGCAGGACACTGTCTCTGCTTGCACACAAAGCTGTCCTGCCTCCTTAGGAAAGGAGGGGTTGGAGGAACCAGAGAGAACTCAGTGTGACAAACGGGACCCAGATTTTGGGTTGAAGTCCGCCCATGTGTTGCTGTAGATGGGCTTTGGAGAACTGTCTGGTTCATGGAACTCTTTTTCAGGTTTCTGATAGAGTTGTGCCTATAGCTCTGACCCTATTTTGCTTTGTGGCATCCTAGAGTACCAGGAAGCCTTGCAAGGTAGCCTGATGGTTGGCTGCCCTGCCAGACATCTCTTCCTTTATCCTGTTTCTGTGGGCTCATTCTTTTTCTGAAACTTGAGTCTCTCCAGAGGATCAGGGCTAGGGCCCAGAGCTCAGAGCTCCTTTTGTCCCCTCCTCTGTCCTCCCTCCAACTACCTGACTTCCCTTGCTGGGCTCCAAAAGGGATCATGTCTGCCTTGAAAGCATCTTTTGAGGATTAATTGATGTCTGCTCTTTGCTTTGAAGAGAGAGAGAGAGAGGAGAGAGAGAATCTATCAAGTCCCCAGGCTGTCCTCAAAGCTCTCCCTCCCTTGTTCTAGCTGGTGCCAGGTCTGGCCAATGGAGGTGCAGAATGAGCTATCATGATTTCCTTTCTGAGCACCTCATCTTCTCATTGCCCATGGTATAAGGGTGAGCATCCCGCAGGGAGGAAGAAATCCTCAGGTGGGCACGATACATCATCTTGCTTTTGGTTTTTGTTTTTTAACCAGGAGAAAGAATATTATCATCAAAATGATCATCCCCAGGGATGTTAGTTTGTGGCCATCTGTGACATTTTCTCATTTGGAAATTGTTCTCTTCTCTCTCTTTTTAAAAAGCTTTCAAAGTGTCAGGGGCAAGAGGAGTTATAATCTGCCACCTCTCAAAGCAGTCCCTCTGCCAAGCTATTGATATGTTAATTTCATGTGGTTCAGAGAGGCCAGGATGACACCCTGCTTCAAGATAAGTGTTTCCATCTCAATGAGTTCTTTGTAAACTGAAGAAAAGGTACCGGTGAGCTACTTACTGGGAAGATCCAGATAATACAGTGTGTGTTAAGAAACAAAGGGTTTGGCCTGGTGTGGTCATCCATACTTGGATGAGAGTCAGGAGTTCTAGGTCACCCTTGACTACATTAGCTGAGGTGGAAGTTAGTCTGGCCCACATGAGACCTTGTCTCCAAAAAGCAAAACAAAGACAACAACAAAAGGTCTATTTTGGAGGCCACACCAATCGGAATTAAACCAATGGTAATCTCAGTTCTATTATGACTGTAGAAGACAAGAGTGCATGTCCGAGCTAGTTAAGCATGTTGAAGTCCTCTTTCCAGCCTTTGGATGGCACCAGGGTGCAAGGAGCCTTACGGCACCCAAGGCTGAGCTTGCCTTCCAATGGGGTGGCCAGAGAGCAGCCTTTACTTCTGGGTGTTTGAATTAACTGTCTGGCACCTGATCCTCAGCCTTTCCAGCATTTCAGGGCTTGCGATCCAGCACCGGCCTCCTTAGCAGGGACCATGCTTCCTCTCTAGGGCACTCCTGGCTACTCGGAAAATCCGAAGATCTGGCAATCTGGATCTTCATTCCATGAAGACTACCTGCTGTTTTGAATAGGACAGTGGGATTGGCCGCTTCTGGCCATTGTTACCTGTCTGCAGGTTCATGAGAAGGGGCGATTACCTAGAATGGCATATGTGAATATGCTTGGGTAAGTGGACACAATCAAGGATTCAGGCTGAGAAGGGATTAGCTTTCTGGAAAGGTCACCCCTTAGTGGGTTGAGGGTTCATAAGCTGAACAGCAGATTTGAGAAAGAGTAAATCTTGGGGTGAGGTGAGGAGTGTCAGATGATTACGCTACACGGTAGGAGACATACTTCTCAAACACCCACTGTGTGCTCACTGTAGCTCACTGTATGCCCACTGTGTGCCCTATGCACGCCCACAGCTTTGTAGTCTAGTGTCTAGCCTGGGGCATTGCTTGATCTTGCTGGATCTCATCTGTTGGCCAGCGTGGCCTTGCCCTTGGCCCCGCCTTGGAGAACAGGAGGACTAGCTTTTCCTCTCTTCTCAGGTTGTTTAACAAAATGGACACACAAATGCAGGTGTTGTGGACGCAAAGCCCAAGGGTTCAGGCAGGCTCTGCAGAGGAGGGAAGGGATGTCTTCATGGGAGAAGGAGCAAAGCAGAGGGGACTGGGAGGGTCCTGTTAGCCTGACAGGACGTCCAAATTCAAGAGCAACCTTTCCCACCTTGGGGAGGGAAGCCCAGGGTTGTCGGAGCTCTCCCAGTATAAAATAGGAATTTGTATACACAAACTCCAACAACTTCTTTAAACCATTACTCTATTTTTAACCGGGTCTTGCTCCGGTCAGGCTAGTCTGGAACTTGCTATGTATCTAACCTTTAACAATCATTGTTGGGTCTGGAGAGATGTCTCAGTGCTTGAGAGCACTGGCTGCTTTTCTAGAGCATCGTCCAAATTCCCAGCATGCACAGGGCAGCTCCCAACTGTCTGTAATCCAGCTCCAAGTGATTTGACATACATACATACGTACATACATACATATATACACATATACATACATACATACATACACACAGACATACATACAGTGCAAACACCAATGCACATAAGATAAAATCATTAAAAATTATGCATATGCATGCTTTGCTTGCATGCATGTCTGGGTACCATGGTTGTGCTTGGTGCCAGCGGAAGCCAGAAGAGACTTGGATCCCCTGGAATTGTAGATGATTGTGAGTTGCCATGAGGGAGCTGGGACTCGAACCTGGGCCCTCTGGAAGAGTAGCTCTGGAATAGAATCTCATCAGCTCTTCTGTTGCTTTTGGAGTACTGGGATTCCAGTGTCTACTCTCATATCTGGCAAGAATTTTTTTTCTTATGGTACTGAGCCTAGGGATGTATGCATGCTAGACAAGTACTCTGACACCAAGCTACATCCTCATCCTGACAACTTCAAATATTATGAATGAGTTCTTTAAAAAGCATAGTGTGGACCACAGGAAACAAGTCTGGAGGCCATATTGGCTTATGCCCTTAGGTTCGTAAGGCCTGGATAAGACTTCTCTATTGAGTCATTAACTTGACTTTGTGAGAACAGGACATAAAGAACTCTCTCTTATAAAGAATATAGCTGTGAGGACCAAGATGGGTGAAAGTGGAACTGGAAATTTGGACTATACTGTCAGCAGGTTAGATCAGCATGTCCCGCCTCTGCAGGCTTCAGTGAGGATTGCTGTAAGGCCAGTAGGAAATCCAGGGACAGCTGAAGGGGAAGTGTGCACACTGTGGGTGGCGGTGGGGGCAGGTAGGGTGCAGAGGTCAGGGATTCTGTAGGACAGCTCTGGAGGGGAGGGAGGGGGTGAGTTGGCATGAACTTGGAACTGAGGCTGTTTATACTCTGCCCTCATGTAGCCTGGTGGGTGTGCACACCCCTGCTAGCCATGCACAGAGCAAAGGAGTCACAGTCATCAGAAGCAACTTTGGACATCTACTCGGACAAGCACGCAACTTGGGGCAGCCCTCCAAATGTGTCCTTGTAGTTAGGGATCAAAGTCGGTCAAACATAAAGAGCTATAGGGCAGTTAGCGATGAAGAAGAGAGTAAGTGTGGGTTTAGAGAATGTGGGTTTGGATCCTCTCTTGTTACTAGCCTTGCTGCTGGACCAATTGCTGACCTTCGGAGGGGCATTGTGGGGGCTTGGATGGTATCATTTGCCTACCTTCTAGGGTTGTTTCGAGGAATAGATGGGTGTGAGAGCCAGGGTGCATGAGTTTAGTTCAGAGTGTGGCACGCAGTACGCCCTCAGACTGAGCTCATTATTATGAGACAAGCAGTAACCTCAGCTAACTGTGTTACTGTTGTAACACAGGTTACATTGTAACATGTAAGTCCCATTGTCTCGGAAGAGAGCTGACAGGAGACTGAGGGCAAGGCCACCTTGTCCGGGTCCCCACTGCAAATGACTTCCTAAACACAGATCCTCGAGCCTGAGTCCCTGTTTTTCAGGTGTGCAGGAGATGCAGAACTCACCTGGATAAGGGCCTTGAATATGCTTTTGTGGCACAGGTTCTATATCTATTACATAACAGCACTTTCCTCCCACTCCCAATCCATTCACAAATATTTATTGAGAAACTACTATGACCCAATCCTGTCTGTCGTGTGTGTGTGTGTGTGTGTGTGTGTGTGTGTGTAAAACAACTTTTTTTTTTTTTTTTCGAGACAGGGTTTCTCTGTGTAGCCCTGGCTGTCCTGGAACTAACTCACTCTGTAGACCAGGCTAGCCTTGAACTCAGAAATCTGCCTGCCTCTGCCTCCCAGAGTGCTGGGATTAAATGCGTGCGCCACCACCGCCCGGCTGTGTAACAACTTTTGGGAGTCAGTTCTGTCCTTCCACCTGGGTTCTTGAGATTGAACTCAGGTCAGTAGGCTTGAGAAGGAAGCATTTTTACCTACTGAGCCATTTTGCCATCCCTGGAGCCACGTAGATGCTGAAGCTAGCATATAGGCTAAGCCGTTATGACAAACAGATCCCCAAATAGAATGGCTAAGACAGGATTTACCTGTCAAGTAAGTCCTAAGGCAAGCACATCAGACTGACAAGCAGGAGTTTTTGTTTTGCACCCTTAAGTCTGTCCCAGGGTGTGGGAAGTAGGAGGTGGGGAAACCCAAGGCAAGCAGCTTGTCTTTGAGAAGGAGCAACTCCCATGCTATTGGCTGGAATTTAGTCACACGGCCACATCCAGCTGCAAGGGATGCTGGGAAATGTAGTCTGCAGCAGCCGATGGGATTGCAACAAAGAGAAAGAATGTTGAATACTGAGGTGCAGTTAGCTGGTCTAAGTAAAATGGGTGGGGGCCAGTAAAGCCAAGCAGGAACCTGGGGAGGCCTTTCTTCTTTTTTTTTGGAGTAGGCAACCGTCTCACCCTCTGTGGTCTTAGGCATTTGCTACCTTGGAACTGGATTTCAGACTCTTCCAGAAAGTTCTGTTCTGTGCCACATTGCAACATGTGTGCTTTCCAACTCTTGTTGACTTCCAGGAAATAGGGCAGACATGGGGGAGGGTGGTGTGAATCAGAAGGTGCTTATATGTTTAAGACTGCATATCTATCGCTGTCTCCACAGGACAGCAGTTAGGGTTGGTGTAGGCATAGCAGCGAGAGGCTGGGTCAGACTAGCTTCTCCTTCCCTTAAGGCAGATGACAGGCTCTGTGTTTGCCTGTGGGAGCTGGTTGAAGTTGGGCTTCCCATCCAGAGAGTCTAAGATGAGATGCTGTCCTCATTTCTTCTCTGGATTTTACCCACAGTCAGAAAACATCAGAAGGAGCCAGGTACACAAGTGCTTAGGCCACACCGTATTCAGAATTAATATCTAAGATGCCTGAGGGTTCCTAGGCTCATAGTTACTACTGTCCACTGGGTTTGAGTCTGAATGTGTGTCTATCATGTTCCGCGAACTTTGTCACACTGCTCTGTAATTCTCATGTTTCATTGTCTGGGGTACCTGGTATTCTCCCTCCAACTCTCCGTCTCCTGAGCCAGGGATGGAGAGGGTGTCACGGGTATTTACTCTGAAGCCTTCCGTGTCCAGACAGAACAGCATTAATGAAAGAACAAGACTGGTTTCAAATCCAGGAAGAGAGAGACCATCGTCTAAATTAATAAAGTGAGATCCTGGATGACTATGTGAACCTCATTATTGTAACCCCCACATCAGCGTTTTATACATCGCAATTGCCTCTGTCCAGCATAGTGTACAGCACACAGCCAAGACTTCATACACGCCTATTATAAAACAATAAGAGCATAGACTAGGAACCACACCTAGCTCTGTCAACTAGCAGCTGTATGTCTCTGGACAATTTACTTACCCTCTCTGGATCTTCATTCCAGACTGTATGATGGGAAATATATCAGTTCCTACCTTGTAGGCAGAGACAAGATATGTGAGCTCTTATAGAAATGCCTAGCCCATGCGAAAGCATTAGCTCTTACTGGATCATTAATGACTAAGTGGTGGCCCAAGTCTGCCTGCTAGAACTTTATAATGAGTCTTTTCAATCTCCTTTCATTTTGTTGATATTGATCCAGTCCCTAGTCACTCACACATTTGTTTGCTGTAGAAAAAAAATGTCTTTTCCCTTTCTTTCCAACAACTTAGATTTTTTAAAAATACTTTATGTATATAGGTGTTTTGGCCACATGTATACTTGAGCCCCACATGCATACCTGGTGCCTGAGAAGGACAAGAAGAGGGCACTGGATAGATCCTCGAGAACAGGACAGACAGCTGTGAGCAGTCACATGCGTGCTGGAAGTTGAACCCGGGTCCTCTGGACAAGCAGCAATGCTCTGGACTGCTGAGCCACACGTCCAGCTCCTCCAGCACTTTTTTTGGTTTGAAACAAGAGCAAAAGGCTTATAGTCTGGTGCTATGTGCTATATAGCATTCATCTGCTAATAATCCTAGATGTTTGGGATGCAAACCAGGGTTTAGCTCTTTAGGGTGATTTGAAGGATTTGTTATCATGGACCAAGTCTGCACCTCAGGATTCTAGAAAAGACAAGACGTTGAGGACTGGCAGTTTCTCTGACCCAGGTCGACCTTAGAAGACATTGATGTTTGGAAGTCAGAATTGCTCTTGGAGTAGGGGTGCCTTGTCTAAGAACAACTTAGGAGAAGATACATGCTTTCCCAGATTGTTGTGACCTCATGTTGAAGGTTGGTATTCTTATCTTAGTATTGTTTGGTCTGTTTAGAAAATACTCTTTGGATGAAGCCTTCTTAGGTGTGATTCCTAACACTGTATAAACTGGGCATGGTGGAACATGCCTGTAATCCTGGTACTTAGGTAGAGGCAGGAAGATCAGAAGTTTGAGGCCATCTTCAGCTACATATCAACGTTGAGGCTAGCCTGGGCTACATAAGAGCCTGCCCAATCAAACAAAAACCAGTTTTTAGAAAGGACACATTGAAGAACTTACTTCCTGTGGCGATTTGATTAAGACTGGCCCCTATAAACTCACATATTTGAATGCTTCGGCATTCTTTCAAATGCCCAAGACAGACCTAGTGGTTCTGTCTTCTTGCCGCCTGCGGATGGAGATTTAGAACTCTTAGCTCCCTCTCCAGCACCATGTTTGCCTGTCTGCCACCTTGTGACTCACCTTGATGATGATGGACCAAACCTCTGAACCTGTGAGCCAGCGCCACTGAAATGTTTTTCTTTCTAAGAGTTGCCTTGGTCATGGTGCCTCTTCACAGGAGTAGAAACCCTAAGGCAGCTGCCATTTCACTACAGTAGCTGAGAATTAAAGCAGAATGGGTGGCTGTCAGTAAGGGAATGGCTCGGGAGCTGTGGTACCTTCCTACCAGGATTCATAACAGATCCAGTAAGAGGATTTTATAAATCTATAAAATTATAATTAGTAGGAATATAAAAGGGGAAGGAATGTGTACAATACTTGTTAAATAAACAATAGTCAACCTAGAGGAAACCTAGGCTAACACAGTATGTTGGTCAGGGTTCTGCTATAAAGAGGTGTGTTTTCAATGTTTCTGCCCATGACCTACTGGCCCCATAGCTGTGGAACTGTGGTAGGGGGTGGTGTGCTATATATGGTGGGAACATATTGGGGATGAAACCTTTTATCTCCTGTCCCCAAAATGAGTTAGTCTAGAGATGTGGCTCAGTGTAAAACACTTACCTAACTTTGACAGAGAGGAAGAGGAGTGAGTCCTAAGATGCCCTTCAGGAAATCCTTCTCCTCCTCTCCCTCTTCCTCCCCCCTCCTCCCTCTCCTCTTCCCCCTCTTCTTCCCCCTTCCTCCCCCTCCTCCCCCTTCCTCCCCTCCTCTTCCTCCCCCTTCTCTTCCCCCTTCCTCCCCCCTTCCCCCTTCTTCCCCCTCCTCTTCCCCTGCCCCCTCCTCCTCCCCTGCTCCTTCCCCCTTCTTCCCCCTCCTCTTCCCCCTGCCCCCTCCTCCTCTCCTGCTCCTTCCCCCTCCCTTCCCTCCCCCTCCCTCTTATTCCCCCTCCCCTTCCCCCATCCTCTCCCTCCTCCTCCTCCCTCCCCCTTCTTCCCCCTTCCCTTCCCTTCCCCTCCTCCTCTTCCTCCTCCCCCTCCTCTTCCTCCTCCCCCTCCTCCTCCTCCCCTCCTCTTCCTCCTCCCCCTCCCCCTCCTCCTCCTCCCCCTCCTCCTCCTTCCCCTCCTCCTCCCCTCCTCCTCTTCCTCCTCCCCCTCCTCCTCCCCTCCTCTTCCTCTTCCCCTCCTCTTCTTTCTCCCCCTCCTCCCCCTCCACCCCCTCTTCCCCCTTTTCCCCTTCCTCCTCCTCCTCCCCTCCCTCTCCTCCTCCCTCTCCCCCACTCATCCCCCTCCCCTCTCCCATTCCCTTCCCCTCCCCCTCTCCTCCCATTCCCCTCCCCCTCTCCTCCCATTCCCCTCCCCCTTCTCCCCTTTTCTTCCTCCCCTTCTCCTCCTCCCCATCCCTCTTCCTCTCCTCCTCTCCCTCCTCCTCTCCCTCCCTCTTCCCCTCCTCCTCTTCTTCCTCTTCCTCTTCCTCCTTTTCCCCCCTCTTCCCCCCTCCTCCCCCTCCTCCTTCTTCCTCCTCTCTCTCTCTCTCCCCCCCCCCCCCTTCTCTTCAAGACAGAATTTCTCTGTGTAACAACCCTGGCTGTCTTGGAATTCATTCTGTAGACCAGGCTGGCCTCAAACTCAGATTTTTCTTCTGGCTCCCAAGTGCTGGAATTAAAGGTGTGTGCCACCACTGCCCCGCTTAATACCTCAGTTTTTAAGGGACTCATTTAAGAACCAAACTATGGCTGTGAGCTCTCTGGTAAGCAGAGTGGAGGATGCTTATTCAGAGGGTGGAGTAAAAGAAAATAACATGAGAATATAATAAGCACCATTTGAATAAATTATCTGTGCATGTATATGCATAAAGAAATGCATAAATACATGTGTGTGAGTGAAGGTAATCAAAGAAAACAACAAGGCTCTGAGCTCCTGGGCCAGATAGCTGAGGAAAGGCAAGGGCTGGTCTCCACATTGGAAGCACACACACACACACACACACACGTTTGTGTGGTCGAAAGTCAAAGACACCAATGAGAAGTGGGTAGCTGAACCCAGACGCGCTGCCCTGCTTAGCAGAGCAGTAACCACAGCCGTCCCCTTGTGCATGGTGTGGAAGAGGGGGAAGAGGAAGAAGAGGAGAGAAAAGAAGAGAGAAAAAAGAAAAAACCCTGAGCTATTAAAGGTTTGGTCTCAAATCCAAGGTGCTATTGGTGTGCATGGTCTCCTGAGTTTTCGAAGTGAGCTATTTTTACTCCCATTTTGCAGATGAGGAAGAGCAACTGCAAGTCACTGAAGGCCCTGCACTGAGTCACTGCTGCTGAGACTTGGGTCGGGTCTGCTTGTTTTCACAGCCCCAGCTCTTTTAGTGCCATATTATTGCGGCCACAGGTTGGAACCTGGGGGAGGGCTGGCGTGCTCGCTTCTTAGCTGAGACCCTCTCTTACAGATGCATTTTGCTATTAAAACTATTTGAGTCACTGCCCTGTAACTGTTTCCCGTGGGTACTTGCTGGCCTGAGTCCAAGCGTATGTGAGTGTGTGCACATGCGTGCACAAGTCGCTTGGGAGACTTTGTTCCCAGGGGAGCAGGCTACCCAGCATAGTAGGGCATCTCACTGTCCTGCCTTAGGATAGGTGAGAACAGATGCTCGTTAAAAAGGAGCGCCAGAATTACCGAGTGTGACATCTGGACCCAGAACCGTCTCAGCAGCTACTTGGGTGGCAAGTAGCAGGGGCCTGGCTCTCTTGAGGCTCTGTCTCCTACCGCTGCTTGCTGTGCCTCCACCTGACAAGCCACAGAAGAGCTGACGGGCGGCCGGTTTGGTGGCCTGGCGATGGGCTTTTGCAAATGTCTGCAGATGTGCCCCAAAGGGAGGTCAAAGTCACAGTCCTGCAAAGTGATGTCACCAGGGATGGCCTCTTCTATTTTCTTTCCCGTCATTTGTTCTTCATTCATAAAGAGGGAATATGATTTTTATCCTCATAGCTATTAAAGGATTATGTACAGATTATATACCTGCATATATATGTCTGTATTACCTCCCCCCACATATATAACACCTGTCTGTCTATATTTTCAATGTAGCAAATGATGCACTATTAGATAAGCAAGGCAGGTTTCCACTGAACTGCACTGCCAGTGACTCTGGTGACAGCTACTTTGTTCTTTAAATCTGTAAGAATCCAGCGTGATGAGAAGACCACCCTTTCCTACAAGGCACTGAACTCTTAATAATAGGCTTCCAGGAACATACGCTTTTTTCATAAAAGTTAACTGTATTGCAGAGGTAAGTTGGCTGCAGGGATGCCTACTTTGGACTCCTCTGCCCAATCTGTGGCAGATGGCCACCATTTCCCCCGGTGAGATTCTGCCAGCTGGTACCAGAGCTACTGCCTGCTGCCTTCCTTTGCTGTCTGCGAGCGAGCGTCCCCACAGACCTCAGGAGGGGGGTGAGAAGGAGGAGGGGTGCTCTAGGCTGTGGGCCCTACTTGAAGGTTTAGGATGAGGTCTCCCTGCCCAGGCCAGCAGTCTTGTTCTTTATGAGTTGTAGGCTGAGCCTCCTGGCCAGAGACCAATTGGTTTTCTTTTCTTTTCTTTTCTTTTCTTTTCTTTTCTCTTTTCTTTTCTTTTCTTTTCTCTTTTCTTTTCCTCTCTCTCTCTCTCTCTCTCTCTCTCTCTCTCTCTCTCTCTCTCTCTCTCTCTCTTCCTTCCTTCCTTCCTTCCTTCCTTCCTTCCTTCCTTCCTTCCTTCCTTCCTTCCTTTCTTTCTTTCTTTTTTTTTTCTGAGACAGGGTTTCTCTGTATAGCCCTGGCTGTCCTAGAACTCACTCTGTAGACCAGGCTGGCCTCAAACTCAGAAATCTGCCTGCCTCTGCCTCCCAGAGTGCTGGGATTACAGGTGTGCACCACCACTGCCCAGCTGAACTTCCTGCCCAACTGGTTTTCTAGAGCCCTGGTTTATCTGCCTGGAGGGTCAGGTTCTTTTCAATGAGTCATTGTTGTCATTGTCTTTGTGAACAGGAACTTTACAGCTCCTTAAGGACTGGGACTAGGTCTCTGGCAGCCTCTTAGAGCCTGGCTTGTGGTAGGAAGACTTACTTTCCCCATGGGAACCTCAACTCTAGGAGTGGACAGCAAGACAGCCGTTACCTGGGAGTGATTTTCTTCTCATCCTCTGGGTCAAGGATGGGACCTATAACCTCCCATTTTTATCTCTCTTTGCCTTTATTTTTCTTAGAAAGTGGCTTCATCTGGCCTACAAGGCCAACCTAGGCCCTGACCACATCCCTCCTCTCCTTGCTGTCTGACAGGAGGTGCTGAAAACATTTTCTTGGTTCTGCTTCTGTTTAGTGGATCAGCAGACTTGCCTGTATCCCAGGAGCTGCTCCCGTGAGGACTACACAGTCTAGACAGCATGCGTTACCTGGGGCCAGGGATGACGAGGGCTGACCTCTTGGTAGGTCCCTAGGCAGACATTGGTAAAAGGATGTCCTTTAAGGAAAAGAAAAAAAAATCCACCCACATGGAATGATGAAAGGAATGATATCACAGTTGGCATGGCAACGGCAGGACCATCATAATCTCCCCACAAGGTGGTCAGAACCCAAGGGAGGGCTGAGTCTCTCTGCTCACCTTCTCACTTTGGACAGGCAGGAGTGGTGTGGGATGGAGGATGGGCTGCTTACCCAGTGGCCACAACGGGCCCGGGGCCTGGACTTTGTCTCCAGATCTGCCTCCATGCTCTGACAGTCTCCCAGGGGTCTGACCGCCACGTCCAAGCATTTGTATTCTGTCTATCCCGCATCTTGCATGCGCATTGGAGGTGTGGCCGGAGAGATGGGGCAGAGCCAGAGTGTAGGGATCTGTTGCTGAAGAGGGGAGTAGAAGACAGTTGTATAGAGTTCTGGAAGAGTTCCTGAGTTGCGTCCTGAGCTGTGTTCTCAGCTCCTCTTTCCCAGGGGCCCCAGCCTCCCCTGATGAATATGCCGCTGGCCTCCTGCTCCTTGCCTGTTCTCTCTGGAGCTCTGCCATCAAGGTGGTGCTGAGCTGGGTTCAAACCACGTAAGTTGTATGAATTTCAAAGCCACTTCTTTCCCATACCAAGAGAGGCAAAGGTTCAAGTGACTGCTTAGCCCTGAGGATGCCATGGTGAACGCTGTCTCAGGCAGGTGCTTCTCCAGTGTGGAGCAAAGATGTAGGTGTTGCGCTGAATGAGAGGCGTGGACTGTGGTATTTGAATGAGGGTAGTAATCCTGGGGCTGTTCTCCCTCTCTCCATGGCATGATTGTGCCCAGCTCAGGCCTGTCGATGGTGATCTGACCTCCATGTTTAGGTTTCTGAATGCTGGCATCTTGGGCTTTTAGAAGTGGGCGTAGTCATGAGTCTGGATGTCTCAGCTCCTTTTCTTTTGGGGAGCCTTTTGCCTTGTATTTGGGCGTGGTAGGCCATTTCAGGGACTCCCTAGCAGCCAGTTCCAGTTTTTACACAGTGGGTGTCTCAGCCTCCCCCATCCCTGCCCCTTGCCCCAGTTCCTTTTGCCTATGGGTAACTTTGTAAAGTGAATTTATTATTTAATTGTTTGATTGATATTAAAATCCACAATCAAGCTCATGGTTCTAAAATGATCATGATATTGTGGAGCCCCCCACCCGCTCCCTCATTCTCCAGCCCCTGGACCCCCAGCGACCACTGGTTTACTGTCATTGTGTGTTCCTCTATTCTCGATATGTCATATAAAATGAAATCTCCCAACATGTGTGACCTTTTACATCTGTCTTCTTCCCCTTAGCATGATGTTTTCAGTGTTCAACTATATTGTAGCATGTACAAATAATCTATTTTTTTTATGGTGGAGTAATATTCTACTGTGTAGGATCACATTTTACATATTCATGCATTGGTTGGTGGAGGTTCGGAACATTTCTACCTGTTGGCCATTATGAATGATGCTAAAATGAACATTTGTGGATACATCTTTGCTGTGGGCATACTCCCTCCCTCTTGTCATTCCTTGTGTGTGTGTGTGTGTGTGTGTGTGTGTGTGTACCATGTACATACAAGGAGCCTGTAGAGGCCAGAAGGGGCCGTTGAATCCCCTGGAGCTGGGGTTTCAGGCAGTTGTAAGCCACCGTGTGGGTGCTGGGTCTTTCCTCTGTGTCATCCCTCCAGCCCCGTATTTTCCTTTTGGGTTGAAGTCATCTTTGATTGGTCTGCAATTCAACATATGGTCCGGCTAGCATTGAACTCAGTCCTCCTATGATAGCCCCTGCGTCAGAGCTCAGGCTTGTGCCATCATCACATGCGGCTGAAAATAAACGCTGCCAGTTCTCCTGATTAACATCTAGGTGAAGAATCACTGAGTCACATACTAACTCCATGTATGAGTTCTTGAGAGGCTGTTTGTTTCCTGTGGTATCTGTTCACTTCTCATTATATATGAAAGTCTAGTTCCCCTGAGCCCTGCTGACACTTGATTGTCTGCCCTTCCTTGTGTGCGATTCATATATATGTGTGTATATGTATGTATACATATATGTATGTGTACATCTGTGTTGTATATATACATATCCATATATGTGTGTTCTTTATATGCATGTATGTGTGTACATGTGTATGTTGCATGTATAGGTGTTCATACTCATGCACATGCAAAGGCCAGAGGAGGAGACTGGTGTTTTTTTCTATTGCTTTCTTCTTCACCTTATTCCCTTAAGTCAGGGTCTTTCTCTGTACTTTTTATGTATACCGATCTTGCCATTTTTCTTTCAGCTAAATTGGTAGCCACGAAGGCCTGCTGGTCCTCCTCTCTCTATCCCCTCCAGGGCTGGTGTTACAGGTGCTGGTGGCCATGCCCAGTGTTTTCATTTTTGATATTGTAATATAATTACATTTCCCCCTCCTTTTCCTCTCTCTGAACCTTGCCATAAACTCTTCCCTGCTCTCCTCCAAATGCATGGCCTCTTTCCCCATTAATTGATATTGTATGCATATATGTACATACAAAAATATATTTCTAACTATAACCTGCATGGTTTACATAACGTTACTTGTATGCATGTTTTCAGAGATGACCATCTGGCATTGGACAAACAATTTGCTCTCTCTTTGTATGGAAGACCACCTCACCAGTCCAGCTTTCCTCTGTTGCCTATAGCTCTTTGTGTAGGGTTGAGGCCTCGTGTGCTTTTCCCATCCACGGTGGCATGTCCATTGGTGTCTTCCTTGTTTAGTTCACGTTTGGGCAGCCATATTGGTGAGACTTTATGGGTATAGCTTCTGACATTATTAGGAGACACAGTCTCACACCAAAACCTCTGATCCTCAGGCTTTTACAATCTTTCTACCTCTTCTTCCAAAATGTTCCCTGAGCCTTAGGTGGGGAAGTGTTTTAAAGATGTATCTGTTGTAACTGGGCTCCACAACTCTACATTTTGGTTGTGATTTTTTTTTGTAGTGGTCTCCATTTGTTGCAAAGAGAAGTTTCCTTGGTGAGGGGTGAAGACTGTACTTATCTGTAGGCATAAGGAGAAATGTTTATAGATTGTTGTTGGGGATTATGTGCATTTAGTAAATTAGTGGTTGTAGGTTTACCTCCTGTAACCAGGCAGGACTTCAAGCACTGAGAAGTCATGGAAGTTTCTAGCACCAGGCATGGGTCTCCCTCTTGCTGAGCATAGCTTAAGTCCAATTGAGGACTGTTGGTGTGCCAAGGTATGTGTCCCACACCATCTTCTTACAATCATCGTGTGATGCTGGGTGTGGATGAGGCGCACAGGCATCATAGCTGGGTAGGACTGTTGGTTTCCTGCCTCCTTTGAAAGCTTGTATGGTGCTCTCTGGTACCATGAAAGTCTGCAGGGAGTGGGCATTCAGGTCTCTTCCAGCTCAGTGTCCGTGCGCCTTGTATCTGAAGCGCATAGTGTCTTCATCACACCCAGGTTTTTTATTTATTTATTTATTTATTTATTTTTTTTGTGGGTGCTAGAGATTTGAACTCCGGTCCTCAGGCTTGCTCTGCAAGAGCTCGTACTGGCGGAGCTGTTGGTCCAGCCCCAGTCTGTCCTGAATATACCCATCCTAGTGCACATGAGGTAGTATCTCATTCTCCGACTCTTTGTCATTCTAACTAGATTCTCTAACTTTGAGCTTTTCCCACCCAGACATCTCTTCTCTGCCTGCTCTGATCACTGTCTAAGTCTGCCAGGATTCTATTACCCGAGGGCGACCTTGTGGCCTCTTTGATAACCATACTGTGAATGTGGCTACCATCTCTTTTCTAAAAAGTTATTTCTTTAAACTTCTCTTTGTCCCTACTGAAACTTGGAGAAATTCCTTGGGGCCTCTTGAATGGTTGCCCTCAGCTGCTGTATGTGAACTGCTGTGAGCCGGCATGAGCTTCACCGATGTGGTTGGGATAGATTTTCAGGGTTGGTTTCTAGACCCACTGCGACCCAAGCTAAGTGCTGCTTTGGATAAAGAACCTGGTGACTGTGGATTGGGTACGGATTTGTTTCAACAGTTTCCTTATGTGAAAAAAATTTCCGAATGGAATCAAAGCCAAACTGCATTTTATTGATATTGTATGACTCATGAAGCATATGTGTAGTCTGGGAGCTGATGAGTAAAACATTCTTGAAATTAGATTTGAACCTCAAGGTTGCCACAGCTACTGACTCCTGTAAACACCAACATTGCATACTTGTCTAGGATCATCGACCTCTGGAATGCCTTTTAACCTTCTCAGAGTGTGTTAGTCCGTAGATCAGTGGTTCTCCACTTGTGGGTCGCTACCCCTTTGGGGGTCAAACGACGCTTTCACAGGGATTACATATTAGATGTCCTGTGTGTCAGATATTTACGTTACGATTCATAGCAGTAGCACAACTATAGTTAAGGAGTTTCAATGAAACAATTTTGTGGTTGGGGGTCACCACAACGTGAGCAACCTGTATTAAAGGGGCTCAGCACTAGGAATGCTGAGAACCATTGCACTAGATAGAGAGAAATATAATTTAAGGAGTGAATCCTAGCCATTTTCTTTTCTTTTTTTTTACTTTTTTACTTCTTTTTCGAGACAGGGTTTCCTCTGTGTAGCCCTGGCTGTCCTGGATGTCACTCTGTAGACCAGGCTGACCTTGAACTCAGAAATCCTCCTGCCTCTGCCTCCTAAGTGCTAGGATTAAAGGTATGTGCCACCACTACCCGGTTCTAGCCATTTTATATATAGTTTTTCTTTTTTTCTTTTTTTTAGATTAATTTACCTTAAATTGTCACAGAGTCCTTTCTTCTCCCCCCCCCTCTTAATTTTAGTTAAAAACTTTCAGACCTTTTGAGAAGTTGTGAGATTCCTATAATGAATGCCCTTCCCCTCTTTCTCAGACTTACTATCTTTTAGTTCATTGCCACATTTTCTCTCTCCTCTCTCCTGCTTAGGCACACACACACACAAAAATGCAGACAGCACACATGCAGACACATGCACACATGCACACACACATAAACACACAGACACACGCATGCATGCAGACTCAAGCACACATGCAGACACATGCACACATGCACACACACGTAAACACACAGACACACACATGCATGCAGACTCAAGCACACATGCAGACACATGCACACATATGTAAACACAGAGACACACGCATGCATGCAAACTCAAGCACACATGCAGACACATGTACACATGCAGACACATGCACAGCTCCCAGAATGGTCTTTGTTGTTCTTTTTGTGTTTTGCTCATTGTACCGCCCAGCCTGCAGAAGATGGCTGGAGTGACACAGGACAGACAAGACAGTGACCTGGGACACGGAGAGTAGTAGCTGCTGTGGGAAGACTCGCCCCTTCCTGCTGTATAGGGGACAAGGCCCCTCTGGGTGGGGTTAATCCTACCCTCCTGGGAAGCTGGGGGTGTGATCGCACCCCTTTGTAGGAAGTGTGAGATTAGCATACAACACCCCTTCCTGTTCTGGGCACATTTTCAAGCCTCACACAGAATCCCAAGGCTTGACTTGGCTCAATACTGTCCAACTGCCGCACACTTGGCAAAACCTCAGTTTCTCCATTTAAGTGGTAAGGGCTTAAATCACCTGCTCCTGAAGGCTTCTCCCTGTACTCAACGTCCTGTGGCCCCATGATGGCCAAAAACATACCTCCCTCCTTTGGGAAAGTGTCAGAGGGTACTTAATGTGCTTGTGAGATGAACCGGGGAAATTTATTGCTGGCTGGGCTGTGGCCAGGACCACATCTGGTTAGTAACAAGATGAATTTCTCCCTCTTATAGAGCTGAGGTGGAGCCTGGGGGTTTGAGGGGGACAGGCCATGCAGCAGGACCTCTGACCTCCGAGTTCCAGTAACAGCTCAGAAGGCTCCCTAACCCCTCCCTGCACGGTTCTTTGAGGTCACTGGCCTTTTTTTTTCTTCTTCTCCATTTGTTGTTTGTCTTGCTTCCCCCCACACCCTTTTATAGCTACTTTGTTCAAGGATCTTGTCACCTCCACACACTGTCCCTGGCTGACCTCCAGGCTTCATATCTCAGGACAACACTAACCGGGAGATGTTGATGGTACAAGTGACCGCCTCACTTAGACTTTCAAGGCTCTGCCATCATGGATGGGGATGGGAATTACTCATAGGGACTTGGGCATTTGTACTGTTTGCAAAAAGCTTTGACAGGGTTCCTACCTTGACTAGTCAGACTCTTTTTATGGTTTTAATTCCTGTACATAGAACTGGAGAGTGTTCTGGTAAGAGAGAAGAGAACTTAGGTGTGTCAGGCTTGAGGAAAAGTGCAAGCAGGGTGATAGGATATTCACTTATTCATCCCATAAACATTTATGGGATGCCTGCTGTATTATGTGCAAGGTCCTTCTGTCCAACAAGTCTGTCTCAGTTTCCTGGTTTGTTTTTTTTTCCAGACAATCTTTTGCTGTGTAGCTCTGGCTGGCCTTGAACTCATGGTGTAGTTCAGTCTAGCCTCAGACTTGGGTGATCTTCCTGTCTCAGCCTCCAGAGCTGCTGGGATTATAATGGTGCATCACCACTTCTAGCTTTGGCCAGTCTTGAATTTGGGAAACTTGTTACTAGGTATCCTGCACTGGGCTCTGTGAGATAGAAGTTGTAGAAATGGGACAATTGTGTCTCCTCTTCTATCTGTATCATTTAATCCTTCCTAGAAGATATAACACACTCCCCAGTCACCTGACAGGGGAGGGTGACTGACTGGCACTGTTTAAGGTCAGCTAATGACACATGTGACTTCAAATCTTAAAACCCCAGCCTCTGAGTCTGTCCCCAAAGGTGGTGGGCTGATCCCACTTAATGATGCTTTCTAATAAGGCTTATGTTGTGGTGTTGAGCGAGCCCCAGCTGGAGTACCTTTCCTCAGAGGGATATTTGGGAATGCCTAAGGTAGTGTTTTGGTTGTTACAGCTGGGAAAGTGACTTTGGTGGATAAGTGGAGAGGGCTGGAGATGCTGGTCACCATCTTCCAGTGTACAGGGCAGCTGCCTCTTTCCCCCAGATGGGAGCTGATTTAATTAGGATTCTCACTAATCTTAAAATGATATTATTCTGATTTGGGAGAAATATAGCATCATGTGTCCTTTCTTCTCTATGTGTGCATGTGCACTTTTATGTGAGAAGCGTGTATATATATGTTTATATGAGTGTGCATGGATTCCTACATGCATGTATGGCAGAGGTTGATATCAGACATCTCCCACAGTTGTTCTCTACATGTGGAGGTTTGAGTGAGAAAGGCCCCCATAGGCCCACACATTTGCATGCTTAGAGTTCCCAGTTGGTGAACTGTATGAAAAAAGATCAGGAGATGTCTTCTTGTTAAAGGGGGTATGTTGCTGGGGGGTGGCCTTTGAGGTCAACAGAAATGTTATTTCACCCTCAGACATTTTTGTTGACCTGATGATTATATATATTTGAAAAGTTCTGTGTGATAATTCAATATAGGTGTATAGTGTGTAGTTATCAAATGTTGGTAATTAGCCTCTTTGCCTCCTTAAAGAACATTTATCATTTCTTTGCTTTGACAAGCAGACCAAAGTGATGTTATGTGACTTTGTCCTCAAGTTATTTCTGATTGGTAACTAAAGATGCTGACAGCCAATTGCTGGACAGAAGAGACATAGGCAGGTTTTAGGGTTCCTGGGCCTGGGGGGGGGGTGGCTGGTGGTGTCAAGAGGAGAATCCCAAGGGGGTGAGGAGGGGGGAGAGGTGCCCTGGGTTAGGTGAGTCATAAAATCATGGCCCTGAGGGCTGGCCAATCGGGGTTAAGAGCAGCCCAGATGAAACATAGTAAGTACGAACTCGGGGTTATTGATAGGAATGTAGATTATAATAGCATCGAGGGGAGATATTTGCCCAGCTCCCGTGCTGTTTAAAGCTTATTGTAAATATAAAGGTTATGTGTCCTTTTTTTTTTTTTTTCCTTTCCCAAGACAGGGTTTCTCTGTGTAGCCCTGGCTGTCCTGGAACTTACTCTGTAGACCAGGCTGGCCTCGAACTCAGAAATTTGCCTGCCTCTGCCTCCAAAGTGCTGGGATTAAAGGTGTGCACCACCACCGCCCTGCTGGTTGTGTGTCTTTTACCCAGGAACTGGATGTTCAATGGTGGGGTAGAAACTCAGGTTTAGGCTTAAAAATTTCTGCAACACTTGAACTCTTCTAGTTCTTTAGAAAACTACAGTAAGTTTGAATTGAATTGAATTGGATTGAATTGGAGTGCTCATTGGTTAAGAGCACTCACTGATCACGCAGAGGGTCTGGGTTGTATTCCCAGCACCCACGTGACGGCTCACATTAACTCTGGTTTTAGGGGATCTTCTGGCCTTTGCAGGCATCAGGCACATACACACACACAGGCAAACACTTATAAAATAAACATCAATGAATCTTAGCAAGTACAGTACATTGCAGCAAGTGTTTTAATAGTGACTCTATGCTGTAGAACGTTAAAACCTGTCTTGCCTAACTGTACGTGGATTCCTAGCCTTCCGCTTGCCTTCTCTCCTCCTCATTTCTTGTCTTGACTTCCAGGGACCCCGGTTCTACTCAATGGTGATTTCAGCTTTTCTAGCTGCCACATGTGAGCAGGAATACATCACATGTGCCTTTCTGCGCATGACTTATTTTACTTAGCGATACATCCCAGATGCAGATGGCCTCCTGTTGAAGGAACAATGGTGACTTTTTTTTTTTTTTAAAGCTGGCAAGACTATTGTTTTATTCTTGATCTCACCACGTTTTCCTGTTGTTAAAATCTTCTTGGGCTGTGCAAGCCAAACATCTAGGAATTATTTGTGCTGGAAATTCTATAAAAACTGCTTAGTGAGGATTAAGGAAGGGGAGCGTCTCATACTGCAAATGAGCTGATGACTAAGGTGACAAGTTCTCTAGGCCTCTGGCCTCCGAGGTAATAACAAGCATTTACTGGCTACTTATTGCCTAGGCCTGGCCAAGGCTTAGGAGAGACTAAACAGGGATTTTGACGCTCTTCAACGATATAATGATTAGACCAGCGCCGAGGAGGTGACAGGAAAAGCTAGGCAAAGGAAGGATAGGTGTACCCACTGCTGGTCAGATCAAGGGGTCTCTTCCTTTCCTTCTTTATTTTTTCTTTGTTCCTTCCTTCCTTCCTTCCTTCCTTCCTTCCTTCCTTCCTTCCTCCCTCTCTCCCTTCCTTCCTTCCTTCCTTCTTTTTCTCCTCCCCCATCCCCTGCCCCTTTTTGGAAACAATCTTATGTAACCCAGGCTGACTTGTGAACTTGCTATACAGTTGAGGATAACCTTGGATTTCTGGTTCTTCTGACTCCATCTCCCCAATAATGGCTTTTCTAGGTGTGTACTATGTACTAGGTTTATGCAGTGTATGACACAGGCTGTCCTTATGCTAGGCAAACCTCTACCAACAGAGCATTCTGCTTTCTTCTTTCCTTCTTCCCTTCCTCCCTTTCTCTTTTCTTCCCTTCTTCCTTCCCTCCCATTTTCCTCTTGCCTCTCTGTGGAAAAAAAAATGTTTTTGAGATAAAGTTTCAAGTAGACCAGGCTAGCCTTGAATTTATGTAGTAGAGGCTGGTCTTGAACTTGTGGTGTTCCATTTCCCTAGTAGCTTATATGATCCTGAGTGTGACAGACACGGTTTCTGCCTCTTACTTTCTCACAGGTTTCTATCATGGACGAGGGTCCTCAGACTGGAGTGTGGCCACCATCTTTGATACCTCCTTTCCCTCTTCCCTCTGGAGGGCCCCAGTCCTGTTGATTTGGAAATCTTTGTGGAGTTGGCCTAGTTTCCCCCCATTCCAGAGCAGGCTCCACCCAGCAGCAGGAACACTCTTGTTAACACACGAATCCGAGCGCAGCCTGCCTCTGCTTACAGCCTCTCTGTTTCCTCATTGCACAGCGTGTGAAGTCCAAGTTGTGCATCAAGGCCTTTCCCGTGGTCTGGCTTGCCTGTCTCTCAGTCTTCCCTGCTCTTGCGCTTCAAAGGCAATCATCCCAAGGTCTGCACACATAGATGCCTCCCTCCTTTCAAAGCATGAACTGTGGACTGACCTGGGGTCTCCTTTTTTTTTCACTCCGCAAAATCAAATTAATTTATTCATACTTCTGTGAATTATCTCTGGGAGTTACCCCAGGCTCTGGAGACAGAGACCCTTTTTCTTTTCTCTTCCCAGCTTGTCGGGAGCCTGGAGGGCAGGCAGAGGCTACACTTAATCTGGCTCTGCTTGGAGACTCTGCACTCAGTGGGTGCTTAGTGAGTGGCACGCAGTGCATGGCAGATGCCCAGTTGTGGTTTGTTGAGTAGAAAACAAGTGGACAAAGAGCTGGAATAGCTAAGTGGAGAATACCCTATCTAGTACTCCTTAGCCCGGCTTCCAACCCCATGTGGAAAACCTTAGGGTGGTGCTGGCCCTGTAGCTCAGTGGGTAGAGATTCCTCCTGTGAAGTCTGGTGACTTGGGTTCAATTGTTTTCTTTCTTTCTTTCTTTCTTTCTTTCTTTCTTTCTTTCTTTCTTTCTTTCTTTCTTTCTTTCTTTCTTTCTTTCTTTCTTTCTTTCTTTCTTTCTTTCTTTCTTTCTTTCTTTCTTTCTTTCTTTCTTTCAGACAGGAGCTCTCTTATGTAGCTCTGGCTATCCTGGAACTTGCTACATAGACCAAGCTTGACTTGAACTCATGGAGATCCACTTGCCTCTGCCTCTTGAGTACTGTGATAAAAGGTGTGTGCCACCATACATGGCTAAGGATTGGATCTTTTGGTTTTTTTTTTTGTTTTGTTTTGTTTTGTTTTTTGTTTTTTTGGACTTGGTTTTTTTTTTTTTTTTTTTTTTTTCTGAGACAGGGTTTCTCTGTGTAACCCTGGCTGTCCTGGAACTCACTCTGTAGACCAGGCTGGCCTTGAACTCAGAAATCTGCCTGCCTCTGCCCCCCAAGTGCTGGGATTACAGGCGTGCGCCACCACCGCCCGGCTAAGGATTGAATCTTAAAAGTTGTCTTCTGACTTCTACATCTCTGTCTCTCTGTCTCTGTCTTTCTCTTATTCTCTGTCTCTCTCTGTCTCTGTCTCTCTCTCTTACACACACACACACCACCACTGCCGTCGCCACCACCGCCACCACCACCACCACCACCACCAAAATTTCTTCAAAAAAATTTTGTAGGTTGTAGGTTTTATAATCCCAACACTCTGGAAGCAGAAGCAGAAATCAGAAGTCCAAGACCACTCTCAACTACACAGAGAGTTTGGGACCAGCCTGTGGGTTATATGAGACCCTGCCTCAAAAAATAAGACATATGGGGGCTGGAGAGATGGTTCAGTGTGTGCTGCTTTTACAGAAAGCCCGAGTTTGGTTCCCAGCAGCCACATTGAAAAGCTCCCGATTGCCTGTAGCTCTGGCTGCAGAGGATCCAACAACTTCTTCTGGAGTCCTCGGTTACCTGCGCTCTGTGCACATTCATCCTCACACACAGACACACGTGTGCACATACATCCTCACACACAGACACACGTGTGTGCACATACATCCTCACACACAGACACACATGCACATTCATCCTCACACACAGACACACATGTGCACATTCATCCTCACACACAGACACACATGTGTGCACATACATCCTCACACACAGACACACATGCACATTCATCCTCACACACAGACACACATGTGCACATTCATTCTCATACACAGACACACATGTGTGCACACTCATCCTCATACACAGACACACATGTGTGTACATACTTAAAAGTCATAGAAACGAAAACATGTGATCAAGATGACCTCAGTGCAATGTTGTTTTGTACTATTTTGGACAATCAAAAAAGATTTAAACAAAAAAACAGGATAAAACCAAAGAAGAAAACTTTGCCTCAACGGTGCAGCAAACAACATGACTCCCACAAGTCTTGAGGGGGTGGCGGGCCTACCAGAGGTCCTGGCGATACCAGGTCCATTTGTTCTTCAGAACTGGGGGGTGCAGGTAGAGAAAGCGGTGGCAGGGCCTGGAGGGGCTTGGCTTTCCTCTCTGCTGTATTCCACTTCTGGCTCCTTCTTCCAGTTTCTTTGTTTTCTGATTCCTATCAGCCCCGGTTATCCCAAATGGTACAGAGTTACTCTTGAAAAAGAGAAAGCAAAGAGATAGAGATACTAGGACTCTGGTCCTTCGTAAATGCTATCTATACCCAACTTGTATGAGCAGTAGTGTGACTATGTTTCCTTGGTGTGTGTGTGTGTGTGTGTGTGTATGTGTATGTGTATGCTTTTATGTGTGTGTGTGTGTGTGTGTGTGTGTGTGTAGGTCAGAGCAATGTTAGGCTGTGATCTACCTCAGAAGCAGCCACCTTGTTTCGTTTTGTGAAATAGGCTCTCATTTGGCCCAGGGCACCCAGCTAATGCTCGATGCTGGAAACCCCGGCCAGCACCCTCAGGCACCTGCCTGTCTCTGCTTCCCCAGCTCTGAGATCACAAGCACGCTGACATGCCTGACATTTTTCTTAAATTCTGGGGAGTGAATAAGGCAAAGATTTTTACAGTCTGATACAGTCCACTGCTGGGTCACACTGCCCTGCTCTCAGGAGGAAGGGAGTCTTACTCCCAGTGCCGCACCCCCCACCCACCCCCCCAGGCTGCGAATCCACGGAGGACAGGTGCCTTCCTTGTCTACTTTTGCCCTTGCAGGTGTCCTGCACGTGTGCCGACCGAATGAATGAATGAGCTCACTGAGATAGAGTGGTATTTGCCTCTGGTTCCTGGGGTTCCATGTTTTCTTGTTTTCCTGGACCTTTTCTCTGGACAGCATCACAGTCACCCCGCATTCTTTGGATACTGACTCAGAGACTTTGAGTCTTTGAACTAACTCCCTTGTTGTTTAGACTACCCCCCTCCAGTGCCTTCCCCCCAGGCATCTCCCCCCCCCAGGGTACCCTATGGCCTTCATAAAGTGTGCAGGCCAGCAGAAGGCAGAGAGGAAGCCTAAAGGATTAATTGGTTAAATTTTATTACATAGGCCAGAGCTGTTGTTTACAGGGCCATTAAAAACCATTATCATCTTCCCAGGCTGGGCCGACAGCTCTGAGCTGCTTTGATGCATGTCTTAGAGAGATAAGGAAAATTTATCCCTTGTTTTGACTTCAGAATTTCTTCTTGGTTTATTATCTGACAGTGCGATTCAACTTTCTCTCCAAATGTCCCTGAGCTCCGGCAACTTTTTCAAGTTGTTGGCAGGGGAGGTTCAGATTAGAAACCTACAATTTTGGTGTGGGAAGAGACCTCTGAGATAAAGGACTGTCCCTAGCCCGCCCCCTCCACTCACTCCCACCACGATCTGTATTTGTCTTTCATGGCGGAGCTGTTCCTAGAGACCCCGGATTCTCACGTAGTTTGCACTTATTGATCTCCAGGCAGAGTAGACATTTCTCACGACCTCCAGATAATCCTCCTACTGCCCTGACCGCGTCTTCTGCCTAGAAGAGATGACTTCTTGGAACACACACACACACACACACACACCTCCTTAGTGTCCCTTGGGTATGGTGCACAGGTTCTCCTGGGTGGGGTAGACCTGGGAACCGTTACATATTCCAACCAATCTGTCTCTTCCATGTGCTTTTTTTTTTTTTTAAAAATGATTTATTTATTATTATAAGTAAGTACACTGCAGCTGTCTTCAGACACTCCAGAAGAGGGAGTCAGATCTCGTTATGGATGGTTGTGAGCCACCATGTGGTTGCTGGGATTTGAATTCAGGACCTCTGGAAGAGCAGTCGGTGCTCTTAACTGCTGAGCCATCTCTCCAGCCCAGCTTTTGTTTTTTTTAAAGATTTATTTCTATTTTTATTTGCGTGTGCATGCTTGTGTGTGTGTGTCTGCCATGTGTAGGTGCCTGAGGAGGATTCCTTGGAGCTGGAAGTTACAAGCACTTGTGAATCAACCCATGTGAGTGCTGGGAACTGAAATCAGAACCTCTGGAAGAGCATCGCTGATCTTAACCACTGGGCCATCTCTTTAGCCCTGCCCCCACCCCCACCTGCCTTCTCGAGGGTGTGGCTTTCCAGGGGCTGGAGGCTGTCCTAGTCTGTAGGGTCTGCTTCTTGCCTTTAGAGCCTATGAGGTTTTCTGTTTCTTAGCTGTGAAGAGAAGTGCTGGAGAGACGCTTTTAGCTTAACCAATCAATCAAAGCAGAGTGATTGAGACTGCCCAGGCTTGGCTGATATCAGGTACTCCCAAGCTTGAAGCACAGATGACTGAATGGAAGTAGACCTCAGGACAGCAGGCAGACCTCAGGACAGCAGGCGGCTGCTCCTGGGTCTGTGTATTCCGCTCAACAGGTGTTTTATTTGAGGAAAGGTTGATGCTGGAAGGGGGCTGGTCAAAAATCTATGTCTGGGGCGTGGGGTTAAAGTGCCTTCTGAGCAAGTGTGAGGAGCTACGTCTGGATCCTCAGAACCTATGTGAAATGCTACAGTTCCAGCCTCTGAGGTGGGGGCGGGATCCTAAGAGCAAGCTAGCTACCAAGACTACTGACAGTGGTGAGCTTTGGAATCCATTGAATCTGCCTCAGTGAATCAGGGAGAAGAGCTCTTGAGGTCCACCACCCTGACATTAACCGCAGGCTTCCGTACGTGTGAGCACATACACATACCTGTGCCCTCACTCCTAGGCAAAGTTGAGTATAGATACATATGTACCCCCCCCCCCCCCAGCAACAATTGAAAAGGAAAAAAGCCAAGTGTGGTGTATGACCTGGCTCTCGGTCACCGCATGTTTACATCTCCAGGGGGCTGACGCTAATGACATTGGTGAGACAGGAGGGCATGAACGCACGAGAATGCGACGAGGGGCATCGGGAACATGGCGTCAGTTCAGAATGAGGTCACCAGGACTGCTTCACGGAGGGGATAAATCTCAAGGGTTTTCCCCAAGCACGGAGATCCAGGCTAGGCTAGCAGGTGGTGAGGGCAGACACACTGAGACCTGAAAGTGTCCCTAAGTCACCAAGACCAGTCCTGGCATCCTTTGTTCAAAACCACATTTCCTCTTCCAGTCAGGATGGCTCCAGAGCCATCCCAGACAACACCAAATCATCCCAGGAATTTTTCCAGGCGTCGAGCCTCAGGCAAGGCTGAGGGGGATGACATTCCTGTCTTCCAGACCTTGTGAGAGCCACTTGTGCTGAAGTTTACTTTCCTCCGAAGGTTCACAGGACAGGCTTGGGGATGCCTGGAGTTGCTCCGAGGAGATAAGCACCGGCTGCTAGGTGCCTGGGCTCCTAGAAGGCATCTCATGGCTTTTTCTTTAACTTTCTGTGATGTACAAGAATTACCTCTCCCTCTTTCTGTCCAGATGCATCACATGGCAGCTTCCCCAAGGCCTCAGTTTCCCCTTTGTTGGAAGGAAGCAGAGCATTTTTCTGGGCTCCCAAAGTGTGTTTCCAGCTGGGGGCCTGGACTAGATCGTGGCCCTTTTCTAGCTTTTGAAATATGTGCCACTAGGTGGCTGTCCCATAGACAGAGGGAAAGCAGTGCTTCTTAGTCTGTTTTTCTATAAACCAGTTCACAAGGTCCACAGGATTTTATCAAGTACATTAAAACCAAAACCAAAACCAAACATACATGCTCACTTTTCCCAGGTTCACAAGGCAACTGCTTAGTGGCTGTCCAGTGGGAGGGAGGAAGCAAGAGAGGATTCTTAATCCTGGGAGCAGGAACCAGTGCAGAAAATGCCCCCGGAACCTAAGATTCCCCTGGTTCGCGTCAGCGCACAGCAGCCCATATATTACCCTGGGCAGCTTCCCTCTGGCTGCCCGGCTTATCTCAGCCTCACATTCGTGGGCTCACCAGCCTGGAGTCTCTCTGGATGCTGGCCAGGCCGCCTGGGAGATAGGGACAGAGACTCACGTCCTTGCCTGCTGGAATGAGGCCTCCTTTCTCTCCCCCTTTCCTGTCCTTTAGATTTTCCTTCTGGCATTGGGAAGTAGTCTTTCTGGCTTCACATCTCTAATCTTTGAAGAAGGGAGGCCCTGACTTCAGGTTTGCAGGAGGCGGTGTCAGCGATGCAGGTGATTTGAGGTGAGCAGAGGGAGACAGAATGCTGCTAGTTGCACTTTCTCTTTTGGTTGTTTGGAGATAGGCTTTCGCAATACCTAACCCAGGCTGGCCTTGAACTCTTTATGTAGCTTGGGCTGGGCGTGAGCTTGGCAATCCCCCTGTTGCCGCCTTAGGACTCAGTTCCAAATCCTGAGATTTCAGGCTTATGCCAACAAGCCTGGCTTAGGTGTCACTTTGAAATCCTGGCTGCAGTCCTGTGAGTTTAAAACCTTCCCTGATTTCTCTCTTTCTAGCTAACTTGGATTTTATGAGGAACGGGGGAGGCCTCAGGAGTGAGGCTTCTCGCCTCATGAGAGCAAAGGATTCTGGGAAGCTGAGTGGCCATGTTGGGGATCTGGAGCGTGTACTGGATGTGAGGGCAGGCAGGTGGCGCCTCTATCGTTCTCTCATTTCCTCTTTTTTCTGGGTTGGGTTTACAGCTGTGATCTGCTCCGCCCCCAAGGTTTCCCCTTCAGAACAGCTCTAAGGTCACAGCTTGCTTTTGAAGATATTGATAGAATAGTTTCCATTCTGCTGACAAAAAGCTGAGTTGTACCTAGCCTCAACACCCTTCTTCTTCCTCTTACACTCTTTCTGCCCTTTGCTCTACGATGTTCCCTGACTGTGGAGGAAGTGATAGAGAGACCATTTATGACTGGTCACTCAACAGGTGCTTATTCTCAGTACACATCTCAGTACACATTCGACCAGTTACACATCTCTATAGTCATCGGTGACCATTACAAAAACAAGCTTCTCTGGACAACAGGGACATCAGCACTTTTCTATGGGCATAAATGATTATTTAGAGGGTGATTTGATGGGCGCATCATGTCAGTTTAGCCAAAACAACGGAAGTAGCTTCTCTACTACAGCCTATGATCTCCCTAGCCTCAGGCTTTTGACTGACTTTGTGATCCAGATAGGAATTTTGCCCTGTAAATTAGGTATCAGGTTTAACGTGACAGGAAGCAGTTGTTCAACCCCATAACAGGCTTGCCACTGCTGTGCTGTTGACTTGTCAGGCTTATTACACATAGATACCATAGCTGACTAAGACTCCTCTTCTTGGGGATTCTCCCCCAGGAGCCGGCACACCTCAGAGGGCTAGACAGGAAGGAGGAGGCTTCCAGTCCAGGTTCAACCTGAATTCTCCATGTCCTGGAAGCAAGGCCTGTGGTGTCTTTGGTAGTTAGGTAATAGGGTCTTTTCTACTAGTTCTGGTGCAGAGCTGATAGCAGTGACAACTTCCTGTATTGTTTTGAGGCCTCAGGGGCCTACCTCCCTGACCAAGAGATAAGGTAATATCCCACCCCTGGTGCTGGATGGAATATTTCTTTAATAGCCTATGGCTTTTAGGAGCATCTTTATCTACCTGTATAGCGCACCTCATTGAAACACATAAAAACAGAAAGCAACACAACAAACTTTACTAGTATTTCAAATATCAGATTTCTTTATGGAATCCCTCCTCCCCGCCAGCTCCCTCTTTCCCTTGTCTCTTATGTCCAGAGTTGTGTGACTTCTACTTTTTTGTTTGTTTGTTTGTTTCTGGTAATGTCCTAGGGTTATACATTTTCACTTAGTTTATTTCTTTTCTCCACTCAAAAGTTGCTTTTCCAAGTGTCCTAGACTATATCTTTCATATTTTAGTTTTATTATAAAGGGTGATATAAAGCCATTTTCACTGAAGGATGTGGTATACTTTGAGGCTATTGCCAGCCCCATACTGCCTCCCCTGTCCCCTCCCTCTCACAATACACTTTGTGTTCTTTTTATTTGATAATATACCCACAGCCTCCTCCCTCTCTATTCACAGTACCAGGGGTTCAAACCCAAGGCTTTGAATATGCTGGATAGATAAGGGCTCTATGAACTATAATCCCAACCTGTAATCCTACTTTAAATAAGGTATTTCACGTGTGGATATGTAATTTAATTTCACATCTCTTGATAGGCATTTAGATGATTTTCAGTTCTTACCTCAATGGGAAAAATTGAATATGCTTTCCCCACGCATGTTAAGTCATGTGTGCTCGTATTTAACTCATACATGTAAAGCCATCTGAACTTCTCACTTATTTCTGAAGTTTGTATGTAATATGAACTGAGTGGATTGAGAGACATCTGTTATGTTCTTACCTTGGACAAATATTGATCTCTGACTGTTTTCCTGCTGGTTTGTTTTAGATCATTTATTTTTTTAATTGAGAAAAAATAAAATTTAAGTGTATAGGTATTTTGTCTTCATGTATGTCTATACACCGCATGGGTGCCTGGTGACCATGGAGGCCAAGAGAGCGGCACCTGATCCTCTGGGACAGGAGGTTGTGAGCCTCTATGTGGGTGCTGGGAATTGAACCTGGGCCCTCTCAAAGAGCAGTCAGAACTCCTTTTTTTGTTTTGTTTTGTTTTTGTTTTTTGTTTTTGAAACCAGAACATTTATTTTATCACTGATTGAAATCCTCAAGATGAACTGGATGCTGTAATAGCTGCCCTCTTGGCTTTAGGTGTTGTTCCTTCACGGAATCCATGTCTAAATCTGTGATAGACAATCTAGGTGCCTCATCTGACCATTCCCAGTAGTGTCTCGTCTCTTAGCCTTGGCGCTCCAGTTATACCTTCTCTTGCGCTGTGCAGGGTAGCCACATTTGCTACAAGTCGACTTCTGAGTAGGCCTTGGAGCCACACTGGTAGCACACACACAGCGTGTGCGTCTTGTTGTGACATTTTCCAAATAATGATGTTTCTTTTGTTATCTTGCTTCTACCAGCGAGGCCAAAGAGACTGGAAGAGAAAGTTGTCTGCCACTTCCTGTGGATAAGCTTCTGCCCCAGTCAGAACTCTTAAATGCTTAGCCATCTCTCCAGCCCTCTAAATGATTTCTTGTTGGTATAAGTGAGTCAGTGACAAAAGTTGTATCTACATTTCTGCTGCATGTCTCTGCACATGGAGGTCAGAAGTCAACATTAGGTGTCTTCGACAATCTTTCTCTTGAGAAAGAGTCTCTTGCTGAACTGGAGCTGGCTGGTTTGGTTTGAGTGGCTGCCAGTGAGCCCCAGGGATCTGCTAGGCTCCCCTTCCCCAGCTCTGGGATTACAAGTGTTCTCAATCATATCTGGTTTTTGCAGGGGTGCTGGAGAAAGGAACACAGGTCTTCATGCTTGGACAGGAAATATTCACTGACCAGGACATTGTGCTGGTCCCTAGATATCCTCTCTTGACTGGTTCATTTTTTAAATCATTCCTTAGCCTAGTTTCCTAGAATTGGCTTCACTATTCTGAAAATGGTTATATTATTACTTTCCTATTAATGGGATCAGGTGCCATGATGAAGATAACTTGTAGAAGAGTGAGTTTGCATTCAGGCTTTCGGTTCCAGAGTGATGATCTCATCACCACAGGGAGGCGTGGCAGCGGCATCCCGCATGGCCACAGAAGCAGGATGCTGAGGGGGCGTGGCTCAACTGCAAGCCTAAAGCAGGGAGAGCTGGAAACAAGGGGAGGCTGACACTTGTAAAGCTCATCTCCAGCCACATTTCCTGCAGCAAGGTCCCGCCTCCTGAGCCTTCCCAAACAGCGCCACTGACTGGGCACCACATGTTCATATATCTGAGTCTGTGAGGGACATTTCTCATTTAAATCACTACCGTTGTTAAGGCTCTGGCCCTTATGCTGACTTGTAGTCAGAGTATAAAATTTACATTCTTATACCACTCCCAAGTGTCCATCTCTCCGCATGGCACTAATATTTTCACCAAAACAGAAACAAGCGGGTATGTGAAACAGTGATTTATTGTCTTAATTTTTTTGTTAGCTATTATACTTGTTTCTTTAATAAGATTTTAAAACTTTTTATCGGTTCTTTGTGACTTTCACGTCACGCACCCATTCCCAGGAATCTTTCCATCCCTTTGTATTCATTCTCTACCCTTGCAACCTCCCCTTCTCAAAATAAATATAAAATAAAATTAAAAAACACTTGTCATGGAAGCTATGGTGTGTCATATACCCCTTTGTCCTCACATCTTTACTTGCAAATGCAGTGAGTCACTGGTCCTTTTTGAGGACTCTGGCTTTTGCTGCACTATCGATACCAGATCCTCAGTGGGACTCTTCTTGGAGATCCTGTTGTTGTGTGTCAAGGAGATCCTGCAGCTTTGGATGGCAAGACTGGCGTGTTCATGCACTCCAGCAGATGTTAGAATAGGTAGATGTTGGGGTGGGCCAACTTAAAGCCCTGGACCTGGGCCTGGGAGGTAGCTGAGTTGGTAAGCTTGTTAGCTCTCCTGCGCATGCGCCACCAGGGTGGAGCTCTCCAGCCAGGCCCCTCAGTGCTGTAGCTGGCAAGAGTCAGGGTCAGCTCTCCTGCTCTCATGTCCTTGGGGGTAGCTTACCGATGCCTTAGCTAACAGGGCCAGCTCTACTGTGCAGCCCAGGTGAGGAACAAGGCCCTCTCTCCAGAGTACTACAGCTGGTGAAGGACAGGGCCAGCTGTCCACTCTCATGACCAGCTCTTCTGCCTGCGTCAGACTCGGAAAAAGAGGTGGTGGTGAACATCTCTCCTGTGCCCATGCCACCTCAGGGGAGATGAATGGCCGGGGTCAACCTCCCTCTCCCACCACCCGGGTTAGCTCTACTGTGCTGCCCAGGCGAGGTAACGGGCACACTCTCTGAAAAGTTTTTATTCCTTTATTCATTCCTGTGTATGAGTGTGCACATGCACATGTGTTAAAGTCAAGGACAACTTGCAGGAGTCTGTTTGGCTCTAACAGTGTGGGCTCCAAAGCTTTAGCTCAGGTTGTCAGGCTGGTGGCAAATGCCTTTACCTACTGAGCATCTACCTCACTGGTCCTGTCTCTCTTATCATTCAGTTCTTGTGGTTCGGTTATTTAGTTCTGCATTTTTAGTTATTTACTAAAGTTTTAATGTTCTTCATAGCAGCTTCCGAAGACCTTTATATATTGAGGATGTGGACACCTGTCAGACACAGGACAAACATTTTTACCTTGTTCAAGGCCAGCCATTCTTATCTCTGTATTGTTCCAATTTTAGTGTGTTGCCAAAGTGAGGACTTTTTTTTTTTTTTTTTAACTTTGAAAAGTTCTCACAAAGTGTAGGCTAATCTTTACCATTGCATAGGCAAGAAGAGCCAGGCTCTGGGATTCCATGTGCACATTGCTGTGTTGAGCCTCACAAAAGGTTTTAAGCATGTAGTGTCTTTTTTTTTTTTAATTTTCTTTTTAATCTTTTTTTTTGTGTGTGTGTTTTTTTGTTTGTTTGTTTGTTTGATTTTTCGAGACAGGGTTTCTCTGTGTAGCCCTGGCTGTCCTGGAACTCACTCTGTAGACCAGGCTGACCTCGAACTCAGAAATCCGCCTGCCTCTGCATCCTAAGTTCTAGGATTAAAGGCATGTGCCACCACTGCCCGGCCTCACAAAAGGTTTTAAACCAATATTATACTATTACAGTTTACATCCAATAGCATGTACTTTAACCTACATCGTCTAGGAGTTTGAAAGATGGATTTATCTGTGTTTCCTATGTAACCACAACAGGATGCTTTCGAATCCTAAAAAGCTGTCTTGTGCCTCTTTGCAGTCAGCCCTCCCCTCCCCTCAGGCAACCGTTGATTTCTTTATGTCGCCATAGATGAGTCTTTCTGGATCTAAAAGTATACATAGAATCATTTAGCATGCATCCTTTAGAATCCAGCTATTTTCCACTTAGTCTCTTCTCGTAGACTTGCATTTCTTTTCTTTCTTTTTTTTTTTAGATTTGGTTTTTTCGAGACAGGGTTTCTCTGTATAGCCCTGGCTGTCCTGGAGCTCACTCTGTAGACCAGGCTGGCTTTGAACTCAGAAATCCACCTGCCTCTGCCTCCCAGAGTGCTGGGATTACAGGCGTGTGCCACCACTACCCGGCTACATAATTTATTAAAGTTAATTATATTGGTACTGTTGTGTAACTGTAGCCCTATTTGTAGCTATGTCTTTGAAAAAGCAGAATTCTAAAATTTGGATGAATTCCAAATTAGATATTTTTCATTAAGTGTGTGTGTGTGTGTGTGTGTGCGAAGACTCTTGACTATACAGAAATCCTGAAGACTTCCCACAATGCTTTCTTCTGGAAGTCTTATAATCTTAGTGTTTGTTTAGTACTAGAATCCATTTTGACTATGTTGGGCGACATGAAGTACAGGTCCAGCTCTATTTGTTATCTCTATTATGTGTGTGTTTTTTCCACAAGATTGGGTGTTGTCAGAAGACAATGTGTGTCTTCTTCCACTGAGTGGATCTGGAAGACGGAACTCAGATCAGGCTTTGGGGAAAGGTCCTCTCCTCACCGGACTGCCTTGCCAGTCCTAAGGTTTATATTTTATAATGGAGATCTGGATAAAATAAATAAGGCCCAGCAAGTTGACTCATTGGATATTAAGCTTGCTGTCAACTCTGATGATGGGGTTTGATCCCAGGTCCCACAGTGGAAGGAGAGAACTGATTCCGGAAAGTTGTCCTCTAACCTCTACCCACGTGAGTGCCTCCCAAACAACAAATGATGCTACATAAAAATAAGTAAAATAGGTATACATTAGCTATTAGTCATCATTATTAACTTCTGATTCTCTTGAGGCTAAGAAATTATAACCCCTGTTAGCAATGAGGTAGACATTTATTTGTACAACTCATTGGGTATTCCCCGCCCCCCCCCCCCCGCCCCCCATCCCCCAGGGTTGGGTGTAGAACCTAGAGCCAGGGTAAGTGCCTACTACCAAACTATATCCTCACCTCTATCTACAAGACTTAAAACTGATACAAGAAAGAAGAAGCAGTGTGAGTTCTTGGTTCACCCGGCATCTGTTTGGGCTTCCGTAATAGTTGCTCTTGACACTTCATATAACTGACTAGGAGGACTTGTGCAAGTGTGGTCGGTGCATGAGGCGTGAAAGGGGCTGGAACCGGGTGCGTAGCTTAGTTAGTGACGCTCTTGAGCAAGAGGACCTGAGTTCAGTGCCCAGTGCCTAAGTCAAAAGGCATCATCTGCTTGTGATCCAAGCCTTTTGGAAGCCAAAGACTGGGGATTCCCTGGCCAGCCGGCCTGGCTGAAATGGTGGGGGCCCCAGGTCTCAACGAGAGAACAAGAAAGCAAGGTGGGTGTCTTCCAGGGAAGGACACTGGAGGTTGACTTACAGCCTCCACCTCTACATCTACACACATGTAGGCAGTCGTGCACACACAGGAGCATGGACACCGACACCCCTTAAAAAAAAAGAAACGAGGGGGCACTTAGCTTGTGTGGGATGGAGCTGTTGTGTGGAGGAGCTGAAGAGCTTCGCTGTGCAGCTCGGAGGATCCCTGCATCTATCCTGCGGGAGCTGTGAGGCTTGGGAGGGGCGGGGATTATCCCAGAGCTTCACTTGTTAGCATCATGGCTGCTCTGATTGGAGAGACACCAAATGGATGAGGGCGGTGCTAGCACCCTTGAAGAGGGGCTGATTGCTGAAGGATGGAGGCTGGGATTGGGGTGGGGGTGGGGTGGGCAATTGCCTGATTTCAGAATAGGTAAAGCTTGGGGGGGAGGCATTAACGATTCCTGTTGGGATGTTGCGGAGGCTGTCTCTGCTTTAACTAGAGCTAAAGATGGCGGCAGGAGGAGGGACTTCAGAGAGTGAATGGCATTTATTCACTTTTAGATAATATTAGCACATCGCTTGAGAGGATAGCCAGAAGCGCCTCCTCTTTTGTTAAAGCATTTTAAAGTCTGCAAGGTGCTTATATGTGCTACTTTTTTTTTTCTTTTTTAAATTTGCTTTTACTGCTTTTATTTGGGTGTATGTTGCATAAATGTAGGGTCTCATGGAGAGGAAGAGGATGCTAGATCGGCTTGGAACTGGGGTTACAGGTGGCTATGAGCTGCTGACGCGGGTACTGGGATCTGAACTTGGGTCCCCCGGAAGAGCAACAAGCGTTCTTTGTTGTTTTAAGACAAGGTGTCTCTATGTAGCTCCGGTTGTCCTGAAACTCACTATGTCTGGCTTCGAACTCAGATCTGTCCACCTCTGCTTCCGGAGTGCTGGGATTAAGGTGTATGCTGGTACACTGAGTGTTCGGAACCACTGAACCACCTCTCCAGTCCCAGTTTTCTTTACTTCTTTTGCTGTTTTTTCATTTATAGGTGGCAGGGCAGGCTCCCAGGTTTTCCATGTTGCAGATGAGAGGCTCTGCCTTGGCTAGGAGTTGGCCTAAGGTCTGTGCTCTAAGATAACAGGCACTTGTGGTATCAGTGGGGCAGGGCTGGGAAGAGTCTCATCTAGGCTTCTACCTGAGTATCTTTTGGACAGGGTTGATAATATCTGCACCATTAGCCTCAATGTCGGGGGAAGGCCAAACAAAACACCCTAAGTGAGTGAATGCCAGGAAGTATAAAGCAGCCCTTTAGAGGCTGTCCTTTCTTTGTGCTGTGGCTGGGGATCAGCTGGCTGCTGGGTAGGGAGATGGAATTATGCTGGGGCTGGTGCAGTTCACGAGAGCAGAGGCCTGTGGGAGTGGGTGGAGTGCTGGCCTCTGGGACTTTATGGTGCTGCCCACAAAGCCTGAGGCTTCCTAGTTAAGTCAGGGAGGAGTATGAACTCATGTGTCCCAGAAAACACTCTGGGTTTGGATTCAGAGACCTGGGCATTGTCTATGGTTTATCACATCCTGGACATACTGTGCCATACTCAATTCCCTTGAATCTTATTTTACTCTTCTCTTTTGGTTGTTGTTTGTGTTTTCTGTGTGTGTGTGTGTGTGCGCGCGCGCGCGCGCGCGCGCGTGCGCAAGAGCAAACCTATAAATGGAAGCCAGCAGTTGATGTCCAGTGTTTTGCATTATTTATTATTATTATTATGATTATGATGATGATGATGACAAGATCTCTCCTTGAAGTCAGAGCTCACCACTTTGGCTTGACTGCCTAGCCAGAGTTCCCTGCCCCTGTCTCCCTAGCATAGGGTTTACAGACATGCTATGTCATACCTGGCATTTTATGTAGCTGCTAGGGACGCAGACTCCCATGTGAATGCGAACGTTTGTTCAGCAGGTTCCCTAACCAGCCAGCCATCCCTGTAGGCCTGCTTTTGTTTTCAACAGTTCTGGGATTCAAACCCAGGCCCTCAGGCATGCTAGACAAGCACTCTGCCACTGAGCTATGTCCCCAGCTTTCAACATACTCATCTTTGAAATGTGACATGATTTGTGAGTTTCCACAACTTGCTGTTTCTGTCTGTACTTTTGACCCAGCACCTGCTCCTCTTGGCATAAGTTAAGAGAGTGGAGGATGGGAAGGTTTGGAGAGAGGGGCCATGAGCCTCTAGGAGTTGTACACAATGAGGAGACAGATTTCTCTCAATCCTCTCATGAGACTAGCCCTTCTGACACCTTGATCCTGGTCAAAAGGTTGACATTGGCCACGTGGTCTTACAGATAAAACCTTGGTCTTGTTTTAAGCTGTAAGTTTGTGGCCCTTTGTTATAACAGCAAAAAGAAACTAATAAGAGTAGACGTAGGAGTCACCAAGCTTAGCACATGAATGGGTGCCATCTTTGGCATGGCTGAACCATAGCTTGTATATCCATTCATCAGCTGATGAGCATTTATTTGGGTTGCTTCCAAGTCTGAGCTGTTAAGAATGATGCTGTTACGACCGACTGTTTGTATGTGGGTCTCTGTGTGGACGTGTTTTCATGCTTCTTGGGAGTTTGCCCAAATGCCTAGGCACGGGATTGCTGTCCTCCAAGTGCATATTTAACTCTATAAGGCGCCGCCAGATTGCTTTCCAAAGTGGCAATCACATCCAGTGCTTCCACCAGCGGTGCTCGAGAGTCAGTTACAATGTATTCTAGCCAGTGCTCCACATTGTCAGCCTTTTTATAATACAAGTTTAATGCTATCTCACTGTGCTTTTAATTGCATTTCCCTGATGACTAATGACAGTGAACATTTTTTTCCCATGCTTTTTGGCCATCTGTAGCTCATTCTTTATGCAATGTCTGTTCAGTTCTTTTGTCTATTAAAAAAATTGGGTCATTTGTCTTATTAAATTTTAGGAGTTCTTTATATATTCTGACTAGACATCCATTATTGGATATGCTTTCTGCAAATATTTCCTTGCAGGCTGTGGCTTGTGTTTTATTTTGATGCTAGCTCCTTCCGGAGAGCAGATTTTTTTAAATTTTGATGAAATCCAACATTGTGGGGGTATCCTTGTTAAGAAATTTTTGTTTAACTTAAGACGAACAGGATTTTCTTCCAACTTTTCTTCTAGACCTTTTATAGTTTTAGCTCTTACACTTAGCTCTCTGGACCAGTTTGAGTTGGTTCCTCTGCTGAGGACAAGGTAAGGGTTAAGGTTTATGAAATTAAAAATATTGAGATGTCTCTCTGGTTTGGAATCAGGGTAATACTGGCTTCACAGTAGGTGCTTCGTATTGTGGGGATATAAAAGTAAAATCAGATCAGCACTGGGACTGTTTTTCCTCTCCTTTCTTCTTTTTCTTTCTTTAAGACAGGCTCTCATGTAGCCCAGGCTGGTCTAGAACTCACTATTCCTGCCTCCATCTTCCAAGTGCTGCAATTATAGGTGTGTGTTACATCCCTGGCCCCTCCATGTGTGACAAAGACAGATTTTTGATGAGTTTATGTGACAAATACAGATGAACTGCTTTGGGCTTCTAAAAAAGGAACAAGTCATGTGAAATCTGAATGAAAGAGGAGACACTGAAGAAAGGCTTTTGTGGGGCTGCAAGAACACAGCACCAAGTCACCATTTTAAATAGTAGGCTCCATGGAATGTTGTTCCTTCCTGGGGAGAACGCATGGTTTGTGTCCTCATGGGATTGTAAAACAGAGTGGTTTTATTAAAAAGAGACTTCCAGGGAAGTCATTTCAAGCAGGAGGAGGGGAATGAGTTGGGTGGGCAGCTGTGGGTGTGCTAGTTAGGGAGATTCTACGAACTCATTGCTGGTGGTTGCACATGCGTTTGTCTTCTCAAACTTAAACTGTCACTGAGTTATATTGTCCCTGTAAGGAATGTGGTGCTGAGAGGAAGGAAGGAAGGAAGGAAGGAAGGAAGGAAGGAAGGAAGGAAGGAAGGAAGGAAGGAAGGAAGGAAGGAAGGAAGGAAGGAAGGAGAGGGGCCAGCATGCTCGGTCTCCACACCTCGCCATGTTTTGGGCCCAGAATCCAGCCTTCATCATCTCATCCAGATCTCCCCAGCTTCCCAAGAGCAGCTCCAACTTTTCCACATTTGCCGATTAAAACACAAGATTCAGGCAGCTTAGCACCGTTGCCACGTTGAGGCTGAGGTCTCTGCTCTAGGCTCCAGTGCGGCTCTGATAAACTATACCACCTCCAGCTGCAGTGAGGACAACTGGCCCAGAGGCAGGGGCGGCTTGCAGGCAGCGGAGGTCCGGCAGGCCGGATGTTTGTGGGTTTGCTCCGACTCAGCAGAAGCACTCTGTGCTGCTGGCTGGGAGGTGGCTGGCTGTGTGGTTGGGGTTTGCAAGAGTCTGAGGCTCCTTTTGCCAGAGGGGCTTTGAAAGTTGCAGCTCTCAGCAGCAACTATCAGCCATGTTTTTTTTTTTTTTTTTCCTTTCTCCTCCAGATTGTATCCCGTCAAGGTTTTATTGGCTTATCTGTTCCCAGGATGACCCTTCTTCTTCCTTACCTGTGCAGCCTCCCCTGTCACTTACACACTTCCTGTCACACAGTGGCCCCTGGGAAGGACTCCTCCTCTCTTCAGCAGGGCTACCACTTGGCCCTGTTCTCTGCTTCCTTTGGTTTCCCCTGAGAGGTGTGAGTTCACCAGAGGGGAAAGCACAGCGGGGATCTTGTATGCATTCGGATTCCTGGCCGAGGGGGCTGCTCTCCTCTCTGAGGGGGCTGCTCTCCTCTGAGTTGTGTTCCGGTCATTCTCAAAGGGCCCCTGGAAATGGATAGTGCAGTGTGTCTGGGGAATCCTGGATGGTGGGACCTGCTACTGTCACCCCTTCTCCCCAGGACTCCTATCCCCAGGCCCTCTGAGGGGTAAGTAAGGGCTCTTGCCGGGCTGCCTCTGAATATCTGTCATCTGTTGTGATGTTTGGCCATCATGACCCTGCCCCTGCCAACTTAGAAAGGCTGAGCCAGGGCCCAGCCTGGCTGCCTAGTCTCCTGGCCGGCATTGCATGCTGCTTTGTGTCAGCAGAAAATGTGTGCCCCTCCTCCCCCCCCCCCCCCCAGCCTGCCTCCAGTCGCATTCTAGAGCACGCTGTCCCTTGCAGCCCTAGCCTGAGAGGCCGCTGTGCTGTGTCCCTGCTTGCTGGGCTGAGTCTGGTTTCTTTGTGCCCACATACCTGGTGCCTCAGGAATCTCAAAATACAGCTTGGTGGCTCAGTGACTTCAGGGGCTGTGCTTGAGGTGCCTGTTCCTCCTTCCAGGGGTGTCACTTCCAAGCTCCTCCCAGCTCCCAAAATACCAGCCCTACCTCCCGGCAGTGCCAGAAAATGCTTAGCACATTAGCGGGTTCAGCTGCAACCACGGTGACAGACACTCAGGAGGCTGCAGAAGGCACCTAGATTTCATTTTGAATTCCTTCCGGCACCTCACTATTTTGACAACACAGGGCAGCACCGTTACTAGGAACCTGTGTGGTAGAAGGGTGGGGGTGGGAGAGAGGAATCCTGAAGAGCCTGCCTCTGCACCTGCCTCCTCTCATTCTGCTGTGACTGCATCTGGCTCTAGCAGGCCTGTCTGGCGCGGACCTCCCTTTGGCCTTCTGGAGCCTGCTGGGAGCAGGTTTTGGATCCTAACAACTTTTCCCCACATAGTTGTCTCAGCTCAGTGACTTCTCTTGCAGGGAGACAAGAGGCTCCTGGTCCTGCCAGGCAGGCTGAGTGAGGGAAGCCATCTGAGGGAACAGCCGCCTTGCTCTCTGGGGCCTCTGCTCCTTCTCTGCCATTTCATGCTGCAGGCTCCGAAGCATGTCACCAACGATCTAAAACCCAGTTTCCTCGCATGTGAGCTAGACGAACTTGGCCGGCATTCCCTACCTCCATGTAAGGCTTGTCATCTGCAAGGGACAAATATATGCAGAGGTGTTTTGGAAAGTGTCAGGTGAGGCACACTTTCCCCTGAAGAAAACATGTTACGTCTTGTTTACTGTGAATTCCTCCACGATATCTAGTTTAGTGGATATAAAGGAAACGTGACAGCTTTCTAGAAGTTGCCCGTGTGTTCCATTGATTGATGTGTGAAGAGCATCAAGGCTCCGGATGTGTTAGCAGGCAGGGGCTGCTGCGCCAGGTAGCACAGACTGGGTCGGTAAATGGTCCACTGGTGATGGAGTCTGTGACACTGAGGAGGCTGGACACCGGGGTCACGGTGTCAGCTATGTGGGCCCCCCCTGTGGACTCTGAAGACACGTCTGTCCTGTAGCCTCTCCCAGCTTCCGTTGCTTCCCCGCCATCCTGGATGCCCTCGTCTCTGCTTGAATCTTCACAGGGTAGTGGTGACCCTGTGTGAAGCTCTGTGTTCAAACACTGTTTTAGTTTTAAAGGAAGACACCGATTGTTCCTGAATTTTTGGAGATTTTTATGTCTCAGAAATAGTTTTATTTTATTTCCCAAATGGCTTATAAGATGTAAAATTGTCTTTCAGAACCAAATAGAGTACCAGTTTATACTCTTCAGTTACTTCCTCTCTCCCTGCTCCCTTCCTGTTATTTACTTATTTATATTTATTTTTTAAGACAGGGGTTTTGATTATCTCAGGCTGGCCTTGAATTCGCCCCGTATCCCGGGATAACTTGAATCAGCCCCCCCACCTCAGCTTTCATAGGCATACCCCAGCGTGCTGTTTCCTACTTTTCTGTGCCATCCTTTCCCTGTGCATCTCTGAGTCATGGTTGACCCTTGTTTGGGCTCACATCCTTTCTTCCTTCTTGGGCCATCCATGTTGTCCTGTTCCCCAGTGACACTTCAGTGCATATCTCTGGCAGCAGAGTCCTGTTGGGGGAAATACTAAAAAAGTTGAACCAGCTCATTCCCGTGCTTGGGCCTCTGCCCTGGTGGCTTGGCTGGCCAGACATTGGCAGGCAATGGCTGGCCTGTTTGTATCTTGTGGAGATTCTAACTCTGAACTCCACAGTCTCTCCACCCAGCTTGCTAGGTTCCCACTGGCAAGTTGCTACCATGCCAACCCTGTGCTTCAGATCCCCCACAGCCTTTGTAAAGCCCCTCAGGCAAACCCACGCTTGGCTGCTGTACCTTTCTCTCTTGAACCCAGATGAGCTGCTGTGTGAAGAAAAATGCAACACAAACTTAGTTCAGAAACAATGGTAACTCAATCTCTGTGCACAACAACTAAAACCTAATCTTGTAAACCTTATTAAAATCTGATTCCTCTGGTTGTGGATCCTTGCGGATCTGCCATGATACTGGGAAACTCTAGCAGCTACATCTTGCCCCTCTGCTGTCCCAGTTCTAAAGAGAACTAACTCTCTCCTGATTCTTCTCTCCTGATTCCTCTCTCCTTCTGTCCAACCCAGAAGTCCCGCCTCTTCTCCCAGTGATTGGCTCCTTTATTCATGAGGGGATTGGTTTATAAGAACAGCACTAGGCCCACACACAACAGATCCCCCCAACCCCCCAATCTGTGTGTCCCCACTTGACCTAGATACTGGTATGTCAGTGGAGTGTTCATGGATGGAGCACTCCAGCACTGGCGTGCTGCTTGGACCATCATGCTGGTTGAAGATCTGTACAGGACCTGGTGCCATCTTGTCTCCCAGTCCTTTGTTTTCAAGGCTCCATGACTGTCCATTTCTCTGCATTGCATCTTCTCATGACCTTTCCAGTTTAGGAAGCTGGAGGGAGATGGAGGAATACCTTTATTTATACACTACCCTGGAAGAAGAGGAAACCTAAGGAATCCTTCCTGTGAGCCACAGGGATCCATTTCTCAGTTCTCTTTCTTGATAATCCCAAGAACTGGATAATCTCACCAGCCTTGTCTTACTGATGACCATTTTTGGTTCTGAATGGAAATGTGAGCTTTCCTAAGATGCTCCACGAGGGAGGACTCCAGCAGTCATTTCTGACACCTCCATTTTCTCCTGTGCATGAGGAATGTCGGCAGTGGCCACCCCTGTTAGCAGCCTGCGGAGCTTTATAAGAAGTCCTATTTCAGGGCTCCTCCAATCTGCTGAGCCACAAAAGAGTTGGATAAGCCCAAGGATCTGTGTTTCAGGATAGCCCCCGGAGACCCAGCTCATACACCCAGGGAGACCCACCCATGTCCTGCTGGGTTCCTCCTTCTCCCTGTTCCACCCAGCCTGGGGAACCTGCAGTCTGTCACACATGACTCTGAGTGGAATGGCACATGTGACCTGCCTTCCACCTTCTCCAGGCCTCTTCTCTTCTGTAGAGTAGTCCTGAGGGCCTGGTGGGGGTCAAGTGCTGAGACCTGGCCTGAGTTGAGGGAGTGGCATGTGTGATAATGTTGGCATCCTTTTCACTGCTCCCCAGAGCCTGTGCTTGTGTCCCTTGGAAGGCACCTAGCCTGGAGCCAGCAGGCAGTGTGCAAGGCAGATATGGTAGCGGGGGACAAGCCTGCACTCTGGATGATGGTGGTGGTGGTGATGGTGGTGATGATGGTGATGATGATAAATTGTTCCCATGATATTTACATAATATGCTAATATACTTTAATGTTGGACTTTGCAAAACCAACTAATAAATCATTTTTTAATTACAATACTAAAAATGGGGCTAGAGAGATGGGTCAGAGGTTAAGAGCACTGGCTGTTCTTCCAGCCAAGAGTGAGTATTCCAGGGTGAGACTGTGGGTGAATCAGGGCTTTGCTGAGAACCCTCCCACCTCTGGCCTGCTGTGCTGTCCTCTGCCCTTTGACCTTCCTTATCCTCACTCTTTTCTGCTCCTCCCCAACCCCCAGTTCCATTTGGCATCCCAGCACAGGCCAAAAAACAAACAAACAAACAAAAAACCAAAAACAAAAACCAAAAACAAAACAAAAACCAAAAAACAAACAAAAAACTCACATCTAAACCAATAACCCTTCTAAAAACCCAGTACCTTCTAGCAACTTAACAAACAAGAACAACCATCACCACCAAAGGAGCAAGCACTATTTTTTTTTAAATTGAGTATCTTCTTTATTTACATTGCCAATGGTAAAACCTTTCCCAATTTCCCCCTCCCAAAAGCCCCCTCCCCAACGATTCCCTCCCCCTCCTCCCTCCCCCTGCCTCCATGTATATGCCCCTCTATCCAACACAGTCCCACCTCCCCCCCAATTCCCCCCCCCCATCTGTTTCCCTTTGTTGTGGCCTCTATTGAGCCTTTACCTGACCAAAGACCACTCCTCCCACTGATGCCCAACAAGGCCTTCCTCTGCCACATTTTTGGCTAGAACCATGTATACCCCTTAGTTGATGATTCAGTCCCTGGGAGTCTCGGGGTATCTGGGTGTCCGAAGTCATTGTTTTTCCCATGGGGCTATATACCCCTTCAGCTCCTCTGGACAACCCTCCAGATTCTCCGTTGGGGACCCCAAGCTCAGTCCAAGCTTGGTTGCTAGTTTCTGCTTCTGAATTCGTAAAGGAGCAAGCACTATTGACCTGTGCACTGAATGGTCAGTAGTGACTTGCTTGCCCATAGGCTCAGGAAACCCTGCCCTGTGTTTTTCCGAGGCACATAAACATCATGTAGGGCTTAGCTGGCCCAGGCTCTTGGCAGTCATAGGACCCTGATGCTAACTTGTCAACCCAGTGAAGGCAGGAACCTTCTGTATCCCATGTGGGGCACATGTCTGGCCTGGAGTGGATGCTCACTGGATGTTTCTTGACTGAACTGAAAGGCACCGTCGAGTCAATCTTGGGTAGCAGGAGTAATGGAGCTTGTAGAAGCACAAAGTCATGAACTTACTTCCCTGAGCAGTTTAATTTGCTGCTGTTGCTGATGAGATGATACTGAATACTGGGTGGCACTGATGCTGGGTAAAGTGTAGCTAACACGAACTTAGTTAGGTCATGGTTCCAGTCCAAAGTTAAGGGTGTGTGTATGGTGACTTTCTTGCAGGCAGTAGCACGAGATGAAGCCAGACATTGCACAGTGAGAGAGCCCCTTTCTCTCTCTTCTTTCTTCCCTCTCCTTTTCTCCCTCCTCCTCCCTCCCCCTTCTCCTCCCTCCCTCTCCCTCCTCCTTTCCCTCCTCCCACTCCCTCTCCCCCTTTCCTATAAAGACACCAGTGCTCACTCAGGAATGCTCAATTCTTATCCACTTTTTATTCCTCCCAAGGGTGCTACCTCTAAACACCAAAGCTGGATTAAGTTTCTACCATTTTAACACCTCACAGTAGTGGTTAGACTCTACTATGAATTTCAGAGGGGGCTGCACCATATTCATAATGTTGATCATATAACAAGTAGTGGTTGGGATTAGAACCCAAATCAACAAAATGTTTTTGGCTTCTTAATTTAACCAAAATCTAAGCTATGTCTGTTTTGTTTTGTTTTGTTTTGTTTTGACACAGGGTCTCATTATGAAGACCAGGCTAACCTCCAACTCATGATCCTCCTGACTCAGCCTCCAGAGTGAGGGAAAACAGGCATGGACCACAATGCCTGCTTAAGCTATGGATTTTAAAAGTTATCATCATTACAATTTATATCTTTACAAAGCAAAGAGATCCTTGGCTGGTACCCTGGAAGGAAGAGATCTGGATAGATAGTAACAAGGTTTTTTTTTTTAGTTATTATTATTATTATTATTATAATTGGCATCACTAAAGATGTTGACTTGGAGTTCTAGGCCAACATCTGACTACCTTGTCTGAGGAATAAATGGTGGCTATTCTCACACATTACTAAAATTTTAACTTGGAACATGTCCTTGGAGTGTACCGTGTGTCCAGAGTGGTGTGCCCTGTGGTGTGTGCCCTGTGGTGAGCCTCTAGTCTGCAGAACTGCTTGCAAGGCCTGCTGGGACTTGCTCAGCATCCTGCCTTTCCTGTTGGAGTTCAAAATGCCTTGTTTAAAAATACCCAGTGAAGCAGCTTTCTTTCTCTCCCGTTCTGTCTCTTCCCCAGCTCCTTCACAAAGCAGGACATTTTGATATTATAGGGTTGTGGAAAAAAATTCTTCAGGGTGACTCACAATCAGATCTTCCTGAAATGTATCTCAGTTTTGTTGCCCTCAACCCTGACTCTTCCCCCACTTCTGAGCTCTCCCTCCAGGCCTCCAGTCCTTTGGTCCTCCCCATTCCTGAGTATCAGCCCATCCCTGACCTTTGCATGTTCCTAACCCTATCCCATCTCTTCTCATCTCTTTCCCTTCATGAGACCCCAGGATACAGGAGGCCTTTAGCCAGTGACCCAAACCATTTGCTCCTCACTTTTCTTGGTAGGTTCTAGAAGCTGTTAAGTTTAGTGGCTTCTAGGTGTTATTGAAAGGCTCCTCTGTCAACACTACCAAGTCAGAAGGGCAGTGTCAGGAGTGTGCAACATCACACAGCACCTTTAGAAAGGGTATTCATGATGTTGATCATCACTGTGTATGTGTGTGTGTGTGCACGCGCGTGCGCGCGCATGTTTGAAGTGTTTTCTCTCCTCCCATGTAGGGCCCAGATTTGGCATGTGGTTGTCAGATTTGGCTTGTGGTGTCCTTAGCTACTACTGATCTGTCTCACTGTCTCCCTCCCTTTCAATTCTGTGAACAATAGTCATACTAGTAAAAGGAATGATAGCACTCTAAGAACAATAACAATCGTGCATCCACTGAGCTCTGTGTCCTGCAGTGCCCTGCCCTCAGCACATTCTCTCAGGTCCATCCAGGAGAACTCTCCCAGTAGCCCTAATAAACTCTGACTTCACTCTCTGTTTTATGGATGGGAAAACAGGAGCAGATATGTCAAGGAGTTTGCCTAAGGCATTCAGTTAGTGTGTTAGGACAATTACAGAATGACCAAATGACACAAATTCCATTTAGTTGGTGTCCTGAATAGGTGAAGAAGGGTTTGTTTCTAGGTCATTGGTTATCTACCTTGTGGGTCTTCTGAGAGGATTTAGTGTGGTCCAATGTTGGGCCCTGAGATGTACTAGGTGGGGGAAAACTTATTTCCTTGACCTTGCGGGTAGGAAAATCCTGCTTTGGGCCATGTGAGAGATAAAGGAGAGACTTTCCTGAGATGCAAAGAGGTGGAGGTGAGGTCCCAGGAGCAGGTGAACAAGGGTGCTGCAGGACTTCCCAGTTTTCCTGCATGTCAACAAATATTTACACACGGGGCAGTATGGCAGCCGGCCGGAAAGGGAGTGGTCTATTGTAAGCTCTCAGGGCGGACCAGATGAGTGTAGCTTTATGTGGCCCAGCAAAGGGGTCTGCAGATGGCCATGCTCATTAGCTGGTACTTCTCCTTTGCTCGTACCTCTATTAGATGCCTCCCATACTTCTAGAACAGCACTGGTTTCAAGAACAGACTTTGTGCCCAGTGAAGAAAATTGTTACTATGTAGCATTTCCTCAAAGTTCGCAGGACTGAACTTATTTATTTATTTATTTACTTACTTACTTACTTACTTACTTATTATAAGGGGTAGCAAAGGGGCTGGGGAAATGGCTCAGAGAGTAAAGGTGCTTGTTGCCAATGCTGATAACCTAAATTCAATATCTGTGATTCACATGGTGTAAGGGTAGAGAGTTCCAATTCTGGCACCCTGTCCTCTGCCCTCCTCACCCAAAGCTGTGCAAAACACGTAATACATGCAAAACACATCAACGCAATATAAATACATAATAAAGAGGTTTCGAGCATGGAGGGGCTTTGAGTTGTTGAAAGTTCTTTCTATTACGATTTGGAGCCACTGTGGTAGGTAAGGGAGGGAGGGAAGGAAGTGGGGCGGGGACTAGACCTTATTTATTGCCTATGTGGGCTCAGAAACTTCCTTGAGGGGGCTCAGCATAGGAGCAGAGCTCTGGCCCTTGCAGGATCCAGTCATGGGCGGTAAAGACTGTTGGAGGTCAGTAGGGTAACAAGATGGCCAGGAAGTGGCTGCTGGGTGTGGCAAGAAGGAAATGAGTAACCTTGAGGAGTCAACAAGGGAAGAATGGTTAAGCTGAGGGGGATAGGCAGATAGAGGACAAGCAAGAAAGAGTGCACATGTGTGTGTAAGCATGTGTGAGCATGCATGTGTGTGTGTGTGTGTGCATGTGTGTATACACGTGAGACAAGCTTTCAGTAACCCACACTGGATGACCTTGAACTTCCGAGCTCCCAATTCTTCTATTTCTGCTGCTCCTAGGATTGTAGGATTATAGGCATGTGCTACCAGGTCTGGTTTCCTCAGTGCTGGGATTGAACCTAGAGGTTCACGTGTGGTAGGCAGGCTACTCTGGCAACTGAAGACCTTTCATGTGAGGAGGCTTTAGTAGTTGATGTGATGAGAAAGGTTGACTGTCTCTACATAGGACCTCTGTGACCTAGGGGACTGTCTGTTGTCATGAAGTCTCCTGAGTGTGTTGGGATGGGAGAAAGGGAGGCAGAAGACTCCTGAAGGGAGGGAAAAGGAAAGTCCCTGTAGAGAAATGAGAACTATTTTCCTTAAAACCACCACCACCACCACCACCACCACCACCACCACCACCACCACCAAAACAGAAGCATACTGGAAAACACAGTCCTGTTTTCAGATTTTTGCCTGTCAGGTGAAAAGGCCCCACGTGGGACTGGCTGACTACCCTGCCTGTCTTTCTCTTTGAGGTGGTGGTGGTGTAACATTAGTAGTTTTCCCCTGGCCCCCGCCATGCCTGAGGAGACAGGTCCTAGGTAAAGCTGGAGTTGTATGTGCAGTCTAGAAGACATGTCAGTGCATACGTGTCTCCAGGTCTGGTGGCAGATACAGGACACACATGCATTGAGTTAGACCAGGAGATAGCTAGACAGTATCTGAGAATTCAGATATTCTGGTTTCTTGTCATTCAATGACACCACCCAGCGTTGTGTGTATTTTATTACAAGGTCCCCAGAGCCTCCTTTCACTGAAGTACCTAAAGAGAATCTTTCTATCTTTTAAAAAAGATTCATTTATCTTTATGTGTCTGTGTGTTTTACCTTTATGGGTGTATGTGCATCACATGTGTGCCTGATGCTACCAATGTCAGAAAAGGGTGACATATCCCCTGGGGTTTTGGGTGGTTGTGAGCTGAAAACAGCAAGTCCTCTTAACCACAGAGTCACCTCTTCAGCTCTCAAAGGGAATAGTCACAGGATAGGGTTGCCCAGTAGAATCAGGTTCTGCTACATTTGAAGGCTTTCTACATGTCCCGGCTTGGCCTTGTCACTTCTTGCCCACCATACCTTCCCCTGCTCTATCTTCTTACTGAAAAAATGAACACAACCCTCCTGATCCCTTCCCCCAATCTTCAACCAATTTCCCTGAAAGAAAGTCTCGTGTGTGTGTGTGTGTGTGTGTGTGTGTGTGTGTGTGTGAAGGAGTATCTACTCCTCAGCTGACAGGAGAGAGTACTGGCTTCAGCAGCTCGCTATTGAAGGCATCCTGTGGCTTGTTGTTGTTTTTGTTGTTGTTTCTTGTGAGGTGGCCTCCAGTATGCAGATGTTCACTAATGCCTTCACTTTGCACAGTGGACCTGCTGTGCTGTTCTACAATGAAGTACTATGGAGACTGATGGGTTAGAGGGTCCCTGCAGAGAGGATCAGGAAGGGAGTCATTGTCTGTGGTATGTGAGTGTGTCCTGGCAGTCACACTGCATCCTGAATTATGTTGCTTCCTCTCACCTACCTCCTATTAGTTGTTTGTCCCTCCCTGCACCCTTTCCTTCTTGGGTTACCACCAATGCTAGGCTAAGGTACTGAAGTGTTTAAAATTCTTCCAGTGAATTTATCAACCCCTTTCACTGGGTGTCTTGTGTTTCATGTTTGAGTTCTGAGTCCTTTTGCTTGTGATGGTTTCTGGAAAATGTTGGGCAACCTAGCCATCCAGCTATCCATCTATCCATCTGTCCATCCGTTTGTCCGTCCATCTGTCCACCCACCCATCCATCCATCCATCCATCCATCCATCCATCCACCCACCCACCCACCCACCCACCCATCCATCCATCCATCCATCCATCCATCCATCCATCCATCCATCTGTCTATCCCTCTGCCTCATATCATTGAGAATCCCCCAGGAGGCAAGGTTCTGGGCTATTTGGTGAGTATACAGTTTTGAGGAAAGCAAGAGAGACCAACATTGTTCCTGCCTGTGTGGATCTTCTGTTGCCTACTCTGGTAGGCCAAAGATGTGTAGGTGTTAAGTTCAGCTTTGTCCCTGTGGATACAAGGGTGGGCGGTATACAGAGCTTAACTGTAACACTAGAAATTAGAAATGGCCTTCATGACCATGGGCCAAACATCAGCAGGCAACACATTTATTTTGTTATTTTATGTTTTGTTTCTTGTACATCTTAGACTGGGATATCTACAAGAGGCCTCTATGGTTATACCTGTCCCTTATTCCCTCCTGTCTCCAGATCCTCCCGTACCATGGCTGGCTGTCACATTGAGCAATGTTTATGACTTATCTATAGTGGCCTTTCTGACCAGAACCATTGCCATCCAAATGCAGTGACCTTCTGTGAGAGGCAGTAGCAGGCTTCATGACAGGACACAAGGGACAGAAAGGCTGGTCAGCTGAGACTCCATGAGCCTACTCTGGGAAGAAACAGACACATCTGTCTGGGAGAAGTCTGCCTCAGGAGGCAAAGGCTCCACGGAAAGCTGTTGCTCCTTTAGCTGGGAATCCTATAGCTTGTCAGCCTTACTAGGTGGAGTGGGTGGAGAGAGGTGGATGGTGGGCTAGGTACTCACCAATCCTATAGGGAAGATAAGGTTCCTGGAGTGCTGAAGTCCTGGGGTGTGATTTGAGAATTCTTCATGGCCAAGGTAACAAACTGAGATGTGTGTGTATGTGTGTGTGTATGTGTGTGTGTTGATTGTTCTCTGCCTTCTATATTGAGGCTGAGTTTCTTGTCCTGGTGATCTCCTGTTTTTGCCTCCCACATCACATTTGCCTGACATTTACATGGGTGCCCCAGATCTGAACTCTGGTCCTCTCTCGTGCAGGACTGAACAATCTTCCCAGCCCCAAGAGTGGTTTTTAGCCTTCACCTTGCTTCTCATTCTGACAGCATCTGAGAATGTATCATAAAGTAAATGAGGGCCATTCCCTTTGTATATATTTTAAGAGGAATCCAAATCCCCAGGGCAGAAAAGCCAGAGTGTGCCTTGGCCCCTGGAGGGTAGTGTGTGTTTGTGTGTGTGTGTGTGTGTGTGTTTATGTGTGTGAGTGTTTGTGTGTGTGCCTGTGTCTGTATCTCTGTGTGTTTGTGTGTGTATGTGTATGTGGTGTCTGAAGTATATGCTGATATGACAGATTGGGTTCTTCCCGTTTCTAACTCTCATCAGACATGGTTGTCGATGCACAGGATATGGCCTGGGGATCTGGTAATGCAGCTCAGTTGCTAGAGAGTTGGCCTACCACACTGGGTTCAGTCCTTAGCACTGCACAAACCAAGCACTTTGGTGGAAGAGGTGGGAGGATCAGAAGTTCAAGGGTATCCTTGACCTCAGCTAATTTGAGGACTGGCTTGGTCTACATAGGGCCCTGTCTCAAGACAAACAGTCAACAAACAAATAAACAACAACAAAACAAAACAAAAACCCAATCCCATAAACAACAGTAACAGTAGCAGCAGCAGCAGCAACACTTAACACAGGGAAAGGATGCTATGCTAGAAATCAGTGACTCTGAGGACTATACTCACAGCACTGTGAGCTACTAGAGGTTTTATGTTATGGCTGAAGAAACAAGCCTAGGAAATGCAGTGATGGACTGCTATGCCCCGCCCCAGAGTCGCAGGGCAGGATGGGAACCTCAGCCGGTGCCCTTGTTCTCATGTGGTCTGTGCTGTGACTCCTTACCCGTGCATCTTACTGTCTCTCCAACAGAAGTGCACAGAGGGCAGAACCTTAAGGGCCATGTTCTCTGTGGTGTCCCAGGGGCTGGTGACAAGGCCTGCACACCCGGCTGTCCCTTCACTGGCGTTTGGACTTCGGCGTTCTCAAGCTGCCATTTGTTGGAGTCATTCTCTTCGCTCTCTAGTTAGGGATCATTTTCGTGGCTCCCCCTGTGCCGTGTTTTCTGGGCTCTGAGACTGAGCCACCCCACAGGTGGATGCCTTGCAGGAGTGACATTGCCACGAACTGTTGCCATCTGTGAGTTCCTCAGCTGTGCAGTTAAACCGGGGATCTAAAGAATTGAGAAGAAAACAACTGCTTTTGTATTGAACACCGAGGGTTTTCCCTCTTATTCCTAAAAGGCACAGTGTAATATCCATTTCCATAGCATTTCTGCAGTATTAGGTATCATAGCTCAAGAGATGACTTAAGCACACAAAAGGATGTACACAGGTTCTACTCCATTGTTTGTGGAGGACTAGATCATCTGCAGAATTTAGTATCTGGGAGGGGCTCCTAGGAGCAGTTCCCTGTGGGTACTTAGGGTAGCTGTACTTCCTACAAGGCCTTGGCAACCGCTCTTCTTTGATGTCCTTGGAAAACGAGGGCAAGGAAGTGCATTTTCTCCCACCGTCAAATGCCTTCAGTCCCTGGCTATGAGGAGTCGTGTTTTTGTGCCATCTGTGTCTGGTTTCCAGGGTGCTGTGTGCAAGCATGAAGGGCCATGGCTGGGTTTCACTCACTCCAGGGCTTGCTTTTCTGATTTGTCACCACTGAAAGCCATATTCTGAGCAGATCAAGTTGGAGGGGCCAAGCTGTGAGCATTCCTCTGTCAGTCCCCGGATAGGCCCCGGGGCTTCATGGAGAGAGCAAAGGGAGCATGATTCTTGAGAGAGTGGATGATAGTCTTCTAAACAAGTGCCTGGACTCCGGGCTGATAGATCCTCTCTTTGAGTAATAGTTCACAGGTGCTTCTATGTAAATCACCAGTTTCTTTTGAGGTCATCATGATCCTTTGGCCAGGTGGCTGAGGGGCAGGCCTTCATCTTGGATTGGTCTCTTGTTCCTATGTTTTTTTGAGGTACTGTGTGTCTCTGATGACCACCCTGGGTTCTCCATGTTTTTTTGTTTTGCAGCCTAAACTTCTTTGATATTTTTGTGGGTAGCTCCCTGCATTATTCCAAACCCAGACACCTACACAGTGCATGCATCTTCTGTAGCCTTTTGACTTCTGGACTGTTACCAAGATACAAGTAGCTATCGAGGATGGAGGAAAGAGAATGTGCGTGTAGGGGTAGCTCCACTCCAGTGCAGCTGCCTGGGGGAATGGCTGGGTGATTTTCTTGGGCTACAGTGTGTTTAGATTGTGTTAGCTACTTTGGTTGCTGGTGGGGTGGGAAGGAAAGAGGCACCCAGGAGTTCACCCAACTCACAGGTCTGTGGTTAATGTCTTGATGGCAGTGGTTCAAGGCTTTTTACTTCTGAGTATGTCATTCCCATTTGTGTGTTGGTTCAATTTGCAAATGCAGAATCACTTGCCATCTGACTATCTGACCATCTGAATCATCTGACCATCTATCCACCCATCTATTCACCCATCCATCTGTGAATTAGCTCATCCATTTGTCTATTACTCCATCCATCCATCCATCCATCCATCCATCCATCCATCCATCCATCCTTCCATTCATGTATGCAGTAAAGGAACTATGCAGGTAAAGCAAATGAGGAAAATGGGCTTACAAAAGATGACAGGGGTGATGGAGATTCTGGTGACCCAGGATTCTAAGCAGGGCCAGCGTTGCCTATTTTTTCAGCCCATTCTACATCCTAGCATGAGTAGAGGCTGCTCTGACATCTGTTTAGCCCCATCATCCCCAGGATGACGCTAATGTAGCCCATCTTGTGGGTCTGGTTGCCATGCCCTGCTTCCTGCATGCTCTTGAGATTCTTGGGTGTGATACCCATAGCCATTCCAAAACTGTGGCTTACATGCATCTTATGGGTTTCCGGAGAAGTGGTAAAGCAAGAGAGACCTGGTGTATTTAGGGTACATGGAGAATGCTCACCAGCAGAAGGGCCTGTGTGAAGGGCTATCTTTGGCTCCACTGAACCTGTGATTTACCAAGGTGGGATATAGGTGAGGAAGAGCCATACTTCCCACTGCTCCTGTGATTTGGAGCCTGTGACTTCTGGAGCTGAGCAGAACCTGCTAAAGGGAAAGGGGACCAAGCTGTATACACAGTTTTTCATGGGCATTCTGGTCCCAGAGAGTCCTGCAGGTATCAGCGTTGACGTTGGTCATGTATGATCCTTTGCCAGAAACCCATTTTCTTCAGATTTCCACTTTTCAGGATCATTTTAACTAATGGGTCCTTAATGATTGCTTGTATCATTTTATTTGTTGAAAATATGGATACCAGATGTAGAATATTAAAAGGAACCTAGCCAAAGGGATAAATGGAGCTCACGAGCCCATCTTATAAAAAACCATCAGCAGGTAAAGCTGTTTACCGAGGAAGTAGATTTATTGATGATGGACAGTGTCCAAGAGCCTCCTTGGTTTGTCTTCTTTACCATAGCCACCCAGCCAGGTCGAGAGAGGGCAGCATAAATTACTATTTCACAGAAGTAAAGATGTTAATTAAGAAAACAGCAAGGTTCCTGTTGTTGCTGAATTTAGAACCCAACTCTGCACACACTTAATCACTACCACTAGCATTATAGGTATGTGTGAAAGAAACTTCTTTTGTTTGATGAAACTCAGTGGGAAAGGATGTCAACTAGGAAGAATAAGTCAGTTTTTTTCTTTTTGTCTTATCTGTCTGTCTGTCTGTCTATCTTATCTATCTACCATCTCTATGGATTGGTTGGATCTATCATCTCTGTCTATCTATCTATCTATCTATCTATCTATCTATCTATCTATCTATCCCCCCCATTTTTTTGAGTCAGGGTCAGGATGACCTTGAACTCAATGTGTAGCTCAGGATGATTGTCCTGTTGGGAGTGATAGTTATGTAGTACTGAGGATCCAGTTTATGTAGTACTGAGGATCCAGTTTATGTAGTACTGAGGATCAAGCCCAGGGTTGTATGTATGGCAGGCATGGACTCTACACACTCACCTACACCACTAGACCAGAAAGTGGATTTTAACATTAGGTATTAGTAACCTAAACTAAAAGTATTCCATAGTATTACCAAAATATCCCAGAGCTGGCAAGATCGCTCAGTGGGTACAGGTGTTGGCTCCCTGTAACTCATGGTGGATGGAAAGGAGCCACTTAGGCAAGTTGTCTTCTGATTTCCATGTGCATAAACATAAAAAAAAAAGTGAAAAAATCTATAAACAACCAAAGGGTCTCAATAGAATTTTCAATGTAACCTTATCCCTGCCTTCTAAGGTACACACTATTCATTAATTTACACCATTATTGATTCCATGAAGATTCATGAGATATTTATGTAACTATCACATGGGAAGCCTTTTCTTGTCAGTTGAGTATATAAAGATGAAGGGAAACCGATTGCTGCCTGTACCTGTTAGTTTTGCTACTTACCACAATGCCCCGAGAACAGTGACTTCCGTTGGAGGACAATCAACCATTTACCGTGCTTATTGTTCCGTGGTCTAGTCTAGGCTCCCTTAGGTCTGCAGGCAGCTGGTCTTGGGCAGTTTTAACCTGGACAGCCTGCCTCTGCTCCACATGTTCCCATGCTAAGCCACTAGCTACACTGGGTTCCAGGAGAGTTGGAGTGTGAGGAGATGCAGCGCATCTTCATCTTGGAAGGCTCCAGACTGGCAGAAGCCAGTGATTTCTCTGGGTAGTTCTCACTGTTGGTGAGGTGTTCAGGGAACGGTAGTCCTTTTCCTCGGGCCTTGGTCTTTTTGTGCCTTGGTCTCTTTGCTACTTTGTTTCATCCCACCTTACCCTCCTGGGAACACTTGTCTTCTGGTCTAACTCTCTCTTAGATCTACTTTGTTAATCTTCTCGTGTGATTCCAGACTTAACCGTGGTTTCCAACAGGGATGCCATGTTTAGGTTGCATTTAGCATTTACTGGGAATGACAGTGCAGAACTACCTGATCTCAACAGTGGAGCTTTTTGGAAAATGGGAATAATAAAGAGTTCTCTGCCTTATGCAGTTTGTTAAGATTAAATAAATGAATGCATAGAATACTTAGCATGGTATCCAACAACTCTAAGTTCACCATGATGCCTAAAATTTCAGATGATGTGTGACTCATACTACAGTCTCTCTCTCTCTCTCTCTCTCTCTCTCTCTCTGTATTCATGTGGGTGCAGCACAAGCGAGTGCAGTGTGTGTGTGTGTGTGTGTGTGTGTATGTGTGTGTGTGTGTGTACCTGCGTGCATGCATGTGGAGCCCTGAGGAGGATAACAGGCATCTCCCAGTGATCATGGAGCATACTAGTTTGGATAGACTGGCTATCCAGTCAGTTCCTGGGATCTACCTGCCTGTCTCTGCTTCCATCCCATTTTGTTGGGCCTTTGAGACAGACTATGTAGCCTTGACTGGCCCTGAACTCCTGCTCCTCCTGCTCCAGCATCCTTGTGTGTTTGGATTACAGCCACATACCACCAAGGCTCGCTCTGATATTTTGAACATCATCTGAGATACTTCAGCGGTAGAATCCCACAGACCTGTAATGTTGTTCCATTAAGATAAAGTCCGTGTTCCTTTGTTCTTTGCCTCAGTTTTTCCATCTACAAAATGGGAGGACAAAAAATACTGTTGACTATAATCTGCAGCCCAAATTTATTGGACTATAATTAAAAGTAAGAAAGGGTTGGAAAGAGAAAGGCATCCAGAACACTGGAGCCTGAATCTGTGGATGAGAAAGGCCTCCTTTTTTTTTTTTTTTCTACAAAGTAAACAGATCTCTGTTTCTGGACCGTGTCTGAATTAAGGTGACATCACTCTGATCCTGTTGGTAAATCTTCGGGTGTCTCTCCTAGTCCTCAGACCTCAGCATGGCAAAATTCATCTGCAGTGGGGGAAGCGGGCTTTCTGGTTCCTGGGGCTCAACAGGGTCTGGTGTATTTGCTGACAGCCAAATGGTTCATGTCAAGCAGATGGATTTAGTGACTGGGCCTGACAGAACCGAAGCAGTAGACTAACAGGAGCATGCCCAGTTCACGAGCTGCCCTTTGCTAAGTATTTACTGGCCCCTATGCATGGAGAGAAGGATTCGGGGCCTGTTTTGTTCTTTGTTCTTGTGGTTAGTATTTCCAGTTGAATAAATGACAGCTCAGACTTTATTAAGTGATTGTATTGACTAATTTTTGTCAAATTGATATAGATGATGGCCATCTGGGGAGAGGGAACCTCAACTGAAAAAAATGCCTATATTAGATTTTCTTGCAGTCAAATCTGTGAGAGATATATCCATATCCATATCCACATATATACATAAGATTTTTTTTTTTTGAGACAGAGCCTAGAACTTGCTCTGTAGACCAGGCTGGTCTTGAACTCACAGAGGCCTTACTGTCTCTGCCTCCAGAGTGCTGGAACTAAAGGCATGCTCTACAAGTCAAGGTGCACTGTTGGCTACCCTGGGGTGTGCGGTTCTGAGTTGTATAAGAAAGCAAACTGAGCAAGTCACAGAGAGCAAGTCAGTAAGCAACACCCTCCATGGTCTCCAATTCAGTTTGGGCATCTTGGTTCCTGCCCTGAGTTCCTGTCTTGACTTCCCTGGCTTATTCTGAAACCTGTGCTCCCTGAGAGCATTTGCTTTCGTTGTTGTTTGAGAGAGTCTCAAAGGCTGGTCTTGAACTCTCTGTGTAGTCAAAGATGACCTTGAACTTCTGATCCTCCTGTCTACATGGACTTGCTGAGTGTTGTATGCTACCATACCTGGTATCTGCAGTGCTGGGGATTGACCCTAGTGCCTTGTGTTTGTTAGACGAGTAGTCAATCAACATGGATTAATTTCCAGCCCACAACAAATATGCTTTGTACTTGAATGTTTCTCAAAAAGTAAGACATTTTCTGCATTCCTCTTATTTAAAAAAAAAAAAACAGTGTACGTGTGTGTATTTATGTGTGAGTTTGTACATGTGAGTATGGTGACTTTGGAGGTAGGAAGAAGCTCTCAGTTTCCCTGGAGCTGGAGTTAGAGACATTTATAAACCCAATGAATTGGGTGCTGAGAATAAAACTTGGGTCTTCTGGAAGAGCCATGTGCACCTTGGTTGCACTGAGCCATCTCTCCGGCCCCAGCTTCAATATTCTTGAACTCAGGACGGAACAATACTCACTCTATTTCTTCACCATGGCTTTAATAGTGTCTACATGTACATGCAGCCGACCCTACCTTGGCAGACAGAAGAAACCACACCTCTTCAAAGAGGCTTCTTCAAAGCTACACCCAAATCCTAATCTACAACCCATTAACATCTTATCTACATGGCAAAAGGGACTTTGAAGATGTGATGAAGATGTGACATGGGGAAGAGAGGCTGGACTTGGAGGTGGCCCGACATCAACCGGAGGGTCTTGATAAGAGGGATGAGCTTACAGCCTGACTGGTAACAGAGACTTGAGACAGGTAGTGAAGGATCCCCAGGCTGGAAAAGGCAAAGAAGCAGGTTCTCTCCCTTAAAGCTTCAGGAAGCAACACGGACATCCTGATGCTAGCCCTGAAGACTTGTTCTGGACTGCTGATATCTAGAATGTTATACTAGGAAGCTAGTGTCGGGCTGACTACTTAGACTGGGGTCATTTGCTTCCATGGTAATAAGAAGCAGACCCAGCACCTCTCCATGTACTACTCAATGTTCCAAACTGTCAGCCTGTGGAAGCTGTGGTTGGGTTTGGGAAGACAGCTTAGCGATTTAGCCCTTGCCTAGTATACTAGAAGCCCTGAGTTCCACCTGCCTCTCCACAAATCCTTTAATGATCTCCCACCATCAACTTGTGGAAGCTCCTCCTCTTCTGTGACCCAGTGCCCTTTAAACGAAAGTGGACAATCAGCAGACTCTGGGCAGATCTGTGCTGGGGCTTAGGTTTCTGCTGCTGGAAGGTTTTGTCCCAAATCATCCATATACCTCACTCTACTTCGGACTCCTGGCCCGACCAGCTAGACAGCTGATTGGTCACTGGAACTAATGATGTGGCTGGCTCTTTTTTTAAGTTTCCTCCATTTCTTAATATATTCTGCTCTGTTTATCCAGTGGGCAGAGTCTCCTTGAACAGACAGTATTATCTTGTAATTGACTCATGACCTACTGTTTTCTGTCATGGGTGTTACCAAGTGAGTGGAAGACGGAGCCCCCATATCACAGTATTGAGAGCTAATATTTGCTGGTCATGTGGACTCAGGGGATTATGTTGCTTTCCCTGGGTGGGGGATGTCTTTCTGTTTACCCTGCATAGAAAGGGCAATGACAGGCAGTACAAATGATCCCATCCAAGACTGCGTGGAGAGTCAGTGAAGTGTTTACTGAGGTAACTCAGTAGGCAGGTTTGAGTAGCTGCATCATTGAGAAGCTACTCCAGCATGGATGATAACTAAGAAAGCCGTACCAGAGGAATTTTATGATTACTCCCATTTTACAGATGAGAAGTGAGGCTCAGGTCAGCAGACAAGTACACAAGGAGCTAGAACTCATGACTGGAGAGCTTCTTCTGGACAGGATCCTGAGGCTGAGTGCTGATAGCTACTGCCTACCAATTCCCTGGCCATATGAATGAATGAATAACATGGAGACTAGACTTCTGCGTGAACTCAGCCCAGAGAGAGCAAGGTGGGCACAGGGGATGTTAGTCCGACAGTGGAGAGCTTACTCTTATGGGCATGGGGATTTCCTGGTGCTGCCTTCATTACTCCTTTCTACTCAGTCTGTACTGAAAGGTATGTCCAACAACAAACACACATACATGTGCACATCCGAACATATACATTATATATATACACATATACACATGCACATACAACCATTATAATATACATATATATGCATGCATATACACACATGCCATCACTTATATATGCATATATATACACATATATACATGTGCACATGCACACACAACCATTATGTATCCATACGTATATATACACAGGTGTACATACAACTAATATATATACATACAATATACACACATATGCACTCACACATATATACATAGAAACATACACATACACACATTGCATACACATATATTATGTATAATATATACACATGTACATGCATTATATATACATGTGTATGCATGCACACATGCATATACATACATTATGTATAATATATATATAGACACACACACGCACATGCATTACATATATACATGTGTATGCATACACATACATTATATGCATGTATATACACTGAACATATATTACACACACACACACACACACACCCTTGTCATGTATATCAGATAAAGTCTCATGTAGCCCCAGCTGGCCTTGAACTCACTATATGGCTGAGGAGGACTTTGGACAATGGGTCTTCTCCACCCTCCTCTGGGTCCTGGGATTATAGTTGTGTGTTGACATTCCTGGCTAAGTCCAAGTACAAACTTATTGAATTTACCTGCATCCTCCTCACCATAGACCTATCAGCAGACAGCATGTGTGGGTGGTGGGATAGTGGTCTCTTAGTGTGTTTGTTTCCCTGGGGTTCCTCTCCGGATGCTCTGAAGGGCCCAGCCGGGGATCTAGGGCTGATGCTTGTTGATTTCTGTCCTTCCTCCCTGGATATGGAAGAGAGATGTACGTGTTGAGAGTGAGGATGGAGAGGAAATTAGCGTGAAGCTGCGGCAGCAGCCCATATGGCCTTTGCCTATGTGGAAATTGCCAGTGTCCTTAACGCGCTGGCGGCGAGCGCGCCTGTTTCCTGTATTTCACTTTCCTGTATGTCTCACTTCTGCGCGAGATGAGAATTTACCGCCAATGAGCCTCATGGCAGATGATGAATAGAAAGCAAGTGACCTCGGCCGTCTCTTCCCTTCCTCTGTCCCTCTGTCCCCAAGAGCGCCTTGTCAGCTTCAGTGATCTTCACCCAGCCAGTCCATATGGTCTGATGCCGCCTTATTAAATTGCCTTATGGCTGCCGGGTGACACTTTCGGCTGCTTTTCTCCCAAAATCACCATCAAGTTATGACTTCATTTGCAGCAGTGGTCAGAGCAGGGCGATTCTATTGATTTTCCTTCTTTTCTTGGTTTCTCTATAAATTAATTGGGTCTAATCATGTTTGCCATCCTATCTTCGGAGGGGATTACGCTTGCGGTGTTTAAACGGGCTGAGAGTGTTTTTGATCTTAGTGAGTTGTTTGAATTCTAGTAGCCCAGGAACTTTTTTTTTTTTTTTTTTTTTTTTTTTTTTTTTTTGAGACAGTGTCTTGTGGGATCTAAGCTGGCCTTGAGCCCTCAGGCAGCTGAGTAGGACCTTGAACTTCTGATGAACTCGCCTCTACTCCCAATGCTGGAATTATAGGTGTGCATCCCTGTTCTTGGTTTTACACAGTACTGGGGATTGGATCCACGGCTTTGTGTCTGCTGGGCAAACATTCTATAGGCTGATCTACATCCCTAGCCTTGACATCCGGTTCTGTGTTTCAGCAGTAATTTTTTAATCTAAAGGCTAAGCAAAATTCTGAAGGGTTTGGACAGAAGAGAGAGGAGGAAAGTCCTCTTCTTCACAGCCTCATGCCCCCATCATAGCTCTGGGGAGACGACATCATCTTGCCAGGTGTCACTGCAAGCAGCTAGTCCCATTTGGTCTTGTTCTGTCAGACTCACAGATAGGGGGCTAATGGGAGAGCGGGGTAGTCTACTGGAGCAGGCTGCTGGGTCCTGGGAGTGCTGGGATCCCCAGAGGGATAAGCCAGCCAGCAGTTGTGTGGATCAAGGTCAGATGGCTGTGCTGTGTGCTCCAGGAGCCAATGAAAGAGCCAAGGCTGAGATAGGGCTGTTTTGGTCTATGGGGAAGCAGCAGTGCATTCTCTCTCTGCGTCATAGACACAGGCTCACAAGTGCCTCCAATGATGGCCCTCAACACTAGAAATATTGTGCTTTTGCTATTGCGTCCAAAGATAAAGGTAAAGATAAAGTCATTGGTCCTTGACTGGAGTTAACTGTCGGTTGGAAGTAGGGTGATGGTAGGGTAGGAGTGACTTGGGGGGATACTTAGACTTGGGTCAGGTCAGTTGGTCTTCAGTGCCTGCTGCATGAAGCCTCCCCGTTTCGGTGCCACTGTGTCTCTTACTCCTGGGAGTTTCTTGGTGACTGCCATGACTGAACATGAGGTAGAGAGGGCTTTGTGTCTCCATGGGGCTGTGCTGTGGGAACTGTGTGTCTAGGATGAGCATGTGAGTGCTGGAAGTCTCTAGTGAGAGGAGCAGTGGGGACATGTCAGCTGACCAGGACTTATGAGAATCAATGTGTGGACAGTGTGGCTTTGCTAGCAGGGACCTAACCACACCCATCTTTCCTGACTTTCATCCTGCTTCAGCCGGCCTCGTGGTCATGGGTGATGACCTAGGAGCAGAATGCACACACAGGCCTCAAGTCCCTGGCTCCCTCAGATGGAGGTGGCACTGTGGAGTCTGAGGTCTGTTGGCTTGACTGACAGGTGTTCTAGTTCCGCTTTGGTTCAATTTCTTCTCCTCTCTGAGCCTTGGTGTTCTTATCTGTTAAAGTAAGGTGAATGGAAGAGAGCGACAGGCCAAGGCCCAACTTCCCATGTGGTAGCTGCTCAGTAAATTAAGGTACTGTGATTGTTGAAAGTTGTTTGCTTTGTTCGAGTGACCAGCATAGCACCTTACATGGGAGAAGCCTGCCTGATCCTGGTGTAGGAGGAATCCCTGTGCTGTCTCCCAAAGTCTCTGCTTTCATTTTCATAATTGACAGACAGGTTGATGCAATCTCCACGGAGCTCTATGGAGTTTCACTCTTCCTACTCCATACTGCCTCGAATCTTAACAAGGAAGTGTTTAGAGCCCAGGCGATGGCTGCTGGGCAACCCTTCAAGCCAGCAAACGAACATTTATATATAGGTATTAGAGGAACATGCCAATCCTAAGCGGGGAAGAAGAGCTCAGCAGAGGCAGCTGCTGTGAGCTGTGGGTGGCAACGAGCCCATAGTTGTACTGGGGGTGGGAAGGGGGGACTGTAGGAGCTCAGGAGGCTGGGTAATGTCAGTGAGTTGGAGAGTCATAGGGCCAGCCTAAAGTGGAAGGTTCAGACGGAGCAAACCAGGGCGTATTTAATAGCAGGACCATTATAAAACATGGGCAAGGAACCAGTGTGGGGAATGGTGCAGAACCCAAGGGCTAGGGCAAAGGGAATAGGAAGCTGATGGGAATAGCAGCTTGAAGTGCAGAGCTGTGGCCTGCAGGAACCAGATACACCCAGCCCACAGTGACCCGGAAGGAGGGGACGGACGGGGAATGAACACCCTGTCACTTCTCACTCGGTGCACTCCTGGTACCTGCTGTTGGGCCAGGTCAGTGGAGCAGTGGGAAGGAGACAAGAGGCTGATCTCCAAGGCCGACACTGAACAGGGGGAGAAAGAGTCACAGTGAATCCAGGATCCAGAGGGAGGCCAAGGGGATAGGGCCAGGGCAGAAGAGACAGGAGAGGAGATGGGCTCGGAGGAGAGTCCAAGGCCTCAGGCAGTTTAGAGACACATGCGTGAGGAGAGTTGAGGTGTCGGGATTCTCCTGGAGGGAGCACAGGTCAGATATGGATCCCAAGGATCTGCAGGCAGAATGGGAGAGTGATCTGGAGCTAGAAGCACATGTTCTCTGAGCTCCGGTTTCCTCATCTGTAGAAAGGGCATGAGAAAGACAACGGCCTGCACCTCACAGTGAGGGGCAGCAGACCCCACCCCTCCAGTCCTTAGCAGAAAATGAAGGTACAAAGGCTCGTGGATAAATAAGGAACAGATAAGGGGGCGTGCATGCGTGCGTGAAGGAGAGTAGCCAGCTCTGCGTGCGGAAGACTCAGCGGAGACATTAAACAATGTATCCGGTGGATACTTATTGATTGCTTACTGTAGGCTGGGAACCAGTCTTAGCTACTGGGCACATGGGTGTGAATAAATTAGGCCAATCTTTCTCCCAGAGAGCTTACATATTTTCAGGGGAAGAAGGATGATAAGTAAACATAGGAATAGTACTGAGCCTGACAGTTGGCACAGTACTCCGTAGACCTCCACCCAGAGTGACGGGAAAGAATGGGATGGTTCTGAGATGGAGAGCCAGCCCTAAAACCCACCTGGGCTGAGTAGCTGTGGGCTCAGAGGTCCTGAGAAAGGGCCACGCTCGTGTCTGTGGGACCAAGGGATGCACAGTGGGTCAGACTATGCTCACCCCACCCACCAGGATGTAATTCCTATGTGGGAAAGTCAGAGCAGCTATATAAGTCCAGTGGCCAGCAGCTATTGGTAATCATTATGATAGCATACACATGTGGATTGTTGTGATCATAAAAAGAGAAATAGGCATAAGAATATGTTCTATGGGCGGTGTGTGGGGGAAGGGGGTGCCTCAGTGGGCCCATATTGAGGCATCCCTTCCCCCTGACGGACCACACACATGATGGTATAGTACAGAATAGTTTCTTCAGGGCACGGGGAGGGGAGTTAAGGGGGTAGTAGATGCAGAGAAAGGCAGAGAGAAGCAGAGTAGAGAAGTAGAGGCTGGTCATGACCATGTGGAGAGAGGGGGTAAGGGAAGGAGGAAGGGAGGAGCCCAAGAGGGCAAGAGAAGGGGAAAGAGTAGAGAGAGTAAGAAAGAGAGGAGGGGCAAGCAGCCCCTTTTATAGTGGGCCAGACCTACCTGGCTATTGACTTGTAACTGTGGGGCGGGGCATACCTGGCTGTTGCCAGGTATCTGTGGGGTGGAGCTTAGACAGAATCCTGATGTGGATAGAAACAGCACCAGCTTTTTCCATCAGCCAGCAAAATCTAACTGTAGTGGTAGCCTGGTGTGTGGTGGTGAAGACTCCAGAATTTGAGATAAGATTTGGTTCAAGTCCTGACCTGGCCATGTACTAAATGATCTTTGCTAATGACTCCAGCCCTCTGGATCCCGGTGTCTTCTGTGTGTGTCTGGGGGAGGGTAGGGCACAGTGTCAGCATGTCTCCTGCAGTTGCTAAAAAGATGACTTGTCCTGTTTCCAAGACATAGGACAGTGCCTAGGCCACCGTGAGCTGATGGCTTTCTCATTATCAAGGGTCGTGCTCCCGTATGCAAGGACTCTGCTCTCAGTGGTCCGTGGTTAGCTGTGAGACACATCTAAAGAGATACCAGTCACATTTATGGGAGGAGTCATGAGAGGCATCCTTACGGTGTTTAAGGGAGGAAGACTTTGAAGAATGAATGAGGTGAGAGTAATAAATAGTTTGGGGTTGGGATGTAACTGAGGAGGTAGAGTGCTCGCCTGACTTGGGAAACCCTGGATTCCATCCCCAGTACCACATAAAACTGGGTGTGGCGGTGCATACCTGTAATCCCAACACTTGGAAGGTAGAGGCATGGGGCTTGGAAGTTCAAGGTCATCTTTGGTTTTGCCGCAGGGCTACATTGTATCCTGTCAAGAAAGAAAAAAGAAAGAAGAAGGAAAATCAACCAGACCTAATAGCATTAGGCAGGTAAGGTAACAAGGGCAAGGGTAGATCTAGATTCCTGGACCCAAAGGTTGCTTCTGCCTGCCACAGAGCTTTAGGGACTGTCTGTATTTTCTAGGTCTTGCATCAGCTTCTCCTTTGTACCAGGAAGTGACTTCCCCTCCCTATCACATTCCATTGCATCAACCCTTAAACCTGCTAGGGGTTATTGAGACTCTTCTACCCTTAATGTCATCCTGGGCTAGAGATGCAAATGCAGACTTGAGGTCAGAGGAAGTGGGAGGTTAGAAGCTAGAGGAAGGGAGCCAGGAGCTGGCGGCAGACATGGGCAGAGGGCAGTGGAGATGGAATTAACTAGAACCTTGTGTGTCTGGCAACTGGCAGATTCTTTGGATAAGATAAGTGGAACCTCTGCAAGGTAATTATCAGAGAGCGTAAATTCCACAGATAACCTGTCCTGGGAGATATTGATGGCGGTGGGGCAGTGCTGGGGGCCACGCTCTTTGTGATCCTCAGGCCTCCTCCTCCCTGGTTCTTCCTTTAGTGTCCTGCCCCTCCCCCTCCACTGCTTGCATGATTTCCCACTCATATCAGTTCTTCTGGGACCTTCTTTATGCTTGTCTCCTGGACTCTGGGGGTGACAGATCTGCCATTGGAAGGACCTAATTATCGATCAGCCAAGCAAGAGCACTTCTGAGAGGGAAAGAATAATTACTGAGCTGATACCTTGCTGTGAACTGGGACTCTTCTGTGCAAACCATTTTCTTTACATATGTTATTAGTGGGGTCCTTGAAAGGAACAGGATTGAGAGAATGAATATATATATATATACATATATATATGTGTATATGTATATGTATATGTATATATACACACACACATATATATGCACGTATATACATACGCATATACATATATACATACATATACACATATACATATATACATATGTGTACGTATACACATATGTGTATGTATTCAGGGGAGCCTGGGAATTCTGCATTTGCTCAGTCTGTGAGTCTGTCTCATCAGTTCTAACCTGTCTCTGGAACCCTAGAAGACTCCTGGAGGGCTGCTGGTCTTCAGTGTATATGGGATCCCGAAAGTGTTGGTTCTGATATCGGTGAAGGAATGCCTCAGTAACAGCTTGGATGAACTTGCCAGTGACAGAGAGGTGCAAACAGGCAAAACCAAGACCTTCTTCCTCGATCTTTGATCTTGGTCACCAGAAGGTGACACCCAGATTCAGGGTGGGTCTTGCTGCTTCAAGACTTGATAATCTGATGAAGAAGACCCCTCACAGGAGTGCCCTCACTGTGCTTTGTGTGACTCCAGATGTAGTTGGGTTGACAACCAAGATTAGCTGCTGCCCCATGGAGTTGTCCAGCCACCATGATTCTGAGAAGCACCAGCCTCCTCAGCTCCTGCTTATAGCCTGGCCTGCATTTCCCTACCCGCCTCACCCGGGAGGCTTCACACATCCTTTCATTTGGAAGATGCATAGCTAAGTCCTTCCACTTGACAGGGACCCATAGGTTGAGAGCCTTGTTGAAGACCCAGAGTGACTAAGTTTGCTTCGCCTTGTTACCCATCTTGGCCCTTCGGGAACAGGCCTCTTTCCACAGAAGGAAGGGGGCAGCAGCTTGTCAGGAGCCATGCATATACCTCCCGGTCACTTATGGAGAAAGATGGGAAGGAGCTAGTACCAGAAATCGCCCCACCCATCCCATGCCATCCCCTGCTCTTCTTAGGCTCTTCTGTGGCATGTGAGGGACAAGGGGCTTTAGGTACTATCTCTCAAATATCCCTGAGCTCTAGGAGGGCACCCCAGGAAGGGTAACACCTACTTTCCAGCTACCTCAGAGCCTGTCCCCCATTCACCAACAGGCAATGAGGGCCTTGGAGCTGCGGCCAGCACCCTCTCACCCACTGGCTGGCAGCACTTCCTAATGACGAAAGGCTTTCCGGGGAGCCTAGGGGAAAATTAATTTTCAGTGATGTTTTGCTTGCTGTAGTTAACGATGATTATTAAATAGGCAGGGTGAGCTCCTGCATGTTTTCCTTGTTATTAGCTGTGTTTATGGGTTTTTATTAAGTTGTACCAAGCTGAGATAATTGTAAAACTATCTGTTTAAGCTGTATGACTCTTAGACCTCCTTCTTTTTTTTCATTGTGGAGATGAAGAATCTGCCTTATTCAAGGTTTATGCTGGAGGTCAGGAGCCAGTGAACTCTGCTTGTAAAGGTCCAGATAGGAAATAGTTTGAAGTTTTTTAGGCCCCGTGGTCTCTGTTGAAACTTCAATAGATTCCCTCGTGGATGCCTGAAAGCTTAGATAGAGTATACAGACCGTGGTCCCCTCTGACCACACGTGTGCCTATCATGGTTGCTATTGGGTATGATGTTGAGAGTTTCTAGGCTCCCCTAGGAGACAAAGCTCTTGTCTGTGTGGTATTTCCAGGTGGGAGGGTGGGGCGGGAAGATGCGCCATGATGTGGGTGGTGACTCGACTGTGAAGGGGTTTGGCCAGTCACCCCCTGCCCCTGCCACCAGGTCTCCCCAACAGTTATAGACCACATCCCCTCAAACTGCACGCGCAAATGCATCCTCCTCCTTTTAACTTTCTTCTGGTTGAATACTTGATAATATTGAGAAAGGAAGTGATTAAAAGCCATGATAAAATTTAATTTACATATTAGGCCAAGTAGGAACCATAAGTACTAGTAAGTTAGAACAATAACCAGATTTGGATCCTGTGGCGGCCGACACCGACATGGTAATTGGGATGGCAATAAATGGTGGTGTGACAGCGACCAGTCGACAAGCTGGAAGCTTGTGAGTGAGGGACGCTAGAGAAAGGGACGATCTAATCCCGGACTGACTGAAATTTTATCACGCACCTCAGAATGGCCTACAAATGAAAACTTATTGCCTAGTTTTAGAATTTTTATTGAACATTTTTGGGTTGTAAAAAACAAAACCATGGGTCAAGGAACTCTACACATGGCTCTGTCAATAAACCTTTATTTAAAATAAAAATATTAAGACATAATACAATAGTTGGACTCTGGTTCAGGGTCTACAGTTTCCAGATACCTGCTATAAATGGTGTGAGAAGCTCTGAAGAGTCCAGACTGATGATCTAATGGTAGTTCCACCTATGTGTGCCAGGGGCAGATCATAGCAGCTCTTCATTAACTAATTTTCTTTCTATTAAAACTAGGCAGCAGAGGCTGCAAAGATGGTTCAGTGGTTAGGGACATGTATTGGTGGTGGTTCTTTTTTTCAGAAGTCCTAAGTTTGATTTCCTGCGTCCATATCAGGCAGCTCCAAACTGCTGGTAACTTGCGCTTGAGGGCTCTAATGTCTATGGCCTCTACAGGCACATACACACACACATGTACACACACATGCATGTGCACATGCACAAATGTACTCATATCCATCCATCCATCCACACACACAGACATACACAGACACATATACACACAGATACATACACAGATACACACAAACACACACACACACACACACACACACACACACAGTTGAAAATAAAACATAACCAGGGCACAAATGATGATGCACTCTCTAGGACTCTGGCATGTTTGAGTTGCCTCTTTAGCTCAGGCTGGAACTCATTTGACTCATCTGAGGAGATGTGAGACCACGGGACTTTTAAAGTCCTTGCTCACCCTTGGGCCGAATACCTCCATAGGTAGGTAGTTCTCTGATGTCTATGGGAATTCCCTCTATCAGCCATCCTCTTGAATTACTAAGAGGTAGCTCTGGGATTTGGGGTGGTGTGGGTAACTGAGGCACAAAGGCATTAAAAAAGCTAAAATTACTCAGCAAATCCATGATGCTCATAACGAAAAATTTAGTACTTCCAAGAAAGAGTAGGTTATTGAGGTTCTGTCTCCGGGATTTGCATTGTGGTTTTGTCTCTGGGATTTGCATCTTCCCAGAGCCAACTGTACCCCTGGACAAATTCCTTAGGATTCTGTTGACTTCAGTTTACAAATCTGTATAGTGGGATGATGATGATGGTGATCGTGAGTGGTGGTGGTGGTGGTTGAAGGAGATTAGATGAAATAGTAACTATATGTTATATAGAACATGGCTGACCGCACATACTGTGTACTCAGTCCGCATCATCTATGCCATTGTTGTTATTGCTGCCATCCATCCATTCATCTGAAAACCACGCTGGGTGTGTATCTTTCTTTTTTGTTTTTGTGCAGTTGTGCTTGGATGTGTATGCATGTGCATGCGGAGCCATAGGTTGATGTTGAGTGTTTTTCTTGACCAGCTCCACCTTACTTGTTAAGATGGGATATCTCAAAGATCCTGGGGTTTAGGCTCAGGTTCAGGCTAAATGAGCAGGCCGGTGAGCTCCAGGGAAACCCCATTTCTGCTTCCCCAACACTGGGGTGACAGCGTGTGTGCTGTCATAGTGGCTTTTAAACCAAGGGTGTGCACTGAACACCTTACAGAGAGCTCTCTCCTCAGCCTTTCCTCCTTATATTTACCTTAGTCTCATGTTCAGCTTTTGGAGACATGGGCTGAGGACTCTGTTCCTACCCTGTGTGTTAAATGACTCTTTATGAGATGGAAGGATTGAGAGAGAGAGAGAGTTAGAGAGATAGAGAGAGAGAGAGAGAGAGTTAGAGAAATAGAGATAGAGATAGAGAGTTAGAGAGATAGAGAGAGAGATAGAGCGAGATAGAGAGAGAGATGGTATCAGGAAAAGACAGATGAGGATAAGGATGCAGGGAGTATAGGGAGGTGCGGGGGTGCAGGGGATGCAGAGGATGCAGAGGGTGCAGGGGGTGCAGGGGATGCAGAGGATGCAGGGGTGCAGGGGGTGCAGGGGATGGGGAAACCAGGTTCGCGAAGAAGGGATAGCCCAACTTTACATGCAGCCAAGCTTCAGAATAGATTTGGAAAATTGTCAGTATGCATTCGTAAGGATGACTGGAGTGATTTTCTTACACTGCTACGAAGAGAATGTGGAGTACTGTGGAACCTGGCGGCAGGCGGGAGGAGACACTGGGCCTCTTTGTCTGGGTCTCCCTTAGAAGGGCATCCTGAAGATGACTTGTGCACAGGGCCTTGCTTCTGCAGTTGATCTTAACCAACTCTGACAGGAGGGCAGAGGTCCCCAAGCGAGGTCAGGACCACAAATCCCATCCCAGCAGGTGCCTGGTGGGGCTAGTGTGCCCTCCAGATAACCTTCAAGTTCCCATTGATTTCCTGTCAAGCCTTCCCCAACCCCTGGCCTGCAGTGCTCCTGGTACTACCCATGGGCTAGGGGTTCAGAACACGGACATGGGTCAGTAAGCTAGCACGGGACCCTAGGGGAGGTTCACTTGGAGAAGGCCCTTGAGGAGAGACAGAATGGGCCCAGTAGACACTGTCTTCTGAATTTGCTGGTTTGCAGCCCTGGTTTTGAGCATGGACTGTCCCTTTGGCGTATAAAGCAATGACCAATACCACAGATGGACACTATTTACCAGCACTTGCTCCAACTTTGGGGGGAAAAGGTGGCATCGTAGGACCATGAGCAAAATGAATGTAGAGATGGTGGGGTTGGAGATAGACCTGCTCTCCTGGGTGTTTTGGGCTGGGGACAGAGGTAGGGGTGGGATGGGGGAGGGTCAGAAGTGAGGAGGCATCTCATCAGTTCCTGTTTATAGTGTGTGTGTGTGAACTTTGTTCTGACTCAGTTTACCAAGATCTTTTCTTTTTCTTTTTTTTTTTTTTTTGTTCAGTGGTACTACTTGAATATTTCTAGGGTCCAAATCCTGTGCTGGGTGCAGGGGCTCTGAAGAGACTGGTCCACAGAAATTAATGTTTAGTTGCACACAGACAATCAGGAGACTAAGACTGTTTTATTTTATTAATTAAAAAAATTTTTTTTTATATAGGGCCTCATTGTGTAGTTCTGACTGTCCTGGGACTTTTTATATAGACCTTTGAACTCACAGAGATCCACCTGCCTCCGCCTTTTGAGGGCTGCAACTGAAGGCATGCACCAACATGTCTGGCTAAGCAGAGAATTTTGATTCTGGAAAATGTTATAAAAACTGAACTAGGATATGAGGTAGCAAGGGATCAGGGAGGAGTGGTGTGGGTTGGCAGCTCTAGACTGATTTAACGGCTTTTTAAGGATCACCCAGCCAGAAGATCTGGGAGGAGTCTGTGAAGCTAGCGGAGGTGGCATATGTGCAAAGGTCCTGAGGTCTGAGGTCATCTTGGAAAAGGTACTGAGACCTGGAACCCAGTGCTTGAGAAGGTGGGGACAAGAGGAAACAGGGAAGGCGAGTAGAGCCAGACAACAGTCTGGGGCTCTATCGCCATGGGAGGGAGTTTGGATTTATTCTGTGTGCAGTGGGAAGACACCGGAGGGATTTAAAGAGGAGAGAATGTCATGGTCCGATTTCTGTTTTGAAAAGGTCGTTTGGGCAGCGAGTAGAGGATTGACTGTGGAGGAACATGTTCGTTGTGGAGGTGTTAAATGCCAGACCACATTCCCTCTGCTGGGGAGGGCAGCAGCGGCGCTGAGGCTCAGGCTCCTCTAGCAGCAAGGATGGGGCTGAGCAGGGAGTCCGCAGATGGGCATGGTCTAATTGATGGTCTACTCCTGTGGCAGTCACACTAGGGCGACATCTCCGAGCCTTGCTGGGGTGTCAGCAGAGAAGCAGGGGAACTAGACATCTTCCCTTTTCCTTTCTCCTCTCCTCTTGCCTCTTCTCCTTTTCCTCCATATTTCCCCTCCTGCCCTTCCCTTTCCTCCCCTCCTCCCCTCCCCTCCCTCCTTCCCTCCCTCCTTTTCTTTTGGCTTCACCTCCTGCTCTACCTCCTGAATTCTAGGATTGCAGGTGCATGACCACGCCCAGCTAAGGCACTCCACCAAGTTTCTTCCGTGGTGTGTTTTTCTTTCTAGGTATGAGTCACCCTACATAAAGTGGCTATTGCTGCTGCTGTGTGACTTTTGGAAGTTGGTGACCTTCTTTCTATACATTCCTTAACCCTCCAAGGAGAGATGTATTTTGTCACATCTAGGTAAACCTTGGGTACAAGGGAAGCTAGGTTCCATCCTTCCCAGAGTACCTCTCTCCCTCCCGCTCCCATTATTTACTGGAAGGAATCAGATTGCCTCCAGGCTCCTGCCCTTGGCAGCCCCTTGACTTCAACCCCGAGATGCGTATGTCATCAGAACATCCAGCAGCAGCTCAGAAATCATGGCCAGGCTCAATATAAATTCCGTCTTAGGCAGCTTTGCATAATAACTCCCTGGAAAGTCTCCACCACAGGAGGAGGGATTTATTAGGTCTAGTGGGCCTGAACATCCGCTGAATGGCATTGAAATCACAATGAGTTTTAGGGTTCACATTCCTTCATCTAATGTGGCTTTCAACAAGGGTCACCCTTGTCCCCAAGTGTGCCTGTTCAGGGCCATTATGAAGATCAGAGCCGCAGGCTGAATGAATGAGAATGTCAGTGTTTATCCCAGACATAGGCCTTGAGTAGGCCTCTTGGACATTTGCGAGGGACAAGGACTTCTGGGGGATTGGCCTGTGACAGGTCAGGGCTGTCATTTTAATTGATGTAGCTTTCTGAGGATTTCCAGTGGGAGCTAAGCCAGCTGAGTTAGAGCCCCTCAGCTCGGCCATTAAAACAGCGTCCAAAGAGTTCTTGCCCTTTTCTGAGAGACATGGGGGTGCACCTTTCAGCACTGAGCACCTGGGGGTGAAGACTGGACTGACCTGTGTGGACCTCATTCCAAACCTCCAGTCAGAATCAGAACCAGTCTCCTAACCTTAAACTACCTATCAGCCTCTTTTACAAACCCTAGTTTGAAAGTCATTGCTTAGAGCAGTGGTTCTCAACCTTCCTAGTGCTGTGACCCTTTAATACAGTTCCTCATGTTGTGGTGACTCCCCTCCCCCCCCCAACCATAACTGCTCATTGCTGCTTCACAACTGTCATTTTGCCACTGTTCTGAATCATACTGTGAATATCTGTGTTTCCCGATGCTCTTGGGAGACCCCTGTGAAAGGGACATTTCCTGTTACGTGGAGGTGATCTATGTCTTCTGGGCGAGTCTGATGTCTGCATGAGGTACAGTCAGCTTCTGAGGCTTGGAGAAAGAGAGTTCTAGTGAGGAACATGGACTGTCAACCTGACCATATCTAGCATCGCCTAGGTGACAAGCTTCTAGGTGTGTGTGGGGGGATTTTACTGATGGGGTTAATAGAGAAGACTTCTTCTATATGGGTAGTGCCGTTCTGTGGTCGAGGAGGATCCAGACATCAAAAGGATGAGACAGCTGAGCTGGGACAGACATTCATCCCTCTCTGCCTCCTTACTGTGTGCTCAATAGGAGCAGCAGCCAGACACACCTGCCTCCGGGGCTTCCCTGTGGTTGAGGGACTTCTCTACCTGTAAGCCAGAGCAAGCCGCACCTGTCTCCTTCCTTTACTGCTTTGGTCTGTTTGTTTGTTTGTTGTTGTTGTTTGTTTTGGCAATGAGACACCGGAGGACCTCCGAAGTTCTGTGACTTCCTGCAGAGCAGTTTGGATTTCTGGTGAAGAAAGGAACTTGCAGAGCTAAGGTGACCCTCCCCCCTCTCCCTTTTAGTACAAGGGAAAAAACAGCGGGGTTTTGATCTTGTAGGATGTTTGGTTGTGTTTTTTTGTTTGTTTTTGGATTTGGTTTTTGGTTTTTTAAGACAGGGTTTCTCTGTGTATCCCTGGCTGTCCTGGAACTCACTCTGTAGACCAGGCTGGCCTCAAACTTAGAAATCCGCCTGCCTCTGCCTCCCAGAGTGCTGGGATTACAGGCATGTGCCACCACTGCCTGGCTTGGATGTTTGTTCTCAGATGTCTGCTCCTGTGTCTGGAGAAGCCAGGTGACCTCTGACCCACCCCGTGCTCAGACTTCTGCATTCCTCCCAACTGTGGCACTTCCATCAAGGAATGGTCTGCCTTGGAAGACATGAGTTAGACTATGGGTGGTATGGCGCAGAGACACAGGAACAGGGGCTTGGTAAGGTAATTTACTTTGGCAAAGGTCACGCAGTGGCCCGAACTAGGTGAGCAACCAGGGAGTGGATCTCACTTAACTTTTGTACCCTAACACAGCCTTGCAAGCATGTCTCATTCCCTTGGTGGGAGCTCAACCTCACAGTCTACTGCTGATGGCTAGTGTATAATTGTAGTCAAGTTTTAAGAATGTTTGGTCTCTAGGGGCTGAGCAGATGAGGCAGGCACCAAGGTTTCACAAGATGAGGAAGAGGGGGCTGGACATACTGGCCTTGGTGGGTTAGCTTTGTATTTTTTTATCTTTTGGTTTTGTTTGGTTTCTTTTCTTTTTCCTTTCTTCCTTCCTTCCGCCCCCCCCCCCCAAGACAGGGCTTCTCTGTATCCCTGGCTGTCCTGGAACTCACTCTGTAGACCAGGCTGGCCTTGAACTCAGAGATCTGCCTGCTCCTTCCCCCACTGAGTGCAGGGATTAAAGGTGTGCAACTTTACCTCCCGGCTGAGCCAGCCATCTCTGATAGACTTTTGATAGACATTCCAACCGGACGTTCACACTGAATTGATGTGTGTGGTTTGGGAACAGGCAAGAATACAACCCTCTGGCCCCATCTTCAAGACACCCACAGTCTGACTGGGTGGGAATGAGGCGAGGAAGGCAGCAAAGAGCGGGAAAACACAGTGGACTTGTAGATGTGGAGCTTGGGTGCTTTGGGCAGGATAACCTGGGACCCTTCCTAGAAGAGGGAGGATTTCTGCTAGCCTCGAACCTATTCAGATTACCCAAACTGTGGCTGGGAGGACACGAGTATTTATGTTGGGCCCATGGACAAGGCCCTCTGCTGCTTGCGTGCAGAGAAATTGTCAGATGAAGATTAACGCTGATTGATCGTTTCTTCTATCTAAACACTCACTCATCTATCAACTGTGTGGCAGATTCTCTGTCCTGCGCTTTGGGACAGACCGACATGTTTCTGGGTGGGGCCTCTGGTACTTAGAGTAGGTGCTCTTGGAGGGAGGGGTCCTACTGTATCATACCCCAGGTGCCTTGTTCTCCAACGTCAGAGGTTCAGCTTGGGTCAGCTGGGGTTTCTGAGCACATCAAATCCACTGTCATAGTGATGGTTCCATGCGGGATGACACATGCAGAGGCCTAGCCAGCCTACTCGGGCAGAGTCATTGCCACAGAGTGGTAGAAAACAGATTGTGCTTCAAGGAGAGGAGGTAGGAGAGACTGGATTGTAGGTATTCCTGCCTCTGTGTCCTGGGTTCTAGCCTATTAAGTCCTTCTGCAGGCCTACAGAATACTGTGAGTGCACCGCAGGGTGGGCACAGGGCCGGGGAGCCTGTAAGCAGTGCAAAACTGGGCAGGCTTGCCTGATACCCAGCTTCTCATACACCCGCACTCTCAGAGTCTCGACAGCCTGGCTGAGGCGGAGCATCACTGGAAGCCACGCTGAATTCTGTACCAAGGGGAAAAGGGCTAAAAGAAGGGCTGAGGAAGACTTCTCTTTGCCAGGATGGGCGAGAGGTGAGAGGTGATGATTTCAGGCAGGGACGGCTGCAGTTAAGCCAGGCACTGGGTGATGAGCACTAACAGAGTGGCTGTAGACAGAGTCTTGCTTTCCCCGCTCAAGCATGAGTGGACAAGCCTCTAAGCGGCAGACGTCCGTATGCATCTAACACTGAGGACTAAGCGTTTGTTTGGAGTAGATGGGTTGTGGCTCCTCCCCTGGGCCAGTGGGAACGGGATGGTCAGATCCGACACAGCACAACTTCCTGGATATGAACTATGTACCAGGTTCTGTGCTGGATGCTGGGAATGCCTTAGGCTCAAGTCCAGGATGCTGGCCTCCCCGATTCAGGTCTCCTCCTTCACCCTGGAGCCGGTGGTCCCTGGGAGCCGGTCGTCATTCATTGCTCAACATGAGCAGCTGTGTGCTGAGGCCCCATCAATACAGTCTCTGTTCTCTTGGGGTTCACAGTCCAGTGAACCCCATCCCTCAACAAGTCAGGGAAGACATGCTAAACATTGAATTAGGTTTAAATTGACACAGTGATAGTATTGATGTTTTAGATGTAAGAAAATGATTGGGGAGAAAGGGTTTTGGAATCTCTCTCTCTCTCCCACCCCAGTAGCTTTTTCTAGTTGAGGCAGCATTCACTGGCTGTTCTTCCTGTTGTAACAAAATACCAGAGACTGAATAGCTCAAGCGACATTTATTTCTTCGTTCTGTAGGTTTCAAGTTGAAGATCAGGGTGCCAGCCAGGTCAAGTTTCCAATAGGGCTCTTTTCCTGGCTTATTAAGTGTGATGGCCTTCTCGTATGTGTCCTCAAGTGTGTATATATGGGGATGAATATTTAATTTTTCATTTTTAAGGCGGGGTCTCATGCATCCCAGGCTGGCCTTAGACTTGTCCTGAGACTTAGCGTGACTTTGAATTTCTGCCTTGCCTACTTTTACTTGGGATTAGAAGCATGTGCCACTGTGCCCAGCATTTTTAAATGCAGGTTCTGGGGATCGAACTCAGGTCTTTTGTACTATTATCTCCTTTTGTTATTTCCTTAATCCTCACTCATTCTTCAGGCACCACCCTCACGACCTAATTACTTCTAAAGGCTCGCTCCATGGTTCTATATCCAGATACCATCAATCTGCGGGTCAGGGCGTTAGCTTTTTTCTGCATGTGGGGTGACATAATTCAGTTTGACCTAGCGGTTAGCTTTTCTTTCAAGGGCTGAGTTCTATGAGCAGTACAACACCAAGGGCCTGAAAATGGCTCCCTTCCCTTGTCAAAAACTGTCTGTAGCTTTCGAGGGCTTATCCAAAGCTAAGTGAGAACAGAGCTTCCCATGCCACAGTTACACGTGCTAACATGCAAAGAGCAGGGTGTTAGCGTTCTGGAGGTGAGTTTCATGCGTGTTTGTGGGTGGCTGGGAAAGGCGGGTGGGTGAGACTGGGGGGGCCTGGGCAGAGGCACACAGAGGGTGGAAGCTGGGAGGAAGGAGGGATCAAAAGTGTCTCTGGCCAGTGCTGCTCAAGCCCTGCTTATCTCTGTTTACAGGCACAAACAGTAGGCCAAGGTTGTCCTGTAACAGCAAGAGGGGACCTGAGGCCACATGACAAGAGAATAGACAAGAACACTGGAAAGTGACACAACTCAGTGCCAGATGGGGTGAGGGCAGGGGTTGGGCCTTGGGCAGGCGGCTACGTGTGTGGGGAGTAGTGACCCCCTCTTTGCTCCCCCCCCCCCATTGAAGAATGAGAGCTGGGGAGGGAAGAAGCTCTTGGCAGAAGATGAGGAATTTGCTTTTTGGACAGTCTCTCCCTCTCCCCCTACTGGACACAGAGATGGGCTGTGTCCACAGGGTGGCCTTGAATTGGTAATCCTCTTGCTTCCATTGCATAGATACTGGGATTGTAGGCATGCTCCATCATGCCTGGATGGGCATGGATTTGAAGTATGACGTGACACATGTCCTTAGGTTGGTACCAGGACCTCTGAAACCTGTGACATTACATAGGCGACAGTGTGTTCTGTACACCTGTTGCCAAGGCAACAGCCACCATATTCCTAGAATCTATTGGGTTCACCTTTACCTGTGACCACCATCCGTGTGTGTATAAGAAGAACCCGCCCTTCTCCTCTTCTCTTTCTGTCACCACCCTTGCCCTTTCCCTGCTCAGTAAACCTCATGTGGAACTGTTTGGCCTGGTGTGGTCTTTCTGGAGCTGTCTCCTCCTGCCGATCCCAACATTGGTGCCACAGAACCTGTGGGACAATCAGGATGAGTGTCTGCCTGGAGGGTTGGACCTGAGCATATCTCGGGGCAGTAACCGAGTTCTCTGGAATAGGAGGTTGGATGAGGAGCAGAGGGTCCTTCAGGTCCTGGACTTCATCTCCCCACAGACGAGCTCAAGAAAGGTCCCTAGGCCTGTCTTAACAGGACCATCCAGTTTTCAGAGCTCTGTCCATTTGTGACCTGAAAGGGACCTCCCACCCCTCACAAAGCCCTTTAGAGCCCGACAGCTGGTGTTCCAAACTAGAAGGCTTTTCAGAGCATAGCGACTTCTTGCCTTTCTGTTTCTGATTGCAGCCTTTAGTGGCCTGGGGTCAGTTCTTGATGAGGACATCACTCTAACCTGCCTGGTGCCAGCTTCCTCTGGCTCCAGACATCAATCATGCCTTGGTAATCTAGCCCCCGTGGCCTGGTAAAGACAGGTGATGGCCGAGGCTGGTCCGTGCCTGCTCCAGCCTGGGGCATGCTGGTCACAACTCCACAAAATGAGTCATTTGCTGCCAGCCTGTCCCTGTTCCTTCTGCCCCCCCCCCCCCCCATGACTTTAATGCAAATGTCACCCATGGGGTGGGATCCTTTCCTTCTGGGACTTATTTATTTATTTATTTATTGGAAAGGACATTTGTCCTCTCTTCTGCTTAAATTGCTTTCCACAGGTTTGGCAGACCTGACCATTGATTTTCTCTTAATGCGTGCAGAAAGCTCTGTTAAGATTTTGGCTAATTAACTTTTGGAGAAGCGTCCCTTAGATTTATCCAGGAGGTTGAAGTCTCTTTTCCTCCTCCCATATCTTCAAAAATAGGCTTTTAACTTTTGTTTTCAAATCACTGCCAGTGCCCAGTTTGTTTAAAAGTGACTTCCCTGGAAATAGATGATGGTCCGGAGGCTGTGGGATGTCACTGTGTGCGGCTCCAGTCTTTAGCACAGTGGGTTAGAGGTGTCTGCTGTACAAACCCTGTGGCCTGAGTTCAATCCCTGGAACCCATGTAAAGGTGGGAGGCGAGAACTCTGACACTACTCAGTATTTGATATTTATCAGAAGTTTCATTCATACAAAGGTTTCACTTTTGAAAATCCACCTTTCCCCCAGCACGTCTGTTAGTATGGACACTGCATACTCAGTGTGGAGAGCACGTAAGGTTAAGACTGCGCCAGGTCACGGCTTTTTTCCCGTCTGTCTTCTCCATTCAGTGTGAGGTACAGACACTGGCCAACTTCACTATTTGTTCTTAGTAAGTTCGCTTTCTTGTTCCTCTTGTGTGGACCAAAGCTGTTGGAGGTGAGCAGGGAAGTTCACCTTGAAGTCTCACTGTGTGTTTCTTTGGTACTGGCTTCCAGAAGTCCATCTGGAAGAAGGAAAAGCCCATTTCTTCCAGGAGATGAATTTTACTGCACTTTTTGGACTTGATTTTATGTCCCCAACCCCCCCTGGGATGAGCCTGGATTGGTGGTGGTGCACACCTGTAGTCTAGGCCCTTGGGAGGCTGAGGTAGGAACATGAGCCACATGGTGAGATCTTGTTTAAAACAATGGGCTATGGGAAACCTCGCCCTCTTGTATTCCGATCAGTTCCCATCACTATGGCGTGGGTGGTTGCAGCTGGAGACTGGCCAGGCTGTATCACCTTGCATAGGTTGCACTTCCTGTAAAAGCTTCTGTTCCTCTGACGTGCTTGGCCTTAGCTGGTGGAGACACTCAGGCTGGTATGACACAGGCAAACCCTTCGTTGAAATGTTCTTCACTTTTGATCAATCTCACGGTCCTTGTTAGTATCTTTGATTACATCGGATTATGTGCTATTCCGTTTTATAGCGTTTTAATAGGCTTTCAGCTCCCCTCCCCAGTTCATTTCCAGCTGTGTGGTTATTAGGATTTGATGGTAGTTTGGCTTTGTGACTGCCAGGACTCCTTCTGTGCCGGCTAGCCCTTCTGTGTGAGCACCAGGATCTTCAGAGGTGAAGAGCGGGACGAGCCTTGTTTGTCTCACAGAGGTTTGCTCACAATTAAATGACAGCAAATGAAACCTCCCATGGCTGTATCCTCCAACTGTAAGATGTTTGTTTTAAATCCTTTGGTTGGGGGCTGGTGAGATGACCCAGTGGATAAAGGGGATTTCTGAGCAAGCCCAGCTCACCTCAATTCCATTCTTGTTGGAGGGACAGAGCTGCTTCTACAAAGTTGACCTCTGACCTCCACACAGTGCCCTGCCCCCCACACTCACACACTAGGAATGGTAATGATAAATCTTTAGTAGAATCTGACCCATTGACTTAAAAAAAAAAAACAAAACAGAAACAAAAACCCTTGGCTTCTAAAAAACAGTATGGGATATGCTGTGATTAGAAACCTGTGTGCTACTGCTGGGATTGTGAAATGGCCCAGCCACTGTGAACAACAGTAAAATAGTTAAAAAAAAAAAAAGAAGAAAGAAAATAAAGCAAAGTAGACTTTCCATATGGTCCATCAAATCCACTCTTGGGCCTGAACTCAAAATAATTGAAAGTATTGCCTCCATATTTGTACCTGTATGTCTGCCGGGTATTGGGATGTATTTCCATAGAGAGTATATTTACATTCACAGTGACTGAAGCATAAAAGTAGTCCAGGTCCTCATTGACCAGTGAACCTATAAGCAGAGTGTGGGATATAGAAATAGTCTAAAACAGAAGGGCATTCTGATGTATATTACAGCGTCAGTGAATCTAGAATATGCTGTCCTCAAAAGATCCAAATCCTATTGAAGTACTTGGATAGTCGAAATGACAGAGGCAGACAATGGTAGGCAGGACTGGGGGAAAGGGGAGGAATGCTGTCTAATGCTTGTTTAGCTCTGCATTTAGGAATGAAGAATTCTGGAAATGGATGGTAGTGTCAGACAACATAAGAACTCTTGTATCCAGTTATGGTTTGAGTGTAGATATTCCCCATGGGTCCTGAGTTTGGGCACTTGGTCCACAAGTGGTGATATATTTTGGTAGCTGGACAACCTCTAGGAAGAAGGAACTGGTCAGAGGAAATGGGGCAGACATTTATAACAGTGCTTCAAATGACTTACTCAGTTTTCCAATTTGCCCTCACAATCTTTGTGGCCCCTCCTCTTCCTGCCTCCATGCCCATGTCCCTCCTCTTCCTGCCTCCATGTCCCTCCTCTTCCTGCATGTCCTTCCTCTTCCTGCCTCCATGCCTCTCCATGCACAAGGCTCAAGTTTGCCTGCCAGAGGTTATGCTGTTGTAGTTGGGTTTCTTAATTAGCTCTTGTCCTAGATGGGCTTATGTTTTTTTTTATGTGTTAGTTATTTGCTTTCACTGTTTTTTTTTATCTGCTCAATTATATCATTGTCATGTTTTTTTTTTTTTTGCCTTGACATTATATTTAGTGAGTAAGATCATCATCACTTGTCCAAGAATACCAATGGTTCACAGACATAAAATTGACTGTTTGAATCAGATCACCACCCTGCAAATTAGGATAATTTTTTTATTGTGGGTTCAACTTTGGGCATTGACTTGCTTTGGGATCTAATTATTATTATTATTATTATTATTATTTTATGTGTGTGTATCTGTGTTTATGCCACATGCATGTGCATGCCTGTAGAGACCAGAAGCAGACATTAAATCCCCTGGAGTTGAAGTTATAGGTGATTTTGAGCTGCCTGACCTGGATACTAGGGACCAAACTCAGGTCCCCTGGAAGAGCAGTGCTCTTAACATCTGAGTCTTCTTCCTGGCCTCACTATTAGTCTTTGACAGTTTTATATCACGATGCATTCTCATCTCTCTTACCCACTACCATCTGTCTTGTAGCTTGCTTACTCTCATCAGCCTTCCATATACAAGTTCCAGTCTCACAATCATGTCTCTTTGTTCTGTGACTTACTGTGTTTAACCAGGGTTGTGCGACCATGGGTGTGGGGCACTGCACTGGGGCCTAGTGGACTCACTTCGGTAGGCATGTGATTAAAGACAGTGACTCCTCCTTCCATAGCATCCCTCAGCAGTTTCCAGGGGAAGGTGGGGGGGGGTCACACATTATTCTAAATGCCCCTCTTGCTTGGTTTTTGACTAGAGAAAGTTAATTATCTTAATCTGTGGGTTTAGAAGATCTACATGTATCCTTCATCACATGTTTCTTACAATGAATGACTGTACCTCCATAGGACATCCCCTCTGCCCGTGTAGTCTTTATCCTAAATGCTTTATTCTAAATTCTCCATCATAATGGGAATCTGGGTGTGTTTTGAAACTTCTGAGAACAAACTGTGGGGGATGCTACAAGAGGGGAGTCTGGCAGCTGGATGCTCTAAGTCCTAAGCAGAACATTGCTTTATAATGTGCCACCTCTAGGGACATCTTAGCATCCTAGGACAAGGCTGGTCATGTTTATTAGTGGTTTGTTCTTTGGGGCCCATTTTAAAGGCATCTCTAAGTGACCTGGTAGATTTAGGACAGGAAATGGAGTCTAGTGGAGATTTGATGACAATTTGTATTTTGTCCCTTAATAGGACTCTTGTTAAATGCAGCTTCTTCCTGGAGAGCCGGTAGGGGGCGCTTCCCTCTGGTTGTTTCTACTTCTCTGGTCTCACCCCATTGCTCTCTGTCTCCTGTAGGCTTGGGGACCAGTTCTACAAGGAAGCCATTGAGCACTGTCGGAGCTACAACTCGAGGCTGTGTGCAGAGCGTAGCGTGCGGCTCCCCTTCTTGGACTCGCAGACTGGGGTGGCCCAGAACAACTGCTACATCTGGATGGAGAAGAGGCACCGAGGCCCAGGTATGTCATGCCACTCCCAGCATGCACAGGGGCTCCAGCGTGGAGGAAGGAGTACTATTGTGTCTGGGAGTCCACACAGCTGGGCCGGGTTGGGCGTTAGATAAGTTATACTCGTTTAGCTGTGTATACAGTTTATCCAAGGGACCAGACAAAGATGATGTGTGGTATTTATCTCAAAAAAGTCCAATGAAAGCAGTCTTCATTTTCCACCCTTGGGTGTTGGCTAAAATCTGTAAGTGTGTTTAGCTGGGGGTAAGGCTTAGTTTTGTCATCAGAACTCTGTCCCTGCGGCTTGTCATCTGTGAAATGTGGATAATCTCAGTATTTACTACACGGAGTTTATCAAGATTAAATGAAAATATCTATAAACAACTCAACATACTATATGCTCTAAAATGCTGGGTATTATTGTTGTTATGACTGTGATTCTAAACTTCTAGGCTTCTAAGAATAGAATAAAAACCAATGGAATAGATTAGGGAGACAGCTAGCTCTAGAGATGCACTTATCTGTGGTCATATTTATTTATGTTAGAATGGGTGTGTTTATGTGTGTATGCATGTATGTACATTCACATGCATGTGTATATACCTGTTTCCATGTGTGCATGCATGTGTGTGGTGCATGTGTATGTGCACATGTATGTGTAAATACCTATTTCCATGTGTGCATGCATGTGTGTGTGCATGCATATGTGTGCATGTACATGTATGTGTATATACCTGTTTCTATGTGTGTGTAGGGTGCATGTGTGTGTATGTGTGTGTGTTACGTGTGTGCATGCAAATATCTTCTTTAATTAGTTGTTCTTCATCTTGTTATCTTGGGTTTTTTTTGTTTTTGGTTTTTTTTTTTTTGCTTTTTGGATTTGTTTTTTTGGAGACAGGGTTTCTCTGTGTAGCCCTGGCTGTCCTGGAACTCACTCTGTAGACCAGGCTGGCCTCAAACTCAGAAATCTGCCTGCCTTTGCCTCCCAGAGTGCTGAGATTTCAGGCGTGCGCCACCACCACCCCCCGGCTTTCATCTTGTTTTATGAAGCAGGGTTTTTCACTTTTACCAGGAGCTCACTGATTTAGCTTGGCTGTCTGTCCAGTGAGCCCCAGGGATCTGCCTGTTCCCCCATACCCCTGGCACTGGGATTAAAAGTGCATGCATTTATTTATATGGGTTCTAGGGATTGAACTAGGTTCTATACTTTCATGGTAAGCACATTGCTGACCAAGTCGTCTTTGTAAACCCCTTTGCTGCCACTCCTGCCTCTCTATGAGTATAGCAAACCTTTTCTGTTGTTTTGAAAAGTTTAATATTTATGTAAAATTCAGGTAATGGCAAAGAAAAGTCAGAATCCTTCCAGCCAAGCTCCACAACAGGCAACCCATGGTCGACTGTCTCATCCACAGTTAGCTTTTTCCTTTCTCCCTGACTCCGAATGACTTTGAAGTCTGTCTGGTAGGGAATCATTTCACGTATAAATACTCTGGACTTAGAATGTCAAACCAGTTGGGTGCCATGGGACAGGTCTGAAAGCACAATAGTTAGGAAGCTGAGACAAGAGGATTGTAAGTTTGAGGCTAGCCTAGGACACGGGACGAGCTTCTGCCTGAAATGGCAAAGGAGAAGACCAGGCCAGCCCAGGATCACTGTCTAATCAAATGGTCAACATTCGTATCTCCTGCTACCTCTAGCATAAGCCAGGGTCCGGACAGGATTCCTGCATTGCAACTGTGACACGGCTCTTAGAAATCTGCAGGCTTTGCTGAGACTCTTTGCCCCTTGTATGTTATTTGTTGAAGAAACTGGGTTGTTTGCACTGTAGGGTTTCCCAGAGCTCGGATTTGCTGATTGCATCCCCATGGTGTTATTGCTGTGAATTGGTAATTAGGTCTAGAGACTATTCAGGCTCTCTCTCTCTCTCTCTCTCTCTCTCTCTCTCTCTCTCTCTCTCTCTCTCTGGCAAGAGCAGTATAGATGGTAGTTTGGGCTTTTACCAAGAGGCTCATGCAGTCTGGTTATCTCTCTTCACTCACGTTACCAGCCCTCTGTGATAACTATCCAGATTCTTATTCCATTAGAGAGTTGCAAAAAGAAATCCCCACAAACCAACCAAACACAAAACCAATGTGGCATTTCATTAGAGGCCATGGTTGTTTTTCATTTATTAGCTCTACAGCTTCTGGAAAGAAAAGCATCCCCTCATTAAAACTTTGGTTATTCTGAGGTACAGCTGACAGGAGATAAATGACATCCCCTATATTTATTTACCAGTTTTCAGAATAATGAGTTAGTTCCTTGGTCTTGTCCACAGTTGATCAATGTGGTTGTTTTCAGTGCCATCATGAACTCAGACTTAAGCCTGTGTGATGCACTTTAACCCACGGCAGCCATTATTCTGACTGATTCTTACGCTGTCCCATCTTCATCCAGAAGGGCTTTGGAAATAGCCTCAGTTCCTTCTGATGGCTTCCTTGCCCTCCTGATATGGGGACAATTGATGTTAGCTCACCTTGTGCTCTTCCTGTCTTAGACCTGGATGGAACTGCTTCTCGTAGAAGTCCTGGCTTCTTGTTTTAATAGATGTTCTGAAGCTACCATCTATGCTTCCTAGGTTTGTCATGATTCCTCAGACATTTCAGTCAGCATCCTTAAAGTAGGATATTTTTAAGGGAATGCTATTGAATCATACTATTTCCTAGACAATTCAGTTTTAAATAGTTTGTATTTAACTATCTTTATTCTATATCCCTTTCCTCAGACATATACCACACACACACACACACACACACACACACACACACACACACACACACACACGAGTGCAGGCATGTATATATGTACCACATACATGTACATACAGTGTACACAAATGCATGCATAAATACACACAACACATGTGCATATACCTCCGAACCTGGATTTAATGATGTGGACACCCTTGCTTCATCACATACAGAACTCACAATAGACACATCAGTATTACAGTAACAGCAGGGCTATTTATAGTAAGATTACTGGACAGACTTAACAGTCTTTGTTTTTGCACTTTGTATCTCTTGTCCTCCTTAGGTTGTGGTGTCAAGCCACTGTGCCTCAAAGTCACTTCAGATAGTCCTCTGTGTTGGTTGTGACAGTGAGTCTTCTACATGTTGGATTTACAGGTTTCATTTTGGTTTTACTTATTAGGGATTGCTCGGTGTAGAGGTTTCATAGAATTTCTTTTCTTAAAATTAGCTTCTCATGTTGAGTCACTGGATACTTCCTGGGAATTGCACACAGTACTGAGAATAATCTTTCTGGGTTTTGTTCACTTTCCCCAAAGATCACACCGAAAGTTGACATTGGTAAAATCAATTGTGTGAGAAGCTCTTGCCATTCTTTCTTTCTTTCTTATTATTTAAAACAGTTTTAAAATGAAAATATGTTTTGATCATATTCTTCCCTCCCTCATGTCCTTCCAGATACTTTCCCCCTCCCTGACCTGCCATCTTTAAGTTTTTTCTCAAAAAATGGACAAAACTCCAAGACAGAAACAAAGCCCCCAAACCAAGAAAACAAAATAATAATAAAAACCTAACAAACTATAATCAAATAAAGATACACACACACACACACACACACACACACACACACACACATGCACACTCACACACTTACATGCACACAACTGTGGAGTCTATTATATGTTGTTCAACTACTCCTCAACATGAGTTTTGCCCTGGAGTGGTTGATATTCCCAGTGTCACTCCATTGGAGACCTTGATTTTCCTGCTCTCAGCAGGTATAAGTAACAGTTATTGACCTTTACCATAGTGTATGGGTTTTCATTCATTCATTCATTCATTCATTCAAAAATATAACAAAATAGTATATAATAAGAAAAGACAAAAATGATCACACTGAAGTTGGACAAGACAAACCAACAGAAGGAAAAGAACCCAAGAGAAGGCCCAGGAATCAGAGACCCACTCATTCACACACACAGTACTCACATAAAAACACTAAGCTGGAAGCCATAATATAAGTGCAGAAGACCTGGTGTAGACCTGAGCAGGCCCTATGAATGCTGCTTCAGTGTCTGTGAGTTCACATGAACTTTGCTCATTGATTTAGAGGGCCTTAGTTTTTCTTTGTGTCCTCCATCCCTCCTGGCTCTCCTATACCCTACCTCCTCTTCTATGGGGTTTCTTGGAGATCCTGTCATTTAGTCACATGTAGCTAACACTATAATCAAGACAGGAAACTTTCCTCAATGCAAAGATTTCTTTCATACAACTTCTTCATAGCCACACCTAACCTTTTATCTCATCAAATCCTCTCATGGTGGTACTAATAAAATAGCTAGGTTAAACATTATCTCTCTACTGAAGAGCTCATCAAATCATCAAACACAGTTTCCAGTACTTGAAGAATGCTAAAGATCTGTGGTAAGGGTTAGATTTCCTTCATTGGAGAACATGTTGATTTTTCCTTCATTCCCAAGGAATACTTGTGCTAGGTATAAAATTACAAATCTACAGTCTCTTCTGAGTGGCACTTGAAATGCTTGCCATGTCTTAGATGGTTAGTGATGAGAAATCTGCTGCTTGTCACATGATGACTCCCTTGTATGAGAGGCATCGTTTCTTTTCACTGTTGTCAAGGGTTCTCCTTGCTTTTACTTTTCAAAAGTCTAATGTTGATGTGTCTTAGAACAGATTTGTTCAGATGTATTCTATTTGAAGCTTACTTGGAGTTTTGGACCTGTTGGTTTTTTTGTTTTTGTTTTTCTCTCCAAGTTTGAGAGATTTGTTGGCAGTTATCTTCAGCCTCATTCACTTTCCTTTTGGGATATCAACAGCACACATGCTAGATCTCTTGTTACCATTCCAGAGCTGCCCTTTTTGCTCCTTTATTGTTATGCGTATGGGTGTTCTGCCTGAATGAATGTTAGCACACTACATGTGTACAGTGCTTGCAGATGCCAGTAGAGGGCATTGGATCCCCTAGAATTGGAGTTAGACAGTTGTGAGCTGCCACATGGGTGTTTGGAATCAGTCCGGGTCTTCTAGAGAGTGATGGTGTTCTTAACTGCAGAACCATCTCTGGAGCCCCCCAGATTCTATTCATTTTTGTTTTTCAGTTCCTTGGATTGAGCAATTTCTATAATTTCTCTTTTATTTTCCTCCATTGGATTCTGCTAATGAGCCTCATTCATGGGAAATTTTTTACTTTCTTGATTACAATAGTTCATCTCAATTTCCTGTTTGGTTTCTTGTATCTTTTGTGTTTTATTCTTTTTCTCTATTTTTCTTTTATTAAAAATAGAATGTTTGCACACAGTATATTTTGATTCTGGTTTTCTCTCCCACAACTCCTCTGAGATCCTTTCCCACCCCCTCTCTGATCTGAATCCACATCCTTTCTGTCTCTAGTTAAAAAACAAACAGGCATCTAAAAAATAATAAAATAAAGTGAGATAAAACAACAACTATAGCAGAATCAATCAAACAAACAAACAAACAACCCAATCCAAAACAAAGGAAAAGCACAAGAAACAAATAGATGACAAGACAGACAGGTTTGTGTACGCAGGAATCCCATAAAACCTCAAAACTGGAAGCCATTCTATGCATGCAAAGGACCTATAAGGTTAAAAAAGAAAGCCCCCTAGGCGGTGATAGTGCACACCTTTAGTCCCAGCACTGAGGAGGCAGAGGCAGGTGCATTGCTCAGTTGAGGCCAGCCTGGTCTACAGAGTTAGTTCCAGGACAGCCAAGACTACACAGAGAAACTGTGTGTGTGTGTGTGTGTGTGTGTGTAATTTGACATATGTGCACACATAAGATCACCAATACAATCCAAATAATGAGCATATCCACAACCCTCCAAAGTTCCTAAAGTCCCTTTAGCCCAGTTTTTTTTTTTTAATCTTTCCATAACTTCTCCCTTTTTCTTGGGGGAGAACCACTGATCTCTTTCTATACTGGAATCAATGTCTATGTGCTCCATTCTAGAGGTGGCCATGTCTACATTCTTTCACTTGGTATAATGATGTTGGCATTGTCCACGTGCTAACATCCATCTGTAACAGCTCCTTCCTTTGCCAGGTAGTGTTCTAATGTATGGATGTCACACCGTTTAAGCACACTCGCCTGCTGATGAGGGTCTGGACTTCTTTCTAGTTTCTGCTTGTTAATAAGGAGGGCTTTTATGAACATTTGTGTTCAAGTCTTTGCATAGATGCGTGCTTTAATTCTTCTGGGGCAAGTGGCTCAAACACTGAATGGCTAGATCGTGCAGAAGGTGAATGCTTAACTTTTTAGGCGATTGTCAGGAAGTTTTCCAAAGCGAAGTAGAGATTATTCTCTCCTGCCATGTGCGAAGACTCCATTGCTTTTTCTCTTGGCTATTACTACACATTGTCAGTCAAGAAGAAATCTGGCCATTCTTGAGGATGTATAATGATACTTACTATAGTTTTAATTTGTGTTCCCCTAATTAATGGTATTACTGATCATCTTTATATGTGCTTTTTTTGACATTGAAAACAAACTGTTCTTTCCATATCCATGTTCAACATATCTGTTCAAGAACAGATATATTGTTCTCTTCACACTGGCAACCATTTAATTCCTCATAGTTGCTCCCTGTGTGTCCATAGTTTAACTAGCCTCTGACATTCTCTTTACCTGGAGAATCATTGGACCCTTCAGGTGAAGGGTCCACTTTTCCAAGACTGCTCATTTTTTGGACCAACTACAAGTCCAGGCTGTCAACTGTGTTTCTGACCTCTGAATACAGATTAGGAGCTCCCATGATGCCCTTCAGATTTGGTCTTTGCTAGAGTGGCTCACAGAGCTCCGAGAAGCAGTTTCTCTCTCTGGACCTGCAGCTGGTTACAGAGGAACCACCTTGGCCATCTCCATCTCGCTGGGACCTCCCTCCACACATGCCCTCCTTGGCCCTTCTCTCTGTTCATCTCCATTCATTTGTGATTGTCGGATACTAAGGCTCTCACAGCGACATAGTTGGTGGGGACCCAGATCAGTGCTCAGCTCAACCCTAACTGCAGAGGCTTCCTCCGGCAGTAGATGAGTAATCAACAAAGAGACCCCCATCTAGACAATGCGCCAAGGGTTCCAGGATGGAGATGGAGGAGATGGCAGAAAGACTGCAAGCCAGGAGTGGTAGATACCTTTAAGGGAAACAGCATTTTCCAGACATAACAGGGAAGATGTGCCTGTGAACCCACAGAGGCTGTGATAGCATGCATCAGACCCGCACGCGCTCGAGCCAGACTCGAGGGAGGGCGGGAAAGTGGGCAGAGAGTCGCACCTACGGCCAAGAAGTTCTTTGAAGATGATAGCTCCTGGGAGAGTCAGTCCTCTGCCACAGACTGAATGGGTCTGTTAGCCACACCCAGGGCAGGCCCCCTGCTCAGACAGGGGAGATGACCAGTACAAATAAGACTCCATGGTTTTTCAGTGGTCTCTCTCTCTCTCTCTCTCTCTCTCTCTCTCTCTCTCTCTCTCTCTCTCTTCTCCTTTTGAGACAGGGTTTTTCTGTGTAACCCTGGCTGTCCTGGAATGCACTCTGTAGACCAGACTGGCTGCAAACTCAGAGCCGTACCTGCCTCTGCCTCCCGAGTGTGGGCATTAAAGGTGTGCACCTCCACTGCCCAGCTTTCCTTCTTTTCTTGAGAAAGAACATGAAGTTGAGTGTGTAGGGAAGGCGGGGTGGGGGGTGGAGGGTGGGAGGGTGGGGGTGGGGGAGGGGGAGGATCTGGGAAGAGTTGGGGGATGGGAAATAATAATATAAAAGCACACTGTATAACATTCTCAAAGAATAGATAAACAATAAAAGGGAAAACAATTATTTAAAAAACGAGCTATGTGGGAGAGAGGTGCCAGGGCCAGGGGCGTGGAGGGGGCGTGTATCTCCAGTTGTCACAGACCTAGTTCCTCTGTGTACCCACCTGCTGTGTGCTCTTCATCCCTGTGGGTTTCTGTGGTCCCTTCATTAGGTGTACATGGACGATTAGGACACTGATTGTTGGTGATCTGCTCAGACCCCAGTGCCTTTTCTTGCCGTGGAGATCATAGGTCAGAGGTCAGAGGCTGAAGGTCTGGAGCAGGCTGGAAGCTCCAGCCTGATAATTGTGTGTTTGGTATCCCTGGTGATACTCCCAGTCTGAGGCTAGACAGAAGCCTCCAGTCAGTGGTGATCTTATTAGTGCATGGAAGAACCCTTAGGGAATCAGAAAAGGAGGGCTAAAGATACTGCATTTCTTATTCCCAGGATCACACGGTCGGTCTACACATCTGTTCACTGTTAAGGTGTTTAACATTTTTGCCCATTTAAAGATTGTTGGATTTGGGGACTTACATAGTAAGCACCTTTATCACACAAACACACATGTACGCGCACATACACACTGCAAATGCTTTCTCTCAATCTCTGATTTGTATTTTTGTTGCCGTAACCACCTCTTTCAACAAGCAGAAGGGTTAAATTTTCTTTTTGTGAAATCCAGTTTATTACTTTGTCCTCTTATGAATTGGGCTTTTGGCAGTGTACCTGGGAAATTACTGCCTACTAAATGGTACAGGCTTTTTTTTTTCTAGAATTTATAATTTTAGATTTTATTTTGGTGCTATAATTTGTACAGTGCAAAGTATGAACTAGTTTATTTTTGCAGATGTTTCCTTCAGTATAATTTGTTGAAAAGACTAGCTTTTCTTGAATTTTCTTTGTAGTTTTATCAAAGGTTAGATGTCCATACATCGTGGGTCATCCTTTGGACTTTAGGTTTTGCTCCATTGCTCTTTGGCTGCCTTTACTTGTTTATGTAGTTTCACAATGCACCTTAAAATGAGGTGATATTAAACTGAATATGGTTTGCACACTCTATAATCCCAGTACTTAGAGGCGGATGCATGCACATCTCTATGAGTTTGAGATCAGTCTGGTCTAAGTATCAAGTTCTGGGCCAGCCAGGGCTACATAGTGAGATTCTGTCTTTTTAAAAAAAAAAAAAAAAAGATGTATTTCTCTAAATTTTTTTTCTCAGAGTTATTTTTACTATCCTAGGTCCTTTGTATCCCTGCATGGATTTTACTGTCTATTAATTTCTACAATCTATAGTTACACCTGGGGAAATGGACAGTTTTCACTGCGGAGTCTTCTAAGCATATCTTCTCACTTATTAAGTTTACTATTGGTGATTTTACGTTTTGTTCAGAGAAACTTTTTGGGCAGACTGAGGAGCAATTGCTACATCCCCTCAGATGAGATTTTGCTTTTTTAAAAATGTCTATTGAGATCATGGATCCCCCCGCCCTCCACGCGGCTTGTTAATGTGGTGAGTTGCATTGGTTGCTTTTCAACATCACACTAACGCTGTGTTCCTGGGATCAGCATTACTCGTCATGACGTATTTCCTGGCTATATCACTTCCTGTCTTGGCAGGTTTTGTGTGTCAGCTTGACTCAGGCTGGAGTTATCACAGAGAAAGGAGCTTTAGTTGGGAAGTGCCTCCATGAGATCCAGCTGTGGGGCATTTTTTCAATTAGTGATCAAGGCAGGAGGGCCCATTGTGAGTGATGCCACCCCTGGGCTGGTAGTCTTGGGTTCTATAAGAGAGAAGGCTGAGCAAACCAGGGGGAGCAAGCCAGTAAGAAACATCCCTCTATGGCCTCTGCATCAGCTCCTGCTTCCTGACCTGCTTGAGTTCCAGTCCTGACCTCTTTGGTGATAAACAACAGTGTGGAAGTGTAAGCTGAATAAATCCTTTCCTCTCCAACTTGCTTCTTGGTCATGATGTTTGTTCAGGAATAGAAATCCTGACTGAGACCCTGGCTTCATGTCACCAAGGTTTTATTTGTATTTCCTCTATTTGAAAGAGATACTGGTCCATAGCCATTGTGTGATGCTGTGCCTTGTTCGAGCACCACAGAATGCTTCATGTAAAGAATTGGGGAAGTTTTTTTTCCCCTTTCAATTTTCTGGAAGATTTTATCTATAGAATTGGTATTGTTTTATAGTATTTACCAGTGAACCCATTTGGACCTGGTAGTTTCTTGGGCATGTTTTTGAACTACATCTTTAATCTCATAAGCAGACATATTCAGGTTGTCAGTTTCATCTTGGGTAAGCTTCGATGTGTGTCTATTTGAATAAGGGAGTTAAATTAGTTGAACATCATTGCTCCTAGGGCCCTGCAGGAGGGCTCAGTGTATCAGGGCGTGTGCTGCTGAGTCAAACAAGCTATCCTGGAGTTCTGTCCTGGAACCACATGGTGGAAGGAAAGAAACAACTCCTGCAAGTTGTCCTCTGACCTCCATACATGAGCCATGCCACAATATGCACACACACATTATCTAGAAACAAACAACCAGAAAATGTTGCTCAGAATATTATTGGATTCTTTTTAATACATGTAGAAGTTGTAGCAGTATTTTTATATTGGTAATTTTCTTTTCCTTTTTACTTCTGACTAGAGGCTTTTCATTTTAATTTTTTTCCAAAAAAATAGCTTTTGATAGAATTAACTCTCTCTTCCTTCTTTCCTCTCTCTCCAATTTTTTTTTTCACAGCAATCTCTTGTAACCCAGGCTGGCTTTGAACTCATTATCTAGCCAAGGATAATCTTGTATTTTGGATCCTCCTGCCTTTACTTCCCAAGGGCTAGGATTATAGGCATACCCTACCATGCCTGGATTTATGCTTTACTGAGAACGGAATCCAGGATTTCATATACACCAGGCAAGCGCTCTACCAAATAAACCACATCCCTAGTGCCCCTTACTCTCTGCTTTGAAGATAGGGTTTTATTTATGCCATGGTTGAGCCTGGCCCTAAACTCCCAAGCCTCTGGGCTTCTCCTTCCCTGTGCTTGAGTTCCAGTTGGTTTTATAGCGGAGCCACCACACCCATTTTAACAAGTCCTTTGCCTGTGTATTTTGCTGTTTGTTTAAGCAGGTCCCCTAGAAGGACAATAGCTAAGCTACAGTGAATATGCAGTTTTACATTTTGGGATTCCTGGAAATGGGATGGGTAGGTCAAAGGGGGAGGGAATAATTAGAGGGTTTTGCTAGAGATACCAACTTCTTCATGATGTTGTACATCCCTGCGTCCTATTTCAGCAGTGTAGAAGACTGACCCACTCCAGAGGGAGAACAGGAGGCCCTGAACAAAGGCTGTGGTTTGGGGTGACTTGTCAGCGACATTGTCAAGGTGGTTCTTGGTCCAGATTGTGATCAGACCTGTGACTTTTAAGGTTACATCGTTAACTTCCTTTTCTTTTTTCCTTTCCTTTCTTTTCTTCCTTTTTTCCTTCTTCACTACCCCCTCCCCTCCTCTTTCCCCCTCCCCCCCCCTTTTTTGATAGGGTCTCACTGTGTAGCCTTGGCTGGCCTAGAACTCATTGTGTAGAACAGGCTGGCCTGGTTTGAACCCATAGAAATCTACCTACCTCTGCCTCCTGAGTGCAGGAACTAAAGGCATGCATTAGCCCCCACTCCTGCCACAGTATTATTTTAAACAAATTCTTCTGATGAGTGTTCATAGCGGGTCCTGGTGGATTTCTACTTCTTCATACATCTCAGATGCATTGTTCCAATGCATCTATGTCTCTGGGAGGCATACCCTCTCTGAGCAGCTAGCAGTGCTGATGGGTGTGATGTGACAGACAAATGGATTCCACAGGAAGTGGATCGGTGGGCTCTGGCAGAAGGACTGGGGCTCTTTTCCTCATGGTCTTGGTGTTGGGTGCTGTTTTCCCATAGGGTAGAACTCCTAGCTTCAATCCTGCTATTTCTGGGCAATGGGTGGCCCACTGAGATTTGGGTAGGCTAGAGTAGATAGGTTTTATGCCTCTGCTATGAGCAGACTTCATTAGGAGCCGAGTCAATTAGGGCTGGTTACAAAGTCACCCTTAGCCTCCCGATTCAGCCTTCAAATGTCCCATGGAGTTTCTGCCCCAAGGGGAAAGTTTGGTGAATGTCAGCATCTATTGCTGTGCCTGCTTTAAGGGTGATAGAGGTGAGCCTTGGAGCCCCCTGGACCAGAAGAAGCAGGCCACATTTCCATGTTGAGAAGGCCAGGGTAGTCATGGCACAAGAGACACCGGGATATAATCTTACGGAGGGCAGGCAGGAGGGGTGTCCACAGTGATGTGAACTAAGTCCTGACGTGCAGGGCCAGTGGCCCAGACTCTCATCTTTTAGGAATGCTCCATGCATGGCCCTGGAAACAGGGCAGATTGAGTGAAGCTGATTGCGTGGGTGGGGCTCCAGGGACACGCCCCTGGTGTGCTTAGGAAATACTCTTGTCCACCCTTTAAGCCCTGCCTGGGGCTTGTGCTCCTCACTCCAGCCTTGTGAGGATGGTCCAAAATGGATGTTGTTTCAAGCAGAGGTATGGGCAGAGCCTAGGCCATACCAGGAAGAGTTATCTGGTCAAAATATCTTATGCATTCATTTTCCTCACTGTGTAACTGCCTTGGCGTGTCTCTGATTCTAGTTCAGATTTCATAGTTCAAGAACTACTCAGTGCCCAGTCTTGGTGCAGAATTTCCAATGCTTGTCATTATCTGTCTGTCAATGTGAAGACCATTAATGACCGGTTGTAGTGACATACATGGGAGTGGGATATGGAGGAATTCTTTAAAAGGTGTTTTTTTTTTTTTTTTTTTTTTTGGAGACAGGGTTTCTCTGTGTAGCCCTGGATGTCCTGGAACTCACTCTGTAGACCAGGATGGCCTTAAACTCAGAAATCTGCCTGCCTCTGCCTCCCAGAGTGCTGGGATTACAGGTGTGTGCTACCACCGCCCGGCAGCGGAGGAGCTCTTTAAATGGGACTGATAGCTCTGGGTAGAGCCTCATGAGTGCCCGTCCCATTGGGTGGGGCTGTGGACCGGTGACGCATGGCCGGCAGCATTTGGGTTCTTCATCTGTGGTCTCTGATGCTGGCACCTGGATCCTAGCGGATGTTCCTGCCTCCTTCCTATGCTCCCTCCCCTTTCCTCTCTGGTTCCCTCGGCTTCTTAGATGATTCATCCTGAGTGGGTCTGTGGAATGGAGGGCGGGATGGAGATGATTCCTGTGAGGGGCTTATGGCTACTCAATGCCCAGTCTCGGTGAAGAATTCCCAACTCTTATTGTTATCTGTCCATCAGTGTGAAGGCCACTCACAACCTTTGTGGTGGCACGGCCTTTACTTCCCACCTTCGGGATGCTGCAGAATGGACCTGAGCTTCCACGTTTGAATCTGACTGGGGTAAAAGGGAACCTCTCGGTCCTTTCCTGATGCACGGTTTCCCTACCGTTTCCGTGTCGCTTTGTCTTCTTCCCCGTTCTTCCCGGCCCAGGCACTGTCAGAGCCCTTCAGACTCACATGCAAACCAGAACCACGCTCAAAGCGAGGTATTGGTGTGCAGTCCGCTGGCCACTTAACATCAGGTTCATCGTGGCAGTTCCCCATGGGACCAGTTCGTCCAGAAAGCAAGCAAATGTCTGTATGATTGTGTCAGTCGCCCCTGGACTTTGACACAGGCAGTGTGTGGGAACTGGAGCTGCAGTTCCAGGCGACAGTGCTGTGGGTTTCATAGGGGGTCTGTGACTGGGGGGGGGGTAGGGAGGGCAGCTGTGGCCTTGGTTGCCAGGGATGATAAGTCCCCAGTTGTCTCCTGCCTTCTACTTCCTCTTCATTAAACCCACCCCTGACTCTAGGTTCAGTCCTCAAGGCTGGTTTCCCTGACAGTGGTAGTGCTCCATCCTTTTCTTCCTCTTCCTCCCTCTGTCTTTCCCACACACAGGCCTTTGAGTTATGCGCCTCCTGTTCTAATGAGATAAACAGCACCAGGCTCACGGGGCTCTGCTTTTTCCTCCATAACTGCTACTTGCAGGGAGAGATGTGTTGGTCCTATAAAGGAGACCTGGTTCTTGTCAGTTTGTCAGGGGCAAAGAGCCCCAGGGGAGTGCTGTGGGGCCCATTTACTTGTTGAGACAGGGTGGATTCTAAGCAAAAATTAAAAGGGAAGCATGCTTCCATCCAGGTACCTAAAGAGTGGTGTGGGCAAGGTTGGCCCATGGGCACTGGGACCGAGACTTGTCTATATCAGCTAGCTCGCGATGGTCAGCAGCTGCCCCGTGTCCAGTCTTTGTAGTCTCAGAGAGGAGCTTCTCAAACATCAGTTCATTTCCTCCATCTTCCCCTGGGAACTGGCATTTCTGGGGCCCTGCTCTTACGGGAGGGAGGCGGGCTCTGACGGGTGGTGTGCTTTCTAACACTCATGCATAAGAGGTTCTTCTCTGCACCTCAGGGCTTCTCCAAACTAGGAAGTAAAGCCAACTTGTCTAGACAGCCCTACTCTTACCAAGCTTAGCTCCCCGAGAGTAGACACCCAGCTAACGGCCTTGGTGCCATTGACCCGCAGGGCAGTGGCTGGAGTGTGGAGAGCAGGTGTGGACATTTGCAAATTTGGCTCCGTAAACCCTTTGAGAGTGCTGGTCAGGCTCCGCTTCTTCTCATTTACCAGTTGTGGTTCAGGTTGGAAATTCCAGGGATCAGCAGGGGACAGGGCAGGAAGAGATCTCACGGCACAGGGATGGTCACACAGATATTGGTGGGCACAACACTTGAGTCCAGAGCCCACCTTCCAGAGTCTTTTCTGGATGGTTTATCAAACAAGAACTTTTTCTTTCCTTGTGGTTCTGGGTACTGAACCCAGGGTCCTGTATGTGTGAGGTAAGGTCTCTCCCACTGAGTCATATCCTAGCCCTTCTTGAGTGGTTTGTGTCTGGGTGACCGAGTACCCTGGAGCCAGAACCATCAGGGTCAGTGGTTGTCTCCTTCTTTTATTTTCTGAGTCTTGTTTAATTCTGGTTGAATATATATGATGATTCCTAGATGTCCTTTGCCAATATGGTGTGCTAAGTAGGAGGACACTAGCGAGGGTGTGATTCCTGCCACCCTGGCTCTTTCAGAACCAGTAGTGGAGACACTAATATGCAGGCAATTGATTATATTACCTTGGGGACAACACAAGGAATTAGGATCCTACAGGAAAGGCCATTAAGCCAGTCTTGGTATATCAGGGAACACAGGCAAGCAGCTAGTAGATGCGATTCGGGCCTCCAGAGGGTCTCAGTCGGCATTAAAACAATCTATAAAGTCCCTAAAAAATAGCTGTTACATTTTCTTAAAAGCCTACTCCCTTCAGAGCAGAGGTCTGGTATGAATTTTGGGCTCTGGAATTTCTGAGTTCTCTAGGTATTCGCTGTTTGCGCTGATTACAGAGTTACTGGCCCATGGGTGGTGGCCATTGGGGCTTGTCCTGTGATACAGAGATGTGAGCTAGTAGATGGATTCTTGCTGAGGTCCCGGGGAACCTTCCCCAGAAGTAGCTTGAGTGTCTGGCTGGGATCCAGGGTGTAAGCATCTATTCAGGAATGATGGGACCAGAGATAACATCGTCCTCAAGTGGGTCACAATGGGAACATGGAGCTATTTCTGGGAAGGTTCTCTCTCAGAGAGGTCGGTCGCAGCTGCCCCCTTTCTCCATGGCCAGGGAGCTCAAGGTTACTTAATTGATTCGTTTAGTCTCTCAGCCACCTGGCACAGGCTGATCTTTAGGACTTCCAACTCCGACCTTAATATTGCCTGAGAAGCAATGGGGCAGAGGTGTAAATCTCCAATATATTACCATCCTGCAAACCATGGGAACAGCTGTATCACTAAAGTGGTGCCTAGCTTGCAAAGTTATGTGAGAATTTTGGACTCTTTACTACCAGTATGGCTGCCTCTGCTTTGGACCCAACCCAGCAAATGAGTAAAGATGAGAAATGAGCTTATGGGAACTGTTCTCCCCTTAACTTTTATTTTGTGTTTTGTGGTGGTGGTAGTAGTGTGTGTGTGTGTGTGTGTTAGTGTGTGTGCATATATATATGTGTGTGTATATATATGTGTGTGTGTATATATATGTGTGTGTGTATATATATATATGTGTGTGTGTATGTGTGTGTGTATATATGTGTGTGTGTATATATGTGTGTGTATATATATATGTGTGTGTGTGTATGTGTGTGTGTATATATGTGTGTGTGTATGTGTGTGTATATATGTGTGTGTGTATATATGTGTGTGTATATATATATGTGTGTGTGTGTATGTGTGTGTGTATATATGTGTGTGTGTATATGTGTGTATATGTGTGTGTGTATATATGTGTGTGTGTGTGTATGCATGTGTATGTGTACAGGTGTGCTTACTCATGCATGCATGTGCAAGTCAGAGACTGACTTAGGGGATCTTTCTCATCCCTCTTCACCTTATTTTTTGAGACAAAGTTGCTCAGTGAACCTAGAGCCGTATGTTTTGGCTCTACTGGCTGCCAGCACGTCCTTGGGATCCATCTGTCCTCACTTCTCCTCCCTAACACTTGGGGTTTGAGACACGTGCCTTCTAGTGCTGGGAATTGAGCTCAGGTCCTCTCGCCAGTGTAGCGAGTGTTCTACCCACTGAGCTACCTTCCTTCCCCCCCTCTTGTGTGTGTGTGTGTGTATAGGGGGTGGTGTTTTATGTGCACATGCATAGGCAGGGTGCTTGGCATAGCAATGGACCTGGTGGTGTTAGAAGCCAAATGTAGATAGGAACTGCTTTTGGGATGCTTACTGTTCCCAAAGATGTCTAAACAGAAGTTCATCCTATAGACGGCAGGATTTCTCTGTATGAGGCCTGGCATGTGGACCAGGAAGTTTAGGAACACAGAGCATGCAAGTGGGTGTGCAGGGCAGGCCATGCCTCTGTGAGTTGCCTAGTTCATCTTCTGACCTCTGTGAATGACCTGAGGCTGACAGTGGGAGAAGGCTATAAAAAGATCTGGCTCTTTTGATGCTGTGTCTCTGAAGTGCTTTTAGTCAAGGCTATCTCTCAGGTAGGCTCACTGACTTCTACGGTTCCTCTTTGAAGGGAACCTGTCTAATCTGGCCCCCAGACAGAGGGACAGTCACTGCAGGGCCACTGCCTTACAAATCTGGTGGTAAGGTGGGCTCTTGACAAGCTCGTTTGGGTCTGAAGGTCCTAGGGCATTCTCTGCAGGCCAGATAGTATGTGTTTACTCAGTTTGGTTGTGGTAGGGGTGTTTCCTGTAAGCTGCACCCCTGTTCCCAGAAATAACGACTCTGAAGCTTTATTATCTAAATAAATTCAGAGGCAAATAGCTTTGGCTCGTTTTCCAACTAGCTCCTATCTTAATATCCCATTTATTCTAATTTAAGTTCTGCCGTGTGGCTGGTTACCTCTGTACAGCTTTCACACAGCCTGCTTCCTTGTGCCAGGGCAAAATCCTCCTGGGCTTGGCTCTGTCCCAGAATCCTTTCTGCCTACCGGATGTCCCACCTACTATTCTACCCTTTCATATAGGCTATAGGTTGTTTTGTTGTTGTTGTTTTTTATTGACAGGCGATATATCCATACAGCCCACAAGAGATTTTTTTACAGGTGGTGGCCTGCAGAAAAGTGCGATGTCACAGGTACTAGAGGTCACAGTAGATATGCTTTGGCTCTCCTGTGGCCCAGGGGTGTGACACTCGCAAGCTCCTCCTTCACCTCTCTGTGCTCCAGTTGTCTCTCTCACCACGAATGACAGAGTTGGGCGGAGGAAGCTGTGATGTCCATTCTGGTCTGTAGCCTTTTATCTTTACATTGTGTCTGTCCACAGGCCTTGCTCCTGGCCAGCTGTACACATACCCTGCCCGCTGCTGGCGCAAGAAGCGACGATTGCACCCACCAGAGGACCCAAAGCTGCGACTCCTGGAAATAAAACCCGGTGAGTGCCCTGTGTCCACACAGTGAGTCCCTTGGCCTGAGGCTGCAGCTCTATCAATAGAATAGTGTTTGTCACGTATCTACAGGTCTTGAGTCCAACCTCTATACTATAAGAAAAAGTAAAACAGAATTAAACAAACAAACAAACAAACAAAAGCCTTCAACAGGGTGAGGTTCTGGCAGAAGAATGGTATCATGTGGTACACAGAAATGTGTGTGTGCTCGCTCTGTGTGTAAATATTTCCTGTTGACATCCAAACTTCTCTGGGTTGTGGGTTCTTGTACCATTTCATCTCCCTTGTCACCCTTGAGAAACAAAGGTAGCAGTAGCAGGGGCCAGGCCTCAGCCATCTCCCTCCTTACCAGAGCCTAATACAAAATTTGGTTGGTTCAAGTCCTCCCTTCCTCGTAGCATCAACAAAGACACTTTGACCTGGGTATGGTGTCTCAAAGACTCAGGAGTCCTTTGGGGACTACCTCATACACCCCCGTATCACTTTGTGGAATGAAAAGGCTAGCTCATTAAATCTAGACCTTGCTTTGGGATTGTGTGAGTCAGGTTGTGAAACGCATCCCTGGGGTGCCGGCTTCTTTACCTTGAGGCATCTGTAACTTCAGACACTCAGCCATTTGTCTTCACTTCCATGTCTGGGTCACAGAACATGACAGAGCCAAGGCCAATGTCATCTCACTGCAGACCCTGCTCAGTATGTGGGGTTCTTAGTTCTTAGTTCTTATGAAGTCCCTTAATGTTCGGGTGGTTTCATCTGCTTTGGACTCCACCCAGCGAATGGGTAAAAATGACAAGTGAAAGAAATGTCACATGAGTGACTGGTTTTTTAGAACTGTCCTCAGTGTGATCAGGGCCATAGGCCAGCACAGGTACCATCATCCCAGCATGTACCAGTCCAGGGTGGAGGGGAACTCTTTGGCATTTTTTGTTCCATGCAAGCATTTTCTGTTTGAATTGCAGTGTGTGCTTGACACTTTGCCATGTCTCGTTTTGTTCTAGCTTCACTTTAGGGACCTAATAGACATAGGTGGCTAATGGAGGTGTATCAATCAGTGTGGCTCTAGGACCACACAGAAGGTGTGACCCCGCGAGCAGCGACAGCAACAGTAGTGGTGGCATCTGGGGTCAACATGGGCTTGAGGCCAGCTGGGTAATGTAGTGAGTTCTAGGTCAGGCTGGGCTAAATGGACTCTATCCAAACAAGCAAGCAAGCAAGCAAGCAAGCAAACCCAGACCAATAACAAAAGTGAAAGATTGCATTGGGTACATGGCACACACCTTGAATTTTAGCACTCTGGAGGTAGTCGGGTGGATCTCTGTGAGTTCGAGGCTAATCTGATCCACATAGCAAGTTCTAGGACAGCCAGGAACACACAGTGAGACCCTCCCTAAGAAGTAAAATCAAGCACATCTAGCATAAAAGAGCCTACGGCATCATTAACCCCACTTCCTTACTTTATTGCAGTCCAGCCAGGTTAAGAAACTTGGTCAAGATCACACAGGAATTTCTATGGGCCCAACCAGGAATCCAGATTTATCGAGCTCCTATTCAGGAACTTTTTCTGCTGCTATAGATAGGTCTCTTTAGACTTTTACTCTTTAAGTATAAAATTAACATATGTGTTGAAAATTCAAATACACCAAGAGGTAGTTTCAATTCCTTCAGTTGTAAGTGTTACAAACGCAAACCTAATTAGCCTATACCAAAAATTAGAAATGGATACACAGAACAGTAAATCCTGGATGCCCAGAACTGTCATGGGGGCTGTACGTCTTGTGGCATGTGCAACATTGTTCTTTTAATGGAGAGCTTCTAGACTCAGCACCTAGCAGGACACCCCCCTTGCCCAGCTGGGGTGGAGGAGCCCTAGGGAGGACTGAATAGCTGGCTGGGTTCATGTCTGCCCCACAAATCCTTGTCATCCAGGGGCCTGAGTCACCACCTTCCTCCGGTGGTGGCTTCTGATTAGCATAGTGCTTGGCATAGCCTTTTCCAAAGCTTTCCCCACTCAGCATACACCTGCTCCTACTTGGAGCTGGGGTTTAGGGAGGGGGATAGAATGGTGTTTTTAAGCTTATTTCATAGGTGAGAGCAGTCAGCCTGTGGATAGAGTCAAGGGTGTCAACTGTGTGGATCATGTGTCCAAGGAGCCCTGGACGGCTGCCCGTGGGCCTGAGGCAAAAGTGATTTTGGAGGGTTCGATGTGTCCGTCTGTGGACAGTCACATTAGGTATCCTGGCCTCCAGCATCTGCTTCCTGTCTGGGGTTGAGTGGGAGCAGCTGTGTTTATAGGTGCTGGAGACCTGCTTCTGTCCTTGGCCCACCATGATGGCTGAGGGAGAAGGCAGGGCTGGTTGGCTTTTGGTAACAGTTCCCTCCAGCACACAGTGGCTGTATCTGAGACTCCTGAAAAGATTTCTAGAGCCTGCTTCAGTCATGAGGCCGAAGTGTCTGTACCAACTTCAGGGAGAAAGGCCCCAACCAGAGATGCTCAGGGTTCGAGAGCAGGACCTATCCTGGGGAGAATTCATGGCTCTGTGGGTGTGGATTCTTGCAAATGTCATTCCCCAGAGGATGCAGCGGCAATGCCTTGGGAGGCCTGTTCTTCCAGTCAGGGCTCAGGTGCTGAGACACCGTAAACAGCCAAGGCTGGGAATCAGGAAATTTAAAGCCATACATGCTTCTCAGAGACACTTGGTCCTGCTTTGGAAAATCAGACCTACTATGAAACCAGACACCCAAACCCCCAAGCCTATGGCCAAGGGCCGGTTATTTCCCAGTCTTTTCTGAGTCTGTACTGCCTGGTGTTCAGAATACCTCTGCAAGTGGTGAGAAAGAATTCCTAGGAGGAGCCTTGGCCCTGGATCAATAGCCTTACCCTGGCACCCAGAAGCAACTAGGATGAAATACCATCAAAGCAGCATGCTACGATCTTCTTGGAGATGATACAGGATGATATCTGGATATATATATATATATATATATATATATATATATATATATATATATATATATATATATGTGTGTGTGTGTGTGTGTGTGTGTGTGTGTGTGTGTGTGTATGTATGTGTATGAGTGTATGTGTGAGTCTGTGTTTGTGTGGTTGGACAGGGTCTCCGTTGGCCATGAACTTGTTGGTTCGGCTGGTCTAACTGCCCAGTGAGCCCCAAGAATTCTTTCTCTGCCTTGTCAGTGTTGGGATTACACAGACATGAACTGGTGCCCAGCTTTTAGATTTTACTTATTTCTAAATATAGATCCCGGGGATTGAACTTAGGTCCCCATGCTTACATGAAAGCGTTTTAATGACTGAGCTGTCTCCCCATTCTGACACATGAGCCAGTTTCAAGAATATACCTTCAGCCTTAGTGAGCACACAGGCACCTTTGATAAAAGTTGTAGGTGACTGTCTCTGGCTGGATTCCCACAAAAAGATGCCATTTCTGGTGGGTAGGGAAATGCAGCCCCTCTCCAGTGCCCTCACGGGGGTGGTGCCGTCTGCTTACCTCTTAGTGTCTCTGCCTTCATCATTTTATAAGATGCAGTTTCTACTTAAGGGACTCTTCTCTTTTCTGGGAGTATGTCCTCTCTAAACAGATTTGGACAATATTTGTAAATGGTAATTTCTTAACTTTATTCCATTTGATTTGGGCTCTAAGAGAGCTCAGAGTTTTGATTGATACCACTGAGTGTTTGACTCAGAGAAGAATCACTGATAAGAGTCTCTGGAGAACTTGTTATAAATTCTATTAGGTCAGCTCTGTGTGTATGTATGTATGTATGTGTATGTGTGCATGTATGTGTATGTGTGTATGTATATATGTATGTGTGTGTATGTATGTATGTGTGTGCATGTGTGTATGTATGTATGTGTGTGCATGTGTGTATATGTGTATGTATGTGTGTATATGTATGCATGCATGTTTGTATATAAGTGTATGTATGTGTACATGTATGTGTGTGCATGTGTGTATATGTGTGTTCATATGTGTATACATATACGTGTATATGTATGTTTATATGTGGGTGTATATATATGTGAGCATATAAATGTTTATGTGTGTAAATATGTATATGTATACATGTATGTATGTGCGTCCATGCATGCATATATGCATGGGTCTGCCTTAGTGAGGAAAACAGAGGGACAAGGAGCGATATGGTCCCTTCTGTCTGTGAAGTGTAGTCCCTTTAGTATTTATAAAGTACTGGCTCAGAGCTGAGAAGATAACTCAATAAGGAGCTTTCTAATAAGCAAGCATCTCTAACCTCAGCGCCAGGGAAGCAGAGGCAGGAGACTTCAAGGGCCTTACTGCTCCATGTTAAGTGAGATCCTGTTTCAGAAAGAGGGGGTGAGGTGGAGGTGGGGGGCCAGTAAGATGGCTCAGAAGGTGACATTGCTGTTGTGAAGCCTTATGACGTGAGTTTGACTCCCTGAACCTATATACTGGGAGAGCCCAGACTCCCACAGGTTATCTTCTGATCTTTGTGTGTACACACACACAGACACACAGACACACACACACACACAACAACAACAAAAAAATAAGTGGAGAGTGAATGAAGAAACCCAACTTTGACCTCTAGCCTTCACACATGAGCACACATATGCATGTGCATTGACATGTGCATATACACAAACATGTACATACACACATGAACACATACATACACAAAGCACAGGTCTATTGAACTAGACATTCTTTTGCTAGTGCTATCTCATGAATAGTGTCTTAGTCACTATTTTATCACTGTGAAAAGACACTGTGACCAAGGCAATTCTTACAAAAGAAGGCATTTAACTGGGGGCTTGCTTACAGTTTTAGAAGGTGGTCCATGGTCAGTATGGTGTGAAATGGTTAGATATTTTACTAGAGCAGTAGTTGAGAGCTTTACTTCCAAATCTATAGGCAACAGGCAGAGAGAGAGAGAGAGAGAGAGAGAGAGAGAGAGAGAGAGAGAGAGAGAAAGACTGGCATGAGGCCAGTGGTACACCTCTAATAAGCCTGTACCTCCTCATTCTTTCCAAAAAGTTCTACTAACTGGGGACCAAGAATTCAACCATCGAAGACTATGAGGGCCATTCTCATTCAAATTACCGCACGTAGTATATGCAATTTAATTTTTATATACATATTATCTAAATCATAAGCATATTTATTGTGGCATTGCTCATAATCCCAATAAGCAAAGATCAGAAACTGTTCTAGAGCCCTTTGATGGAGCATAGTTAGATGCACATAGCATTCTTAAGATGGAATATTATTTTATTTATTATTTTAAAATTATGATCATAGGCCAGCGAGTGAGGAGGTTCAACAGGTGAAGGCGCTCACTGAATAAGCCAGGTGACCTGAGTTTAATCCTTAGAACCCATGTAAAGGTAGGGAGTAAATCAACACACCACAAAGTTGTCCACTGACTTCCATGTGTGTGCTACAGCATGTGTGCTTCCCCCCCCCACAACACACATGCACACATATACACATATGCATGCACATACACACTGCTAACACAATTTTTAAAAAGTGACTCAAGAAATTCACGGATAACTGGGAAAAATAAATTGTGCAACATTATATATGATCTTTGGACAAAACTTTCTAAAAATTAATAATTTATCCATCCTGGAATGAATTGCTTTAGATGCACAGAAATTAGAACAGTGACTTTATGCTGGAGACAACCAACCCACCCTTTCACACTTCTGGGGTGGTGGGCGTTCCTGGACATGTCCCTAAGAATTTGGCAGCGTTCAAGATTCTTGGGCTCGCTGTTGACACCATCCTGGAGTGCCTCATCTGCTTGTGGGAGAAGGAACCCTGGTCTGTGTGAACCCAGTGGTGCTGCCGGGGCCTTGATTGTCCCATTGTGTGAATACCCTCCATGTCAGATCTTCCAGAGACAGGCCACCGTGAGCACCGTGCCCGCCTGCAGCTTGTCCCCCTTCCTGTGTTCCTTGAGCTCCCCACAGATGCTCATGGGCCAGGTGCACGATGGCTCTCTCTGTTTCTGGACTGAGGTTGGTGGGTTGCCAAGGAGCTAGGTCAGGGTGCAGGAAGGGCGGCTGTATTTGGCAGTCTAGAGAGCCCCTGAAGAAGGTTCTGGTGGGGCTCCCTTGCACTTCTGGAAGGACAGAGCTCATCTTCAGTGAGGAGGTTCCCAGAGTGGGGACAGAAAAGAGCCTCACCCTCATCTGGCTGCCATTAAGTCCTTTGCTCCTGGCCAGAGTTATAGCCTGATGGAGGGGCTTCTTGGTCTGGCTGCTCTCATTCTGCCGCTGTCACTGTGACTATGTCATCCCTCCTATATTTATTTCTTGTTGGGAAGACAAATGTGTGGCGTGGGAAGAACTCTTTGGAGTCTCCTAGTCTCCATATTGTCCCTGGACCTCTGTGCTTCTCAAGCCCCCACCCCCACCTCTAATTTATCACGAGCTAAAGGTCCCACAGCCTCCCACCTGCCTGGTGTCTGAAGGACAGTCCACAGAGCACTGTTTCTCTCAGCTGACTTACAGTTGAGGACAGTGTTCTCTGCAGCTTGCACTTGGTCACAGAGGCAGCACAAGGCATTTTGCCTTGCAGAGATGTCACAATTCCTACAACAGGAAATCTGGGGCTAGTGAGGGGCCTTCTGCTGGGCACTCCTCCAAGAACAGAGCTCTATTCTTGACAGGGAGGGTATTAGCAGATGGGGAAGCAGGGTCAGGTAGTGGCAAAAGCTACTTCCTTCAAAAAGGAACCTTTAACCCTTCCTTCCTTCCTTCCTTCCTTCCTTCCTTCCTTCCTTCCTTCCTTCCTTCCTTCCTTCCTTCCTTCCTTCCTCCTCCTCTCTCTCTCCTCCTCCTCTTTCCTTTTTTACTTTTTTCAAGGCAAGGTCTCATTATGAAGCCCCGGCTGTCCTCGAACTCACAACGTAGACCAGGCTGGACTCACAGATCCACCTGCCTTAGCTTCCAGAGTGCTGGGACTAAAGGTGTACAACATTAAACTTTTGGGGTGGGGAGGGGTGCAAATTATCCCTTAATATCTCTCTGGATTAAATGCTTGGCTAGTTGAGCACCTTTTAACTCCAGACCTTTGATCCCTGTGGTCCTGGGAAGATACAGAGAGATATCTTCATATTAGAGACTGGGAAACTGTGGTGCAGATTAAGAAGTTAATTTCTCAAGGGTGTTGGTGGTGAATCCAAGGGACACTAAAGGGAACAGGTCAGGGCTAGCGCTGTCCTCTCTAGGACCTGACCCACACACTCATCTAGGTGCTTGAAAATAGAGGTTTTTAAAAATCGGGATCTTTCCTGCTCCCTGTGACCCCGAGGCCTTGCCAGCAGCCCTGGCCTGAAACACTCAGGCAGCACCAGGTTCTTTGCCCTCCTTGCAGAATCCCAAGGGTAAGGGGGGAGGGAAGGGAGGGAGGGGGGGAAGGGAAGGCTGCCAGGAATGGGCTCTGGTTCCTTCTTGTTTTGGGCAGCCTTTCAATGACTGGGGATGAATGACCAGGATATACTTCCTTCCTTCCTCTGGCTGCTGGGGGGCGAACTGACAGGAGGGTGGGAAGCCTGACTGTAGCCCAGGATGCCCCAAAGCAGAGAAACTCATAAGCCTGCCAACAAACCAGGGACAAAGACCCTCAGAGGGGTGCCCCCAAGGGAAAGGTTCAGGAGGAGGTCTGAGCCTATCCAGGGTGCTGTCCCTGCTGCACTAAACTGCCAGAACTCTACAGATGGGAGCAGGCAGTGGCCAACTTCCCCAGCTCTTGCAAATCCTGCATCTTAATTAGTTCCCTACTGTTTTTGTACATGGCCCACATTTTAATAGTCTCTAGGTTTCTTCCACCATTTGCTCTCCGATGCTTGATGTGATTTCTCTTCTCCCCAAGACAGTTCCCCCGGCTCCTCCGACACCCTCCCGTCCAGGAACAGCTTAAGGAACGCTGATGTGCCAGGCATGTAGGTGGAGATTGATGGGGCTGTCTGCGGGCTCCTGTGCCCCCCAGCCCTCCCCCTCTGCCAGGCGCTCCTTAGATGGATGAGTCGGGTGGGGGTGGGCACAAGGGAGGGCAGTGGAGAAGAGACAAGTAGAGCCCTGGGCTAGGTGTGAGCCAGTGGCCAGCGTGACCTTCTGCCGAGCCTGCCATGGATGCTGCTGTGTCCTTTCAAGGGAGAAGGACACTGGCTCCCACCCCCCATCTGTCAGTGTTTATCTGCCTCTGTGTGGGGGTTTCTGGGCTTGGTATGGCCAGGAGAATGGATGCCTTCAAGTGCATCAGGGGAAATGACCTGTCATTTATCTCTTTCCTGCAATGTCAGAGCCTGCAGCCATCCATCCTCGATGCCTGCACTGGCCGCCTCTTCTGCTCCTGGTGGCCCTGGGAGAAAGGTAGCTGGGCAGGCCTCCAGCCTACCTCGTGCTGCGACTGCCTGTGCCCCTGGCCCCTGCTCCCTGTCTTTCCTGAAGTCTCAGGTGGCAGGACTGGTGTTGAGAGAACCTAGGTGCTGCTTTGGCACTGCTTGTATTCCTGACAAGGGACAAAGGCCTAGAGCTAGAGATGGGCAGGGGAGCCACATGGCTGCCGCAGTTTCCGAAGCTTCATTTGTAGATGGTCCAGAGAATCCCGTGTTTAGAGCAGGGGCACTTAACCTGAGAGTCACTAGAGCCTGCTCTTACATATTCTCCTCCTGCTTCTGTCTTCTCACAGACATGTGCAGGGCAGGGACCCGTCTTCTTCACCTGCATCCCCAGAAGCCAGCACAAGGCCTGGTACATGGTACATGAATGATAAAGATGTGGTAAATGAAGTTGGAGGAACAGATTGAGTTATCATATAGCCTTTCACGGATGAGGGAAGTTGAGGGAGGGAGAAACCTTGGCCCAGAGCTGGGCTTCCTGTGCCTCTCTGTCATTGCTCCTGGGCCTATATTTAGTCATAAGCTGGAGACCCCTTTCCTATTCTCTCAATCTACTTGAGAAAGAAAACACTGAATAGATATCACAAGGCCTAGATCCTTCAGTCACTAGCTTTGGGACCTGATTCTTCACATATGGAACGTGGGTAATGGTAGATTTTTAGGGCCTCACATGGTGTGGAGGCACAGAGATGCTGCCACCCCAGACACTGTGGAGTGGGCTCAGGGGACTACCACCAAGACTGTGACCCTCCTCAGTATCAGCGATGAGATTATTACAGACAGCTTGCTGCACTGCAGGGAAATCGTGTGCTGTCTGATCTGGAGCCATGAACACATTCTATCTCTAAATTTTTCCCCAAAGCCCCATTCCAGCATCACCTATGTTGAGGAGAGTTCTTGGAACCTGGTTGTGGGACCCAGTATCTGTTTTTACTATAGCTGTCATCCTGTAATATGCAGGGCATATATAGCTGTGATGTGATAGGCTAGGCAGGCCCATATGCCTGAAACTCATCTTCTGCCCTTGATGGAAGCTGCTCTTCTTTCTTTTGGAGAACGATTTCTCTGTGGACTTGCCCAGAGAAGGATGCACACTGTGGTGCCCCTAGCATCGGGCATCTGTCCTCAACACAGATTTGCTACATATACAAAGGAGTCCCCTTGCTTGGGAACCAGGGCATTCACTACTACCCAATGTACTCTAGGGTCTGACAAGGAGAAGCCAAGATCCCTGAGGACAGGGCTTTGCCCCTATTCTTCTAGCTTCTTCCCAGCACAGGCTTATCCTGGGGTTTGGTAAGTAGTGCAGAACCTCCTACGTGGTCTCCCCATTTCTGTCTTGACCCTCCTTCAGAGCGATCCTGTTACTATATAGGCATCACCCTGCCTCTCTCTACTCAAAACATCCTGAGGCTTACTATCACACTCAGGTTGGAAGCTGGTATTCTTGCTGCCACCCACATGGCACTTCAAAGTTCCTGCAACTCTGTGAACTGACCTTCTGTGAGCCCTCAACTCTGTGTAAGTGACACGCAAATGACAGCTTCAGGGAAGACGCACTAATAGCTCCCTGGTGCCTGTGACATCTTTGCGTGGCTACCAAAACAGGCCTCTTCTCACTCCTCTTCTAGATCCACACTTTCCTGGCCATATTTAAAAGTACCTATCAGTCTCCCATCACCCCCATAGGACAGCTTCCCTGCTATGTTCTGTCCTTTCTCAAAAGCATCCATTACTTTACAGACAGGCTATCATGTAGTGCAAGCTGGTCTCAAACTTGCTGTGTAGCCGAGAGTGGTCTTGACATCCTACTCTTTATTAGAGTGTGCAACCACATTCCATTTTATACCGTGCTGGGTATGGAACCCAGGGCTGCATGCATCCTAGGCAAGGGCTCTGCCAATGGAGCTGTAACTCCAGTCCTTAACTATTTTAATGTTTTCAAGCCTTATAAAGGTATACTTAAGTGTGTGTGTGTGTGTGTGTGTGTGTGTACTCAGTAAGATGCATATAGATGTATGTATACGTATTTATCATGCATATGTGATACTATAGGGTTGTTTTTTTGTGTACTCACAAATACATATAGCTCTGTGAATATGTATGAATGTTTATATATGTGTGTATATATTATATATAAATTATACACACACACACACACTCTACTATGGGGGTATGTGTATGATCCTGGAGGTTGAATGATGTAGGCTCTTGGGAATGGTAGGCAAGTGCTCTAGAAGTGAGTCACATTTCCATCGAACCTGATGTTTGATATATGTGGACACTGTAAAATGATTAGATAAGCCTAATGAATGTGTCTAACACCTCACATAATTGGTCATTTCTCTCTCTCTCTCTCTCTCTCTCTCTCTCTCTCTCTCTGTGTGTGTGTGTGAGAGTGTGTGAGTGTGTGTGTGTGTGTGTGTGTGTGTTGAGACCACTCAGATGTACTCCTTCAGCAATTTGAGGTGCAACAACATATGATTAATAACCAGTCACCATTCTGTGTCCTGGATCTTCTGGGTGCATTCATCCTCCCGACCTGAAACCTTATAACCTCCTCCCAGTGGGTCTCACACACCTTGGAAATGGCTCCTTCGCTCAGCCCACTTCTTCATCTTCTTCATATTCTTCATCATCAGCTTCTTCTTCTTCTTCTTCTTCTTCTTCTTCTTCTTCTTCTTCTTCTTCTTCTTCTTCTTCTTCCTTCCTTCTTCTTCTCCCTTCTCCCTTCTCCCTTCTCCCTTCTCCCTTCTCCCTTCTTCTCCCTTCTCCTCCCCTCTCCCCTCTCCCCTCTCCCCCCTTCCCCCTTCCCTCTTTCCCCTTCCCTCTTCCCCTTCTCCTTCTTCTCTTTTCTGGTTTTTTGGATTTTTTTTTTTTTTTTTTTTGAGACAGGGTTTCTCTGTATAGCTCTGGCTGTCCTGGAACTCTGTAGACCAGGCTGGCCTTGAACTCAGAAATCGCCTGCCTCTGCCTCCCAGAGTGCTGGGATTACAGGCGTGTACCACCACCGCCCAGCTGCTCAGCCTACTTCTACCATAATGCTTCTCTCTGTCCTCGGGAAACTGTATTGTCCTGTGGGCTGGCCTAGTTGTGACTTCCCTTTGATATCACAGATGTCTCTTTGGGCCTAGAGTCTTCTTTGTAGCACTAACCTCAAATTCTAGAACGTACCTTAATGCCTCTATTTTGAGGGATGTGGGCAGGTCCAGCAGGGGCCACCAGGGGGAATGATGGTTCCTGTTGTGTGGGCAGCCTGGGATTCTAACACAAGCTGCCATGGGGACAGGGATCTGGGTGACAGGTCCTTAATGTCCTTTATTTTGAGCTTTATGAGTCCCAAACGGGGAGTCAAATGCAGCCAGGAAAAGGCCTTCCTAGGGAACAAGGAGATGGAGGCCTGGACCTGCCACCATTGTAGGGAATCAGGTCTCTGGTATCTTTTCCCTTTCTCTCCATGAGCCCAAGAGTCTGCGGGATAAATGAGATCCGGATTCTTAAGCATCTGGCTCCTTGGTGTAAGTTGATGTACAAATCCAAGGACATATGATGAGCTTAACTCCTCAAAATAATAAGTGCACAGAAGAGAAAACGGCACATTTGTATTTTAAAAGAAAACCTAGAGACAGTTATTTTAAAAACAACCATGACAACAGCAGAACCCCTGAGCACTCACGGGCTAGCAGGAGATTTTTTTTCCCATTGTCTGTGGGCTCTCCCCCACCCCCCCGTACCATGACTCTATCTCTAGGCCCCTGCGTCAGAGGGAGCCCATGATGGATGGACGGATGGATGCGCCTTGTCGGGGTGTTTCACCACAATTTCCCTTGGGGCGGCCTGTCTGTTGGCAGAGCCCAGCCTCCCGAAAGATGGTATCTCTTGCAAACTCGACAGCTAACAGACAGCTTCTCTCTTTGTATATTTCCCTAAAGAAGACCTGTCTTAATCTGTTTTTTTTTTATACAGCATATTTTATTATAATCCATATATGACTTGTAGGTTCCCAGCCCTCCATCCTTAGCCTAATAATGAAGAAGAAGGAGAAGGAGTCAGAGGCTCAGGGAGCCTGTGACATCCAAGGCGTTTGCATTTTTAAATGACCTGGGATTTAATTACTCACTCTGCTCCCATGTCGTACTCTCAGACTCATCGCTCCTGCATCCTGCTAATGAGCTCAGCGGCTCCAACAACCCCGTGGAAGCTTTTCTTTTGGTGCATTGGGTGGCAGGCTTGGGGCACCTGTGTCAAAAGCTTATGGCTTTGATCTGCCCCGGAGGGGACAGCCGCCCTGTCCAGAGCCTGGGGAAAAGCCACAGCTCTTCACTGGCAATTTTTCCTCTTCCTTTCTTTTATTTGTGGCATTTTTCCTTCCTATGCTTCAATCCTTATTTGTCTAAGAGTCCCCCCCCCCCAACCCCCTCTTATTTGGAAACCGATTTGCTTCGGTTTGCACAGAAGCTGTCTCTGGTGTGATGGATCGCGCTGGAAGTCACCCAAGGAGTATCTCTGTTCCCAATTAGAAGTGGAGGCAGAGCTGCCTCCGGGTCCCAAGGAGGTGGCTGGCTTTGGGTGACAGCTGCTGCCACTCCGGAAAGAGCAGCGATCCATAGGTTCATATCCATGTGTGTAAAATCAGGCTAATTTAAAGATGAATTATGTGTGTGCGTTTTGGTCCATCTTCTTTTGATGTTACATGTGCGATGGCTCCTGTCGGGTTATGCAGTTTCCAACTTTGCGTGAGGTTGAACAAGAGAAGCCTTTTAAAGAGTCACTGGATCCTATATCTGGATGAGCCATATTAAAATAAAATTAAATCAGTGACATCCCCAGGGGTTCCCAGGAGTGCAGGTCGTATGTACATCGCAGGAGAGCCTGGACCTGTCACCTTTCTCCTTGCCGTGCGCTGGGATCCCCTGGGGTTAAGACGCTGAGAGATTGTACCCTCTGCTAGGTTGTCTTGGGGGTGGGGTTAGCCTTTCATTCTGACTAGTCAAAGCTTTACCCAGAATGCTTTGCAAACAGGGTTTGCCAGAGGTCAGCCTGAATGCCGCTCCTGGAATGGTGCTCCATTGGGCATTAAGCAGGCAACATTAAGAACCATGTTTAAATTCCATCCACTTACTGAAAGCGAAATCTTTCTAAGCATTTCTTTTAATGCCGTAAAGCTGCTCTGTCCAGTGGGGTAGCTACTGGCCTCTTGTGGCTTTGGAGCCCTCCCCTGAATTTAGATGTGTTATAGGGGGGACATACATACCAGTGAGGTCTAAAAGTGTAAAATATCACATCGGGTTTTCAGATATCAACTTCATATAAAAATGGTTGTGTTTAGGATAGAGAAAATATAAAACTTAATTGCACCTCTTTTTTGCCTTTTCAAACAGTAACTAGAAAATTTAGGAGGATACCAGCCACTTTTATTGGATTTCTATTGGAACATTACCATCAGTGCTTAACACTGTGGTCATAATAACTTAGCAGCATTTGTGAGACACTCAAGCTCTCTTAGGTTTTTTTTGTGTGTATCACCCAATTTTGAACTCAAGTTTGTTTGTTTGTTTGTTTGTTTATTTAAATTTATTTACATTTCAAGTGTTATCCCCTTTATGAGTTTTCCCCCTCCCGGAAACCCCCTATCCTCTCCCCCTCCCCCTGCTTCTATGAGGGTGTTCCTCCACCCACCCACTCACTCGCACTTCCCAGCCCTCGATTTCTCTACACTGGGGCATCTATCGAACCTTCATAGGACCAAGGATGAACTCAAGTTTTAAAAAGAATAAAACATAAAAATCAACATGCCTCATTGCTTGCGTTGTTTCACACACTAAGTTTTGGGGCTGGTCCTTTTGAAGTTTCTTTATACAACATACTATCTTGTTTGAGCCGTATACTGATGCTATGAAATACATGCCTGTATCACCCCATGTAACTTATCAACAGAGACTTATATTAAGTCTCTGCCCCAAGGCAAAACTGACTAGGCCAGTTTGAAAATGAAACTATATGAGCCAATAAAATGTTTTGGCAATTAGGGGGAAATGATTCCACCCTGTCTTTGTGATATAAAGCCCCCCAGGCTTTGCCTTTCTCCTGAAGGGACTGGACCCCGGATGTCGCTGGCCATCCCTTGGAGCCCTTCACATGCCAGGGAGCCCTCTGCATTTTCACCACAATGGGTCCATTTTCGTTCTTGAGTATTACCTCGTGCATGCCAGCCAGTCCAGTTAAAGAGGATCAAATATAGACTGAATGATAAAAGGCAAGATAGAGACATATTTAGCTGGGGGGTGGGGGTGGGGTGGGGGTATGGGGGGGGGCAAGAAAGAGCAGCTGGCAGGAGGAGGAAGTTCCTAGTCCACCGGAAATCCGCCACTGGTTGCTGGGCTCGGTTTCCTGAGGGCGGAGAGTTCCCCACCATGCTGCATAGTACCTGCAGCCTAGCAGAGATGATTCTCTCATCCTGAAATCTGAGGACCAAAGGGAGAGTCTAGGAATGCAGTGGAATGCACAAAGCTCCGGAAGGAAACCTTTCCTCTTTCTAGGAAGAGAGAAGGGGCTGGTGGAAGAGCTGCCCCTTTAGAACAACTAGGCAGAAGGGCCTGGAGGTCAAGAGTGGACTTTGCTCCTTTCCAGCCTGTGGTACTAAGCAGGTTCTAAACCTCCCTAAACTGAGCTGCTTCATCTGTAAAATGGGATAAATCTTCACTCTGTGGTGCGATGGGGATTAGGGGGTGTCTGATTAGGTAATAGCTTCTTCTGCTCCTTCGGTGTTCTTGGTTTACCATACCACTTCCTCTGCATGTGCACCTTGCCACCAAAACACCGTGCAGGCTTCATCTGGGCTTGCTAGTCATTGGAGTTCGGATTCTTGTCCTGATCTTTACAGTGTCTTGAAAGGTCATGATTGCTTTCTTGCCTGTTGGGTACTCTTGCTGAAGTTGTTTAACTTTTCTGAGCTAGAGTGGCTTCCTTATAATTGGATTTGATGACTGAAACTTCCCTGCTGTAAAATACTGTCCCATTCTAGAAATTGGACACACTTACTGTCGAAGGCTAAAGGATAAATGTCAAATATACACATAAAATTATTAGAAGTTTGAGGGATGGTGACCAGCTGTTTGAGGACAGGGTATGAGGTGACACACCTTAATTATTTAAGATTAGACATTTGGAAGACTTTTCTGATGAGAGAGAGAGAGAGAGAGAGAGAGAGAGAGAGAGAGAGAGAGAGAGAGACAGAGATAGAGGGAGAGAGAGAGGAGAGAGGAGAGAGAGAATATCATCAGAGAGGGCTCATTAGAGCACATAGTTGATTCTGACACACAACTTAATTGTAACTTCATCACACATGCCTTACAGTTAGCATTTATATCTGTATCTTTAAATCATCCAAAAATGGAGTTCTCTCATTATTTGGCCACCTCCTGTGTGTCTGGTTCCAGTGCAGCAGCTGCCACATGACCGGTGCCCAATAGATATTTATTGATCAAAGAGATACTAGTCAAGTTTCACTGGTGGGTTGATCCAGTGGTTATGTTTATTTTTTTAGTGTGTGTGCGTGCGCTCATGCATGTGCATACATGAATATATTGCGCTCACGCATGTGCATACATGAATATATTTGAGACGTGACATACATATGAATGTCAGAAGATAACACACTATTATCTATTAGATTCAGTTTTTTTCTTCCACCATGTGGCTCTGGGGATTGAACTCAAGTCTTCATGCCTGGCAGCGAGGACCTTTACCCATGGACCCATCTTGCTGGCCCTGATTGTAGTTCATGTTGGGTATAAATCCTCTCTCTCCCTTCCTCTCTCTCTCCCTCTTTCCCTCTTTCCCTCCCTCACCCCCTTTCTTTCTCTCTGAAAGTTCTCAAAGAAGACTTCAGATACTTCTTTCTCCAGCTTTTCCTGGGGGGCTAGCCACTCCCAGACATATTTCTTCAGTTTTAAGGATGCTGGAATGGCCTTCTGTCTCCTGTGTGGTTTAGTGGAGGAGATGGCAGGTGGATTCCAGTGGAGTCTGGCAAGCCCGGTTAGGCTGATAAGCCCGGTGAGGCTGGCAAGAGGGCTGTGATTGGCGCCACCTGTTTCCGTTCGCCCTTCTAAGAGCTCTAGTTGTCCTTGCTGGGATCTGGGCCCTGGAGAAGCTGACTTAGGTGGGCCACAGCAGCCCAGCCCCTTGCCCACAGTCTCTGGTTTGGAGCTGGCCAATATGAGAGGCGCTAGAAGACAAGAGGAGGCAGCGCTTGTGTGGTTGGTTCTTGGTTTTCCAGGCTCTGATCTCCTATGCTTCCAGCCCCATCCCTGTGTGGGATTTCAGCAAGGACTCTCCCTCTGTCTCTCTAGGAGCGGCAGTAGGATGGCTCCCCTGACTCTGTCACCAGTCACCAGTCCTCTCTGACTCCCTTTGGCCTATCCACACTTCTGTCAATGATCCCTGCTTTAAATGAGAGATTGGTTTCACTTGGTTGTTCTTAGGGCCATTTAGCTGGCATGGACCACACATCTAGTGTGTGTGTGTGTGTGTGTGTGTGTGTGTGTGTGTGTGTGCACGCGCGCGCACAGAGGGAGGGCCAGGATCAAGGAGAGGTTGGAGGAAAATTATATGGAAAATCAAAATACAATTACTTATACCTTTGATTTCTGTTCTTAAAATAAAATTCCTTGCCAATTGTGGATACCTTGGTGAAGAGTCAGAAACTCTCTTTGGTCTCTCTCAGGGGCAGGGTTCCTCCACCTCTCTGACTATATAATAGCCTTCTGTGACTATAGTAGAATATAGCAGACTATAGTCACTTTCTGCAATTTCAAAGAGAACGGTTTATTTTGGCTAACTGTTTTCAAGATTTTGGTCCATGGGTAGAGGCAGACCCATTTTGGGGGCTTCTCTTGATGCCAGTGGTGGAAAGGACATGCCTGGAGCAAACTGCTTGCCTCATGACTAGAAAGAGAGGGGAGAAAGAGACCAGGGTTGTAAATCTCTTTCATGGATATACCCTAATAATCTAAGAACATTTTCCACTAGTACCTATCTCTTAAAGGTAGGTACTCTTAAAGCCCCCACCCCATCTTTCAATGGTACCACTTCAGGAAACAAACTTTGAACACACATGCTTTGAGGAGAATGGGAGCTTCAATGTCCAACCAAACTATAGTACCCATTGACTCACAGGCCCAGCACGATATCTCTTAATGTCTGTAGAAAAATGTCCTGCTTTACTGATTTCTCCAGATTTGGTAACACTGAAACTCTTGCTACAATTTTCTCTGGGCATGACAATGGCCTCCTACTCTGCTCTGGTGCCTGTTGGGTATTATTGGCACCCTTTCTGCCTTGGTTTGGGGCCTCTACTTCCCTGTGAGAGTAGCCTTTCTGAGGCCTATAGCTTTTTATTGAACAATATGGGCAGCCAGCATATCCGAGGGGAGACTTTGAAGATAATAGTAACCAGACATTGCTGTGATTGAATGTTTTCAAAAACTGTGGTCTTGGGCACTATGCTCCTCTTCATAGACAGAGAAATGGGCTCCATGCTCCTTGAGAAACATGCTCAAAGCCAAACCCCAAGACTGACAGAAGCAACTCTTGAGTCTCAGGCAGTCTGCTCCTACATCTAGAGGGGACCCTCTCTGTTCTGCCTTAGCTTGCTCCAGGGAGTGAGCAGGATAGAGATCTATTGTCTCTCCTACCATCTCTGGGCCTGTATGCTGGTGGAGAAGCTAAACCCAACATCAGTGTTCCACGATCCTGCTTGTCAGGAGGCGATAGCCTAGGCTGTTTAAGTTCTACCCAAGAACTTGGGGCCCTTCATCCCGGTTCCCAAGGATCACCCTTTCTGTTTTACCTGCTTCTGGGTGCCTGACCTGTCTGTCTGTGTTTGTTTTCCAGAAGTAGAACTGCCCCTGAAGAAAGATGGATTTACCTCTGAGAGCACCACACTGGAAGCCTTGCTGCGTGGAGAGGGAGTGGAGAAGAAGGTGGAGGCCAGAGAAGAGGAAAGCATCCAGGAAATACAGGTACCCTCACCTGCCGAGGGAGCCCCGGGGCGCTGCCACCTGCTGCTGCCTCTGTGCCGTGTGGTCCTGTGACACTGCTGCCAGGAAGCTTAGAGCTTCTGAATTAAAAGCATCCCTCTACCTCAGGAGCAGTCTTTGTCTCCTCACATCTGTTCCTCTCCCTGGTTTCCTAGTATCTGTACTCAGAACACATCTGCTAAGCACCATTTTGTGCTGAGTCCTAAAGACATAACAGGAACAGGATAGACTGACTGATTTGAGTCCTTGGCTTTGTAGACACTGGGGCCTATGCCTCACCTCTGCCCCTTTCCTCACACCCCAGCCTGCGCTCTACCTCACCATATTATCTTGCAGCCTTTTCCAGCACTCCCTACCCATCCTCCAAAGTCAGCCTGGTCACCCCTCCCCCATGTCATCCCTCCCCCAGGCAGGGACAGTTGCTTTGATCCTTAAGTGTCCACTGCCCTCTGTGTCCACCACCTGTAAAGCTCTCAGACATCACTGTGAGGATGCACGTCCATCCTTTATCACCCTCAGTGTGTCTCGGACCCCTCCTATCTAAAACTATAGGGTAGGTACAGTGTGTTAGAATAATATCAGTTAATTCTGATATAATATTAATAATTAAGCATAATTAAATTATACGTTGATTATATTTATATATTAAATCTTGATATTTTTGTCATACATCTCATGGTATTTTTATATCCAATTTAACATTTGATTTAATTGGTTCACTAATTTATTAAAATCTTGATTAACACCACCACCACCAACAACAACAATAGCACATTCTGTTTTGGTGCTTTGTAAATATCTGTATGTCAGGGACAATGGTGTGTTCATTGTCTTGTTCATGCCAACACGGAGCTGGCTCTCCTTAGAGATGCTGGGTGAAGCCGAGGCTGGCTGCCTCTGCCCTTCCAGGGTTAAGATGAAAAGTCAAATCCTCTTCACTTAGTTGCCGCCCCCGGATGTATTTACTCTCCTCTCTTTCCACAAGTTATACAGCCCTTGTAGAGATTGCTGCTAGTTTGGACTTAGCCACCCCTGGGTTGTCTGTTTCCCGTTAGCATCCCCTGTGCCAGCGATCCCGTCTGCAGTGTCTTCAGCAGGCGTAGGAGTGGCCCCTGTCCCATACCTCTCCTGCTGCCCTGATCACCCTGCCTCTTTCCCTGGCTTGAGTTACTTAGTTGCCTTCTCAATGGTTTCTCTGCTCATGCCGAGAAAGACAAAGATCACTTTTAAAAACCTGTGATTTTAGACTCGTAGCAAAAGGAAGAGGAAAGTAGAGAGATTTCTCACCTCCTCTAACCCTCCAGCTCAACCTCTCCGGTTAGCAGCAGCCCACATGTGTATCCATCAGTGAGCGCCCTTGACAGGCCTTTCTCCCTGAGAATCCACAGTTTATGTTAGTGTTCACTTTTGGGGTGCCCTATGCTGTGTGCTAGGAGAAATGTATAATGAATGATTCGAGTCCACCCTGAATAGTAAGACCAACTGTGGCCTGATACGCATCTCATCCCGGCTACAGCCTTCTGTCTCTCCTCCCTCCCCCATAGTCTTGGCTACCCAGGTAGCCTTTTCTGATTGGCTTCTGTCACAGGACCCACACAGACTCTTCCTCCATGACTTTTCTTGATGCCATAGCTCATTTCCTCCCTGTGCTGAGCACCATTCCTTTGGGAGGATAGATGGCCGGAGGGGAAGGAATTCTTTCTATGGCTGCTCACGCCCGAGTGGAAGCGCTTGCCTCTCTCAGATGGGGTGGGCCCTGGTTGGTTGTTCTGCTTCGGAAGTCCTTCCCCAGATGCACACGCTCTCATCTCACCTTTGGGTGCCCTGGCCACTGTGATTAATACCATTCCCTACACCCATCTTGTCCTTGTACTCAGCTGTTTTTTCTTTTCCTTTCCTTTCTTTTTCTTTTTTTCATATTGCACTTAGCACCATCTAATATTCTTTAAATTTTAGTTTTTGTGATTGTTTATTCCCCTGGTGTGGATGTAACCATTACTGCCTGCCCCTCGCCCCCTTGACTACTTTGCTCACTAGTATACCTTAAGCACACAAACCCAGCTGGACACATAGTAGGTACACAGTAAATGCCTGCTTGAGGGGACTGGGGGTCTTGTTTCTGACCACCTCCCACCATCTCCCATGTCCGCTCTTTTGCTTTAGTCCTAAGCCCAGCTGTATTTGTGTCAACTCCTTCTTAATAGATCTTTTGTTTCCACTAAATAGATCCAGTGCTCACTTAAGGCCTCCTTAGGCCCCTCCCCTCTGCTTTAGGGGAGTGTTCCTCCTTAGTCTCTCTTCCTCAGCCTTCTTGCTCTGTGCCTCTGGTCTGCTGGTGTGTGTGGTTTTCCACTTCCACTGATTGTGTTTAGTGGTTAAGCCCGGCCCCAGCACCACCTTCCCCATCAAACCTTTCTTGGACCCGACAGCTGGAGTGGCCTCTTTTTTAGCTCAGGTGTTTGAGACACTTCTTGCTTGCTTTCTTGCGTCGTGTGTTGAGCTGGTCATGCATTAGCCTCTGTGTGTGGACCTGTAGCATTCGAAGCAAGGTGCGCCATCTCTGTATTCCCCACGGCCCTGTTAGTGTTTTTACCTCATTGGTGTACTTCCGCAGGGTCTGTGGTTGATGCAGAGCCGGTGCTCAGAAGCCTGGATTCACACAGACATTCTGTAAGGCTGGGAGGGAGTCTGAGCCACCTTCACGTGGCCCTAGGCCAGGACACATGCTGTCATCGTATCGCCATTATTGCATCAGCCCTGGTGTTCGCAGTGTGGCTGCCGGTGCACAGCGTGTGAGCACGCTGTCTGGACTGTAGGATGCTGAAACTCGACCACAAGCCACTTGCGTTTAACCTCTTACTGACTTTTCATTGCAGACCTACATACGTAATAAGTCGACTGTGTGCCTTTTCCTTAGCTTCTCACGCGTTAATTCGCGTGTGCTCTTGACTGCTAGGCATTCTGTTTTGAACATGGAACGGAAGGTGCTGAGGAGCGCTCTAATTCCAGTGTGACACACAACTAGAAAAGCAAGCGGACTAATAAGAGAATTGGAGCTTTTGGATTAATGAAAGCCAGTAGGAGGAAGCAGTGTGGAAGGAGGGGCTGAGCTTAGGCGATGAATGTCCTAAGGGACATGGGCTTAACCACAGTCCTGTGGGCTGACAGGAGCCAGCGATGTGAGATCCCCGGAGTGACAGCTCTGAGACAGGTCAGTGCCCATCTTGTCCAGTGAGCAGACAGAAGGCCCTGTGGTCTGAGGACAGTACTGGGGTGGGGGTGGGGAGGTGGGACAGGTGGGCAGGAACAGACCCTTAAGGCCTCTGGATTCCTAGTTGTTGTGGCTTAGGCCTCCTGTGAGATGGAAAGGAGCCATTTGGAGGGTTTTGATCAGGGCAGTGAATTTAGATTTCATAAAGATACCTTCCTGCTCTATGTGGAGAGCAGACAGTGCAGGACAGCAGTGGAAAGGATAAGTTAAGAGATCCTTCCCTCCCTCCTTCCCTCCCTCCCTCCCTGCCTCCCTCCCCCTCACCCCCCCACCCCCGTCTCTCCTCCCTTTCTCTCTCCCCCTTTACTATTGAAAACAAGCACAAATCATTGTTACCAGCACACTAAAGGCTATTTGGTGTAACAGTAGGGAATGCTATTTTCAAATGTGTTTATTCTTCAGATGTCTGTGGACAGGGGCTGCCCGTGTGTAACAGGGTGTGGGTTCTGTGTTATGTTGGATGCCCCCTGTCCATTACTCCCGCCTCCGACTCTCCCACTTAGCCTCCTGAGCCCTGGCTCAGGCTTTGTTTGTTAGGAGCTCCTGGCTGCTCCCATGGAGTGAGTTGGGTAGATAGGCTCAGGAGTCGGCTGCATGGCAGGAAATGAAGACAAGTGGGCAGTGTATCTGAGGGCAGTGTTTTAGACTCAGGCTTCTAGGGTTACATGCTGATGGCAAGTGGCATGGAAACTTGAGGGAGAAATCAGCTTGCTCCTGGGCCAAGAGTCTGTGAGACACTTAAGGGACCAGCTTAGTGGCGGTCACCTTTTTTTTTTTTTTTTATTAACCTTCCAGTCTAGAATTCGTGTTATGTGTAGCAAATTCCTCATCATGAAATATGACAGGGGCATCAGAACTGTTCTGAGAAGCCAGAGGCAATGACCTTTAGATACCAGCACTTGGAACTTGCCATGATTAAATGACTTTAAGCCCTGGAAAGTATGCAGGATACAATCAACAACAGTAGCCACAGTGCTACCTACCTCATACTCATTCTATGATTTTTTTACTCACAGTGGTAGAGCATCTGATCTGGCCTTGCTGGGCTTGACTAGTAACCTTGTTTTAAGGTCAGGAAGCCAAGAAGTGTGCTCTGGACCCTAGTCCACATCTCCTATCGATGGGCCAGAGGCCATGGTAAGCAGGCAAGGACATTTCTCTTTGATGTTGAAGGTTGGCTAAGCTATCTATCTGTAAGTGCTGTGTCTTAGTAAGGGCTCCTAATTCTGTGATAAAACACCATGACCAGGGATACTTATAGAAGAAAGCATTTCATTGGGGACATACTCACAGTTTCAGAGGGTTAGTCCACGATTATAATGATGGGGAGCATGGCGGCTGGCAGGCAGGCAGGCAGGGCGGGCGATGAAGGAGTGGCCGAGAGCTCACATCCTGACCACACGCCGAGGGAGAGGCACTGGGCCTGGCATGAACTTTTGAAACTTCAAGGCTCAACCCCAATGACACACTTCTTCTAGCAAGGCCACACCCTCTAAAACTTTTTAAATAGTCTAAAGAACTGGGAGCCAAATATATGAGCTGATGGGGATGAAATTCTCATCGCTTCCCCAAGACAAGCAGAGAAGATAGAGAAGTCATGTGGAAGGTTTTGTGTCCTTTGGAAAGATCAGGTGACCAGCAGTAACCTAGAAGATGTGTCTAGAGTGGGATGTTCTGGTAACTCTCTCTTGGGTTTCCCACTTTGAAGACAAGATTACAGAGTCGTTGCTGTCTTGGAGACCATTTGAATAGAAATGGTGACGTCAGACTGCATGGGCAGTGCGTACCGTCTTCTAAGCCTTTTCATAGTTGGTGTGACTTCTCACCTTGAACCCACACAGCAGGCCCTGTGCTACATGGTAATGCGGTCTCTCTAGCGCCGCCTTTCTAGCCTTGCCCTCATCATCTTTCTCCAAGCCACTGAGCACTGGTCACACCTCAGTCTTTCTCTCCCCTGAATAAGCCGCAGTCCTCTAACTGCTTCACCAGCGCTTGGTGACCCAGAACCTGCCTAAGTCTATCCATCCTCACACATAATCCTTCTGTGAAGCCGGAAGAGTCCATGTCGCTCTCATCCATCATTTGACCACCCTCCACATATCCTGGTTCTTTTGTCCCAGCCTCAGGAAAGCCTCCTCTGACCTTCAGATCCGGCCAAGTTCCCTTGGAGCACCCTTTCACAGAACCTTGACCTAACCTCTCACAATCGTTACAACAATGTGTATTAAACAGTTATATATGCTATTTCAATCTGTCTTCCTTTTAGCATACTTTAAGGTACTAAGGCTATATGAGGCTAGGACTGTAGCCATTTGTTTATAGCTTGGCTTAGTGCCTACATATAATCAGCAGAGGACAAATAGTTATAGAGCTGAAGAGTTGCGAGTTTTTAATAGGATAAGAAGAGGCACTAAACATTGTATCGCTCAAAGTTACATCAGTGAGCCAGTGAAAAGCTTCTTCTACCGTGTTGGCTCCTGGGCTCTCCTGAGCTCCAAGTCTATTTCTTCATATACTGTTCCCTGGTAGCAACTGGGTCTTCTATGGCCTTTTACTCTATTATAGAGCTGGGGGCGCACCTTCTGCTCCCATTCCTGGGGGTGTGGGTGTGGGGGTAGGGGTGAACCGCTCAGTTCTGTCTGAAGCATCTGTTGCAGTGCACCTGAGGAGCCTCAGTGGCAAGGGAGGGCGAATGAGTGTGAAGCTAATAGGCTCACCAATCCGACCTTACTCGGGTCTTGGCTTCGCTGGATGATTGTGAACAGTCAAAACTGTTTGCAGCCTCAGTGTGTGCACCTTTAAAATGGAAAGTGGCTCTTGTATTGCCGTGTTCTGAGGGATAGTAGAGAGGGCTCATTTGCATTCATGAACTTAAAGCTTGATTACTTCTTAAAGTCCAAAACTGAAGGTCCTGGGCTGTGATGAAATCATCTTATTTTGCTGTCTATCCATCTATCTGTACGTCTGTCTCTACGTGGGTGCATCTGTCTGTCTGCCTCTTTTTCTCACTCATAACCCTTGCTGCCCTTTGGTTTACTATGTAACTGAGCATGGCCTTGAACTCCTGCTCCTCCTCTTCTGGGATTACAGGCTGTGCCACTAACACTTTGCTGGACATTTATTTTTCTTAAAAACAATCCCACAGTGGATTGTTATGGGCTGCATATTAAGGCTGTGCTCCTGCCTGCTAAACATTAAGTTCTTCGCTTTCATCAAACAAGGCAGAGAAGGAGAAAAGGCTTCTTATATACTGAGGTGGCTAGCTCTTTAGAAACAAAAGAACACATTGTATTAAAGACAGTAAGTTTTGAGTGAGTAACCTGGCCCCACGCAGAAAATCGTCCTTTCGCTCTTGCTAAAAACCTCTTTTTGGGGGTGGTGGTGAAAGAGTTGAGAAAGGTCAGCAAGCGGGGACAATTTGGCTGGAAGGGGCCTGAAGGCTTAAAAAGAGGGCTGGTTCCACCGAGACTTCAAACTCTTAGGCAGTGGCCGCTCCCTTGCCTTGCTGAAGAACAAAACCCCCAGAATATCCCCAATTTGCCCTTTGATGGTCCTCACCGTTGCCTTTCATCTCCCAACTCTTGTATTTGACTCTCTTGTCATTTCAGAGGGTTTTGGAAAATGATGAAAATGTAGAAGAAGGGAATGAGGAGGAGGATTTGGAAGAAGATATTCCCAAGCGCAAGAACAGGACCAGAGGACGGGTGAGTAGGGTGAGGTTACGAGGGAAGAGTTCATGTTGAGTCTTGTCATCTCCGTACCTAGGTAGACACACCTCGTGGGCTTACTTGGCACTCTGAGGAAGATGCTGGGGGAGGCCCAGGCCGGGCATGTCTGCCAAGTCCAGAGCTGGCAAGAGGAAGGAGAGGAAGCAGAGGGTGCTGTGGGGGGTTTGGTGTGGGGAGAGGGCAGGGCAAGGAGGATTTTTCAAGACTCCATCATGAAAGTTCTTGCCTTGTCATTCCTGTCATTCCTGGGGTTTTCCAAGAATGACAAGATTAGGACACCTGCTTTGGGACATACTTCCATGGGCGGGCAGAGAGAGCAGAAGCCTGCTAGAAGCAGGCAGGCTGTGGCTGACGGTCCCCTGAATGGATTTTGCATGAACTTTAGAGACACATGGCCCTGAGATGAACTAGGAGAAGGGGGTCAGAGGTGGGAACAAAGAAAACACTGGTGAGTTCCTAAGGGGGAAGGGGGCTGACCAGGACCATGTTTTTGGACATTCTATTTGGTTCTCCAGGGTCTTTTTGTTTGATGACGTGTTCTGTGTTCACCTTCAGTGATATCCAAGGGCATCTCGATAACTAGGTGGACCTCCAGGGGAGGGCTACGCCTCCTCACGGGAAAATCCACTTTTGAGGGCTTGAGAATCTAGCTCCTATGAGCTCTAGTTAGGACCCTCTCCTTCCTGTGGGAGAGAAGTCAGTCCTGTGAGCCCTCAGTGTTTGAGCTCACTGGCAAGTGTTGTAAGCTTGTGTTTTACACACAGCAGCACCACAGAAAGTAATTACTAAATTACTAAAATTAGATGCCCAGGACTCTGCCCCGTTATTAGGCTTGGGATCACACCTTTGCGCTATATCATAAACAACTTCCCAGGCGGTTGCATGAAGTCTAGTGCTGGTCACACTGTGATCCAAATGCTCCTATTGTCCATAACAGCCAGAGTTGTCAGTGTGGGAGGGCCAGCTCTCTGATGGTACAATTTTATTGGGCGCTACCATCTTTATCAATGACCAATAATTCCACAGTTTTGTCTTGTGCACTCTTTTCTCCTACTTATTGTTGGCTTCTGTGTGTGTTTCCCACTGGAGTATTTGAAAGTAGATTCTATACATTTTATTATATATTCCAATGCAGCACTGATATGCCTTGTTCTAATACTTACTACCCTTGCCCCGGGAATCCACTCGGTATTTGCTACCTGCCTGTTAATTATCTCTAAGTTGTCACATCAGATAGTACTGCTATACTTATGTTCAAATAACCCTCATTACACTTATCAGCCTAGAAGTGCAATAGTAACAATACCAACAATTCATATACCCCCAAAGAACTCATTAATAGTTTCCTTGAAGTGAAAAAGCAGACAGTCTCCTTTTAAGTTTTAAGGAAAATGTCATATGTCAAAATTGGTGAACTCTATAGTGAGAATGAACCTTCTCTCTGTGAATTTGTGAAGGAGAGAGGAATTTGTGCTATTTTTGCTGCTTCATCCCAGAAGATCGAAGGTTATGGCCTTGGCCCATGATAAGCACTTAGTTAAAATGGACAAGGCATTCGGTTACAGGGCTCGGGACTCTCTGGGCTTCAGGCGTCCACCGGGTGTGGCGTCTTGCATTACATTCTCTGTGGGTCAAGGAGCACTTCCCTTGCTTAGAGATTTAAATAAATTTAGAATTTCTGTGTGTGCATGTGTGTGTATGTATTTTGAGGGGTGCATATCCTCCCTGGGTGGTGATGTGTGCTTTTTATCACTTCAGGGGTATACAATGCTTGGGGTGTTCTGCCTTTAGTGGTGTTCACACTGATCAGGACTTGCTGCTGGTAGCCCCGTCTCTCTCTTACAATGTCACTTGTCATGGTTTCACTGATGGTCTTCTGCGGTTCTAGATAAACTTGCTTGGGCATATTATTTCACTGTGGTGTGTGTGTGTGTGCGTGCGTGTGTGTGTGTGTGTGTGTGTGTGTGTGTGTGTGCGCGCGCGCGCATGACACACGCATGACACACCTTTTCCATCACAGGGGCATTGAGTTTTTGTGCCTGTTGTGAATACCAAGAGCTTTGTACCTTTCAACCTGCTTCCACCTCTCCCCTGCCCCTGCCAGACTTTGTAGAGTACATTGAGGAAAACGGCCAGGTAATCCTGGCAAGAGTGTGGAAGGTGTTATTTCCCCATTAGTGGGGAGGGGTTGGGTGTCTTTTCTGTTGAGGTGTCAGGAGCAACAGTGCCCACTGGCCCTTATACTCACTCAAAACCAGGCAGAGTGAAGGGCTCCAGAGGGAGCCCGTTATACAGAGGGCTCTATGCCTGGTGCTTTAAGTTCTGTAGTCTTCATTTCCAACAGTTCATTGTAGCAGCAGCTAACAACACATGGCTACCTGGTCCATGCTGGTCCAGACTGTAGGGTGCTTTAAATGCAATATATACACCACATTTTCATATCTGAGAATAAAAGAAGAGTGTAGAATACCTCACTGTTAGTTTTAACAGTAACATGTTTTGTTATATTTGGTTAAAATGTATGTGTCTCAATCTATTGTATTTTTTTATTATTATCTTTTTTTTTTTTTGAAGTGTCAGGGCTGAACATGGGTTTAAACATGCTAGCTAGTTGCTAAACACTGAGCTACACTCCAGCTAGCCTATCTCATTCCAAAAAAAAAAAAAAAAAAAAAAAAAAAGGGCAACAACTGGAAAAAGTGGCCACCATATAAGAGTGGCTTGGTATTCCAGAAAGGTTACGCAACTTGCTCAAACTTGCTCAATCTGGTCAGAAAGAATTAATTTGAACACAGGTCTATGCTTTTTCCCCCACTGAGTCCTGCCTGGCCCAGGACCCTGCCCTCTTAGGCTGAATGATGAATTAAACAAGGGAAGCAGGAAGAAAAGTCATGTTTGAACTTCATGAGTGGGCTCCAGGCTGCACAGTGATGCCGTGGTCACGTCACCATGCTGAGAGCCATGGAGCAAGCGGAGGGTTACGAGTGAGTGTCCGGGCTAAGCAAGGGTGGGAAGCTGCCTCGCTCACAGCTCTAAGCTTTCACAGGGCTCTCCAGCTGCTGCTGGAACTTTCTGGCCACTGGAGAGTTGAGTTCTCTCCGTATGGTCTGCACTACAGCCTCAGTCTCACCTGGGAGCTCATTGGGAATGCAGGAGGAGCCCGACCTCTACCCCACAGGCCACTGACAAGATTCCCGCTACTCCACTACTCCGTAAACATGAAGGGGGGCAGGGCTTTGACAGTGAGTCTCCAATGGGTTTCCCTCAGTTTAACGTCTACTCCAGGAGTGCCAACCTTAGCTCTACCACCTCCCGCATGATTCCTTGAGTGAATCATGTAACTTCTGTGATCTGGGCCTCAGTTTATTCATCAATAAGTTGGGAATAGCAACACACAGTCAAATTTGAATGCCTAATAAAGGATAGATTAAAGAAGGATATTACAAGTGAAGTGGATGACTTCCTGAGTTTTAATTCTATATATTATCTGGGAGGGGGTGAGGACAGTTCATACCCAACTATTAATAAGTGGGCCTTTTGGTAACTTCAACATAAGAAATTAATGAAATTCCTGTGAATTTGCATCATTAATCAATCATCATCAATAAATCAAATAACCAATAAAACAAATTAGTAATTACTCTTACACTTGGTACAGCCCAGGGTTTGTGTACTTGTATGTGCACAGGCAGGTGTCAGGGATTTTGCTAAAGAGCAAATTCTGATTGATAGTTCTGGGATATGGGGGATGAGATCTTACCTTGCTGGTAAGCGCCTGGCTGTTGCTGCTCCGAAGACCATGCTTCAAATGGCGGGCTGGTAGCCATCCCTCCTTCTCTCCCGGCTTCTAGAAGTCTTTACACCGTTAACAAATACTGACAGGCCTTCAAAGCTATTGTTCTGGGTATTGCAGGTGACAATAATTTCACTAATGATTTGCTATATGAGAAATTAAGACAGAATCCAGCTTGTGAATGTAGCTCATGAATATACAAGCACACGCTGGAAGCCCCGTCAAATGTCATGCAGGCTCTGGAAGCCCCCACCGTACGCTCAGGAGGAAGTGAGAATGAAAGAGTCAGATAGATGATCCTTTAATGACACTGGGAGAGTGGCTTTTGTTAGAAAGTACTAATTTTTAATTATGCGTATGTGATTAAGTGCAGAAGAGTGCAGGTGTCCTCAGCGGCCAAGAGAGGGCGCCAGATCCCCTGGTCCTGAGCCAACATGAAGGTGCAGGGTACTGAACCTGGGTCCTCTGGAACTGCAGCAAGCGCTCTTGACTGCTAAGCTCTATCTCTAGCCTGTAGAAGAGATCTGATGTTCATCTTAGACACACCACTCGAGAACAGCTTTTATAGAAGAACTACCCTTGACTGGAGTCTCTTTGTCCTCATTCCCAGTCTTTTTTGTTGTAGGAAACTCAACAGCAAAAGAACCGAGAAGGGTTTGAAACCTTGGGGCCATTGTCCCCAATATGAGTGATCTTTGAAGATACAGACCATAGAAGGGCAGGAAGGTGACAGGGAATCAGAACTGAGGAGAATAAGGACCCCACCCATGGCCTCTGCTTCTTCTCTCTTCTCTCAGGTGCCTGGGTTTCCTGTTCCTTGGGGCACAGGACTCTAGAACTCCTGAATTTAAGTGTCTTTGCAACTCAAGTTACCAACAGGGGTCACTGTTTTCAAGTTCCAAGTTGCTTGAAGGTAGAATGTGAGTGGCCCAGGTTAGAGTTAAAATAGGCTTATCCTAGTAATGAGTTGAGCCCTCCTGAGCCTACCCACTATATGGCCAATAAGGCAGGACCCTGTGGTATCCGGTCATGGCTGCCATGGCTTCAACATGTGAATGGGAAGTGAACATTCTCAGGGAGGGAGGATGGGTCTCTTTTGGAGAGTAAGGTCCAAAGGATTCTCTGCATCAGAGTCTTGAAGCCTGTCCTCCTGTTTCCATGGGCTCTGGGACCTGGAAAGGCCTGGGCCCACGCTCATCCGAGCTAATATCTGTGGAAGAGCTTTGTACTGTGTGCCCAGGAGAATGTTAGGGGGTTCATAATAAAGTATAAAATGCCATCTTTCCCCTCAGGACCCAAGACTCAAACTGGGGAGATGCTGAGTGAGATCCATGAGGCAGTAAGATGTCTACTGGCTTCTCATGTGTGCTAACCAAACACAAAGAGAGCCTAGAGGATCTACATGGGCATGGAGGGGTTAATAGCATCCTGTGGGCTTGACTGTGTCCCGTGGCTTTATACTCCTGATCCTATCTCAACAACTGTGCTGCCTTCTGTGGCCAGTTTATTCATTCACTTACGTTTATATTGATTGAGGCACAGTCTTTTTAAGTAGCCTTGGGTGGTCTGGAACTTTCTGTGTAGACCAGGTTGGCTCAAACTTGCAGTATTTGTTCTGCCTCTGTCTCTCGCGTGCTGGGGTAACACATGTGCACCACCACATCTGGCGTTCTGTTGCCCCTTTTATAAATGACTAAGTTAAGGTTTAGAGGGATAGCTTGTTTGGTGATACCCAGCTGGTGCTATCTGTGGTTTGGATGTGGCTTGAGAGTTCCTGAGACTTCATATGATGAAATTTAAAGGTCAGTTGAGATGCTGAGAGGTCAGAAACGGGGTGACTGTTGTATTCAGAATGGGCCTTCGGAAAGTCACTAGGATTATTAGGTAAGGTCAGGGTGGGGCTGCTCCTGAGGGCCATTAAAAAGAGACAGAAGGACTGAAGGAGATGTATATGAGGGCTCTCTGTGTCTTGCCATGTGATGCTCTGTGTTGCCTGTGGATTTTGGTAGCAAGAAGAATATCACCAGATGAGTCCCCTACATGTTGCACCTCCAGGTCCATGAGAAAATTCCCTTCTTTTCCTTATGAAAGTACCTACCTCAGACTTTTTGTTATAGTAATGAATATCTGACTGACAGAGCTGGAATTTCAATGTAGGGCCCCATCAGACTTTAGGACAACACCATTTTTTACTCTCAAGTATTGCAAGAGGAAGATTTTTGGAGGGTGAACACTGGCGGGACTAAAATGTAGACTGCCTGTGGATGGCAGAGGAGAGGCAATCATAAAAGAAACCGTGACAATAAAGATGGCGACCCAGCCTGAGCCTGGTGAGATGGTTGGGTTGGCGGTAGACTGCCATTGGCAAGGAAAGTGTGTCACAGGTGGCAATGGAGGCATGTGAGGGAGCAAAGGGCCTCAAGCTCCCACTCCTGTCTCTTGTCTATGTGGCTAGGTAGTCATGTAGGATGGGTTAGGCTGGGCTGTGGGGAGGTAGAGCCCCAGCCAGGGCCCTTTCTGGGGAGTTTCAGGATTAGCCGATGGGCTTTGAGGAAAGCATTGGGAAACAGATAAAGTACAGCCATGGCCAGCTCACTGCCTGGGAGACTGATGTCGTGACCACACAACCGTTGAGGAAGGTACCTGGTCCCAATAACAGTGGTGGCTCATTCAGGACATCTGTGAGACAGATAGAAAACCAACAAGTAAACTCACGCATGTGCAATGTAGGACGAGATAACAGCAAGTGCCCTGGCTAAACATAAAACGGAGAAGGAGGGAAAAAAAAAAGATACAAGTAGACATCAGTGGGCTGGGAAGGGCTTCTTGGAAGAAGTGGCATTTGAACAGGTCACATAGGATTCTGTCAAACCTACAGCTTCCAGGAAATGAAGAGTTCCATTGCCTCCAGAGAATTCCACACACATCTCCTCAGATGCCCCATATAGTCTTTATCTCTGTTTGCCAAACCAAGGCCTTGGGGAGTGTGGGAGCATGCATCCTCCCTGCTGGGCAGCCAAGCAGGGAGGGGAGGGAGGCAGCTGACTCCCTCAGAAGCCCCTGTGCTTCTGTTGTGCCTGCCCCTCAGCTCCTGCCTTGACAAGTGGCCAGCCTTGCAGAGCCCCCTCCAGCATTTGCTGTGGCCTCATCATTCTGCCTGACTTGCTTTTTCCTGCTCCGAGGGGCTGTGACCGGGCTGCCCGCTGTGCATGTCAAGCAGTCTCCGGCTTCACTGAGAAGGTGTGGGGAAGGCTAGGGCAGTAAGGTGGCCACCCCTAGCATCCTGGGCCCACTATCTGTCAGTGCCTCAGGGTGATGGGCAGTGCTCACAGAGTACTGAGCGGATTTGGAGGAGGTGGAGGAAAAAGGGGAAGAGATGGATGAAGGGGGAGGAGGAGGAGGAGAAAGAAGGGGAGGAAGAGAGTGGGTTTTACTGATTATCCCTGGCAGGGTGGGAGCAGGGAGGTGTAGTGGCAAGGAGGGAAGGAGGAAGGTGGAATTTCTTCTTCTTCTTCTTCTTCTTCTTCTTCTTCTTCTTCTTCTTCTTCTTCTTCTTCTTCTTCTTCTTCTTCTTCTTCTTCCTCTTCCTCTTCCTCTTCCTCTTCCTCTTCCTCTTCCTCTTCCTCTTCTTCCTCTTCCTCTTCCTCTTCCTCTTCTTCCCCTTCCCCTTCCCCTTCCTCCTCCTCCTCTTCCTCTTCCTCCTCCTCCTCCTCTTTCTTCTCCTCTTCCTCCTCTTCTTCCTCCTCCCTCCTCCTTCATCATCATCATTTTGAAAAAGACAAGCTAAGATGGCAAAAGCGATAGTTTGGCAAGGTGGAGTTGCTTGTGAAGTCTGTGTATGTTGAGAGCGAGTGCCACAGGCCTGGAGAGTAGGCCCATCTTCAGCGAAGTCCTCAGTGAGATATATGCACTGCTGTTTGTGAGTATGTGCGTGTGAGAAAATCCATCCCAGGCTTTCCCAGCACTTCTCTAGAGCAGGTCCTGGCCTTGCTCCCCAGAATTCTGTTCCTCTCCTGCCGACCCTTCCTCTCTGTCTCTGAAGACAGCAGCCAGCTCCTCCCATGGCTGGGACTTTACCACCACTCATTAGCTATGAATGACCCGGAGAAGGCTAAAGGGAAGGCCAGCACGGGGCTTACAGTGGCTTATGGATAAGCCTTGCTGTTTTGTGGTGGCTGCCGTGGGGCGCAGAGCTGCTGCTCACCTTTTAGGCTGGTCTCTGTTACTACTAAAGTCTAGCTCCTTCTGCCCTTCCTTTCCTCCAGTCATGTGACCCACCCGGGGAGACGCCCAGGGTTCTGGTGTAAGTATCAGGAATCCAGCTCCAGTTGACCTTAAAGGTCAGGGTCTTAGTCCCTGACGGAGGCCTGAGGTAGACTACATACAGGAGCCGTGCCTGAAGCCCAGCCCTACTGTGAAGGCCAAACATGGCGGAAGAGCCTGGCCTCCTGAGGCCTTTAGGGTAGGCAGTGAGGGGGCAGGAACCTGGCAGCTGAGGTACAGCCATTACACTTCCTGTTCCTGCATCCCCAGTGTGCTCATCAGCTGATCAGCGCACGGAGTAACCTGACATCTTGTGTCAAATTGTAGGAGAGTGTCTGTCAGTAGTGTTCACTGTCAGATAGGTAGAGATACTGTATGGCAGAGGGGCCCCATATTTGACAGATACAGGACTGTATTAGACTTCTGTTGCTCTGTGTGGCAGGGCACTGGAGAAAGCCTCTTCAGGGAGTGAGGCCTTATTGTGTCTCAGGGCTTCAGAAGGGTCAGCCACAGCTGGCTTTCTCCATTGCTGCGGGTCTGTGGGGAGGCAGACCGCCACACTGGCAAGAAGTATCCAGCTGCACACAGTAGTTGATGTCACTGTAACCAGGAAACAATAAGGGGACAGAAAGACGACTTGCCTAGGACAGTTAAAACCTTTAAAGACATACCCCCATACTGTCCCTGTGTACTCCAGGTTGGCTGATCTCCTAAAGTTCCCATCCCCCTGCAACCCGATTCCCCAGATGATACCACTAGCCAGGGATTTTCACGTTCAGCCGTGACACTGCCTTTCGGCCACACTTTCTGTTTATGTCCTGGTTCTGCATTTAGTAGATGAACGGCATTGGGAAGGTCCCCTTCCCTATACAAATGTACCGCGATTATATACTTCCTTCTTGGAGCTATTGCGGAAACAGGGAGACCAGGCGAGTAGCTGCGTGATGTCAGGGCAACTTACCTAATCCTCTGGGTCTCAGTGTCCATGCTTGTAAAGCAGGGTTGGCTTGGGGACAAAGGCCATGTGGTGCTGTTGAGTCACTCAGACCCTAAAGTGTGTGTGCCCACGAGCTGAGTGGCCGGCGTAGTAACAAGTGTCCTGTACTCAATGTCTCCTCAGGCTCGTGGTTCTGCAGGTGGCAGGAGGAGGCATGACGCTGCCTCTCAGGAAGACCATGACAAGCCCTACGTCTGTGACAGTAAGTATCTCCTGTGCCGCTTTGCCAGTCGCCTACCAGCTCTAGTCCACTCAGGGCTTTCCTGCTTCCAGCTCTGCATGGTCACATTCCCTCCTGCTGTGGCGAGGCCCTGGGCACAGTAGGCAGGCAGGGGACCCCACCTCTCAGATGGCACTCCTGGCTGTCAGCTCTCCCCCTGGCTTTCCGGTTTCTTTTCTCTCTCTCCCTTTCTCCTGTCTTAGGCAGGGCTGGTTATGAATCTTTCTATGATGGTGGCTTGCTTTTAACAAATAGCCCTCAGGTCATCTCTGCTGTTCCTTCCCTGACTCAGAAACAGCTTTTGGAAGAATGGTTGCCTGGCTCCTGGGTTAGAGGCTGAGGATGGAAGAGGCCAGAGGCCAAAGGAAGGGCATGCGGAAGGGCTGTGCTCATCGAGAGAACAGTAGTTTTCTTTTCCCTCATATCCTGAGGTGTGGTGTGGTGGGTTCCACAGCCTTGCCCTGTTATCTGTCATTCTCCTGGGTACATCCTGCTCACTCCATGACAGGGCCACCCATCTATACCACATGTCCGGGGGCCAGGGCTGGGGTCAGGGCAGGGGGTCTTCCCTTCTCGCCTGCTCTCAAAACCCAGAGCTCAGCCACAGGGAACAGGTTGCTCTGAGAACAGTAGAAAGCTAGACAAGGCAGGACCTGGCATGGTGGTCCCTCTGGGTGATCATCCATCCTGTAGGTTCTGCAGCCTCTGTGGAGGCAAAGAGGGTCGGGATAGGACGGAAGGCACAGTGAGCGGTACCTTTCCCTACCTTTCCACTGGCCTGGTGATGTCAAAATGTTGTTCTGAGCCCTGTGGGGATGATGTCTGGTGGGACAACATTCACTAGAACTCAAACTCCATGACCACTCATTTAGCTGCTTTATATGCCGTGTGTGTAGATGACATTCCTGAGCCCTCTGCAGGTCTCACCATCCTCAGGGAACTCAGGAAGAGAAGGAAGCAGGACGTGGGGTCTGGCGCACTTCCTGTTCCTTGACAGGAAGTACCTGCTTTCCGTTTGGGCCTTGTTTCCTGGATGTCATTTAGTCGTGTCCTGCTATGTGAACAGTCCAAGCATGCTAGCCCTTAGGAGATTGGTTCTGGGCAGTGGGTAGGATTTCCAGCTGTGAGTGACACCCCATTAGGAGAGCCAACAGCTGCTTGGGAGCTGAGGCATAACTACTCCACTCCTCTTTTAAAAAGCTGTGGTTCCCTGTTGTGTGGCTTTCCGCCATTCTAGACAGCAGACTTAGCTTTTCACTCTATTTCTGTAACTTCCAAAGAGTTACATCGCATGATGACTAAGTGTGCATCTGAGAGCCGGGTTGCTGCGCGCCATGGCCGGTGTGGAGGGCGGAAGACAACTTGTAAGAGCTGGTTCTCTCCTGCCTGCAGGTTACGGGGATTGAACTCAGGTCATCAGGCTTGGTGGCGAGTGTGCTCATCTGCTGAGCCATCTCACTGGTCCTATTTCTAGAACTTTCTTGGAATTCTGAGGTGCAGAAGTCACTTATATTTCCAGACACACTCTCCGCGCTCTTTTGTCTTGCTTCCGCTTCCTGTTTCTTTCTTCTCTCTTCTTTCGGTGACAGCCACATCTGGCGGGATTATCTCTGTGAAGTGTCCTTATGCGTGGCCTCTTGCCTGGCTCCTGGTCCCCCTGCACAGAGAGAGCCAAGCCCTTCCTCCTCACTCCTGTTCTGTGCTTTAAGCAGATGCTGTCCTCCAAATCTCCAAATCTCCCCGCCTCGCTTACAGGCTCTAGGTGTCCCTTGATGCTTTCTGCTCTCCTCACCAGGGTCCCCATTTCCCCTGCAGAGTTTGGGGGGACCCATCATAGGGCGATGCATGCTTTCCCCCCGAGGTCTCAGCAGCTGTTTGCTTGGCTCTGCCCATGCATGCATGTGCCGCCTCCCTCTTCCTGCCTCTGGAAAGCAAGGTCCACTGCAGTTTGCCCTTCTTTATTCCGGCTCTCTCAGGACATTGTGTGACAGCTTGGTGATTAATAGACTTTATTTTTATCTGGTGCCCTTCAGACATGGGATCCCTAGGGGTAGAAGTGACCTTTGGAGAGGTCACGAAGCCCACCCCCACACCCCTGAGGTGGACAAGAAACGCTTTTAATAATCTCTAATGCATCCTAACTAGAGAGGTGTCCAGTCGCCCTTCCTCAACATCCCGAGGGATGTCCTTACCACAACTGCCCTTTCTCCACAATCCCAGCTGTGCTTCCCGTGATTATTTTTCCTTAGTGGAAGCTGGAACCACTCTCTCCTCCACGTTGCCTTGTCTTTTCTGTCTCCTTCCCCAACAGAATGTACACTCACCATTTGGGTTTAGCATCCCCTGGATTCTTGGGTGGACTTGGGTCTCACCCCATAATCTCGGTGTTATTCTGCTCCCGAATTCCCTCTGGATCTACATTTAAGCACGTCTACTGGAAGCAGCATCAAGACCAAGTAGCTCAAAGAACAGCAGGCATGTGCTTGTTTGATTCACACATCAGCTTTTGGCACAAACCCACATTTTCTGAGAACACGCAACCTCTCTGTATGCATCTAACCACTTCCCAGCCCGTTTCTATCTGTCCAGTGCCACGGTCTCTCCAGGTGGAGAATATTTTCTCCTGGGGCATTTGATTATCTTTCTTTCCATAAATCACTCTGCATTTG